>NW_023494789.1:1205000-1650000 GCF_904425465.1 Colossoma macropomum
ATTCCAAAAACAGTTCATCTACTTTAGTCGTAGAGCTGCTTTTGAAGCTCGGTCATTAGTGTATTTACTCTCGTTATGAATTGAGGCCATTTACGTCTCTTAATGAGAAAATCCACTCTTACAGGAGAAAACTGGAGAAAAGCTATTTTAACCCATTTCTATTAGTTCATTGAAACATTCACCCAACATAAAGGAAAGCTGGAGTTTTCACACAGTGTTCATTGAGCTATAATGCTGCACTGTGTAAGTTTTGGGGATTTAGAGACCTCTCTGGTGAAAATATGTAACTGCACGCAACAAGTGCATTTTCCCTGAGTAGATGAATCTGATGATGGTGAATGCATTGAAAAATATTCAGAGTCAAAACTTGCTGAAGGATGTTTAGTTAAAACACAATCATTTTTATGTGTAAAAATAGGTTAAATGACCTTAAATATTTTCACAGTGTTGAAATGAGATGTTAGGTATGTTGCTCACACTCAGGATGCTTTTTCACCTGCCCAGCTCTGAAATTCAAAGGAGTGGAATTCAGAGTGGCTGTTTAATGCAGTGAGCGTGTCAGAGTGAGGGATTAATCGGAGGTTTTAAAGTGGACACTGCACACTGTCCGGTTCCTCCTGCAGGTCGATGCCACATAAACCAGACTTGTTTAAGAGTGTCTGAGGCAGGAGGGAATGCCAATGACTCGGACTAGCGGCTAGCGGCTAGCAGCGGCAATAAAAACTTCATGGCTGTCCTCATTCTGTCCTCAGAGCAGCGCCGTAACCGTCTACAGGCAGATGAACAGGCAGATGAGCTTTCAGTCGTGTCTAGGGATGAACAAATGCATCAGTCTGAAGGTGCCCAACTCAACTGCATTCATTTTAGAACGTCAGAAGTGTTTATTATCTATATTATATTAAATTAATGTGAAAATACATTAAAGTGATTAATATATTTGTTTGGGACAGTTTCATACATTAAAACGGCATTGTATTGATACATCCCTACGTTCTCTGAAGGCCTAGAACAGGGGTCGCAACCCAAATGTTAAGACGAGCCATTTTGTCCTTTCAACAAAAATCAAACCACCTTGGAAGACTCAACATTTTATGTCCATTTTACCATATTGGCTGTAAATCTGTCCCAGGATGTGCTGATATACTGATATAGGCTAAAAATATATAATATAATAAATATATAATATATAAACACACTTACTTTGCTTTGCTTTGAGCTTTAGATCAGCTTTCATCGCTTTTCTCACATCTCTGGCAGGAAACTTCTCCTCAGAAGTAGAACAGCTTCTGTAAAATGTCTCTCAATGTTCAGTTTTTTACGAGGCTGAAGTCGCTTCTCATTCGCCAGCTTCCTGTTCTAATTTTCCCGTTCCACCTTAAATGCCATCGGAGATGCCAAAATTTAACTGCAGTACCATTTAAGGTGGAACAGGAAAATTCGAATGAGAAACTGGCTTCATCTTCACAACATTTTAGTGTTTGAGTTTCTCATTGCAGATTTAACGTATCAGGAAACCAGCTGGAGTGATTATAAATGGCAATAAGGCCATTCATCACCAAATTATCGATGTTCATCTTAAATCTCTCTCTTTGCCGTTTTGTTAGCTACTAGCTAGGCCAGATTGTTGTCTGTGTTGCTATGGTGACCAGCAGTCTGTGCTGATCTTCAGGGTTAAAGGGTGAATTAGCAGTTCTACATTAACTCCAGAGTTTAAGATCATTTATTGTTAAACTGTGTTGAACGATCAGCAGAGCTTTATTTTACTGTAAAGGAGGATTATTTTATTTTTACCTACTAATCTGATTCTGCTGTGGAGCCACAACAGGGCAGTAAAAGTGCCACAGGTGGCTCCGGAGCCGCTTGTTGCCGACCCCTGGTCTAGAAGATCCTGAGGGTTCCTTTCTGCTGCAGTGTTGTGATGTTGGCCTAGTAATTGCAGAGCAACTCCTGCACTGTAGGGTCGGTGTGTGGAGCCTGTCGATGTCTTTTATGTGATACCAAACAGCGGTAAAAACTTGCGACTGTGATTTTGTCGCAGTAAACAGATGTGTTGTTTGTGCTGTCATGTTTTAAACTACCTGCTGTAAAACTGTTAGGAAAGGAAAGGTGAAAAAAGAGCTGATATTTCCATCAGAAGCGACAGAGCTGAGCCAGAGGCAGGGTATATTAGACGCTCACTGGCTTGCACTTCACCATGTTTACATGGCATTGATGCGTCACTTCTGGTGTGAATTTTATTACCTCGTACAGTAGAGATGTAACAATGCACTGTGACAATGTGATATCACAATGCAAAACTGTGAAAATGTGCATTGTGGAGATGTGACGATGGTGGAGAATGGGCAGTCTGTTAATTGTGCCAACTAATGGAGCTGCATATTTGGACACCAAAGTTTGCAAGTTAACACCAGTCAACTTTCCAGCACTCCTCCTGCCTCTCGGCTCTGGGGTCTTAGTAAGATCTGCAACAACGTCATTGTAGTGATCATGGTTCTTCAAATTTTGTGCAAAAAAATAAGCTCAAAATATGATGAGAATACTGAATCATAAATCCAGTATGATTAATTCAATTGTGGGCGGAGTGTGTCATTGCATCCTTATTGTACAGTGAAGCTCATTTCTCTGTGCAAATAATAAAAAATATCTTTTTTTCAGTTTTAATGCTTCAAAAACTTCGCTGATGTGGGCTATGGAAGCGGAAATTTTTCACTAATATTTTGTAAATGTTGACAACGTTTTTTTTTTCATTCCATTCAACTTTAGCCAAGTAATTTTAGAGGAATACCTCCAAAAAACTCATTTAAAACCTTTGTTTTCAGGAAAAAGATGCAAAAATTTAGTGTGATTTGACACATTTCCCTCACATGCATCTAACAACAAACAAACAGGGTGGTGCAGAGGTTTTGCTGGACTGAGGGGGAGATGAGAAAGTTTTTGAAAGGAATTTTCCAGCTCTTACAGAGAGAGATGTCCAGAAAAAGCTAAAGCCTTACAGTTTGATGGAAACTTCAAATAAGCTGATTTTCTAAGTGAAAATAAGTCATCAGAAAGCTCACTTAAGCAGGGCAATTTCCATTTATTTGCAGAGTCTAACATAATAAGCCAAAGTGTTTTCTCTGTAGAGGATGTTTACATATTTTCACTTAGAATATCAACAAAACATGTCATTTGACCAAGATGCTCTAAACTTTTGCATACGACTGTGCTAAGAAGAAACAGGCTGTCTACAGGTGTTCTAGCATAAAGCAAAAGCCCCAGTCCCGATTCTCAGCGCCCCCACAGACACCCCCCCACCCCACCCACTCACCCCTCAACCCCCCCAAGTTTATAGTCTGAAATCTGTAAATTGCAGCGGTGGTCTGCTCTCGTAAACACAAACGAGAGAGAAGCTGAAGGAAAGGTGTGGGAGTGTAGAGTCGAGAGCGGAGTGTGAGACAGTTTCCGCCCGTCTGGAGTGGAGAGAGGTGTGATTTCTCCTGGAGCTGTCCAAATACATCTGCCCCCACTTTTTCAGGAGAGGACAGAGTGGTCCGGGGGGGTGTGTGTGTACGCACACACACACACACATGCACACATGCACGTGCACACACACTGATCTCTGTTACTGGATGAATAGTGGGTTAGGGGCAGGTGGATTCACACGGGCTAATGAAATGAAATGACAGCCTTCTAGGAAGAGGAGGGGAGGAGAAAAGAAAAAGCGAAAAGAAGGAGGGAAAAAAGAGGGCAGATTTGGAGCTGGCCAGGAAATTGAAGCCATTGCAAGCAAATTGAGTTCAGGTCCTTCTGAAGCGAGAGAGCACACCAATCAATTTGGCCCTTAGCAGGCGCCGTCAGACAGGCGCACGGGCATCCGGCAAACACACACACCCAATCTCCGCAACACACACACACACACACACACACTCATATGAGAACACACAGGCTAAGACAAAAAAGAAGAAAACACCATTAACATTCATAGCATTGGAATTCAATGAGACTGCATGATGGGAGAGATGCTAAAGTGCTGAAGCTTCTCTTGAACTGATGAAAGAACAAAAAAAAGTGGTTCAGTGTCACTCAGCACGGTTTAAAGCAAGCGTGATGATTCAGGCAAAAGTTTTCATGATGCTAATTGGTGGTGATAGTCTTCCGTTACTCTATATAGGCATATAGGCTATATTATACGGTCCAGAGAGGCCATGAGGTTCATTGTAAAACCTGATGAGACAACTCAAAAGATTTGAGGAAAATCATTACCTCAAATGTTTTAAGTCCAATAACTCATAAATTGTGTAAATTATACTGACTCCATTTGTTTTGTTGATATTAAAATGACTGAGTATGTGGGATTTATGTTAAAGCTGTTCTTACTCAACATAAATAAACAATAGTAAATTAAATTCACCATTAGGCCTCATTTTGACAAATTCATATTGCAGAAATATTATCATAGACATTTGTAACAATGTCTTGTCCACCTTAACATCACTACAGACCACCCTGCCAAACACTGACAGTGCAGTCCAGAATACAGATGTAGTCTCTGTAGCTTTTAGCTACAGCAGAACCTCATTCAGCAGAGAGGAACTCAGTAACTCAGCTCTCTCAACTCTGATTGTTGAACTGATTGGCATGAATCATAAAAGAGCCAATAGGAATGATGAGTTTTACTCAAGAAGGCTGCATTGACCAAACATTTATCAAGTAAAGCTGAGAGTCTAAACTGCAATAAGTTTATTCAACTCAAAGATCCTGTTTGATGGGGTCTTTGTGTCAGAAATCATCAAAATAAAGTTACGAGGGAAAAAAAAAGTCCAAATCATTTAAATGTAAACATTTATTCTGTTTGTCACATTAAGCCACACTAAATTTTCCCATTATTGGGCTGGTTGTATTTGCATGTAAAGTCAAGTTAAATAAAAATAGTGAATTTAATACTTTTAAATAAAGTTACCTCAACTTAGAATATGCTGAAAAAACAATCGTCCTCCAAATGATTGAGTTACTATCAGTTCATTTTTGGGTTAATTAGATTTTTTCTGGTTAAGTTACTCCGACTTCCTGTAGTATTTAAGTTGTGTTAACTTAATTCTTTCATTTAGATGTGCAGTGAGTTTAACAGTGTAGTTATGATTTCGGGGATTGTTATTTTGAGATAATGAGTTAATTGTCTTAATTCAAGATAACAAAATTGTTACCTTGAAATAACATGTTACTTACCTTGTTATCTCAAGATAACAAAAGTTGTTATCGTAAGACAAGGAGTTAATTATCTTGTGATCTCAAAATAACAAAGTTGTTATCTTGATATAACAAGTAATTTATCTTGAGATAACTAGTTACCTTGTTATCTCAAGATAACAAAATTATTATCTTAAAATAATGAGTTACTTTTCTTGTTATCTTAAGTTAACAATCCAGAAAATAATAGGAACAGCTCATGGCCTCTCTGGACTTCCGTGATATTAGCCTCACAGGTCCACTTTGTTTATTTATTTATTTGAAAAACTGTTTTAAGATTGATCTGAAATCTTTACCAAAGCTTTGCGGTTGGTTTTCTATAGACATGCGGTTGACACTGTGCTAATTGTGGCATTGGCTACATTAGCCTTGTAGCTCCACTGCAAAGCTGAATAAGCAAACTCTCAGACACCAGACCTTCTCCTGGCTGATGGACCACATTTGTGGTGAAGGGGAGAAATTGATTTTTGTGAAACTGTTGCTTTAAGATCAATGTAAGATCCTGATCAAAGCTTTGTGGTTTGTGTAAATGTTGAGAAATGTTTTATAAGAATGGGCATCATGCAGCTCAAAACAGAAGTAGCAGCTGTCTGAATTTTGTCTGTACTTTAGTCCATTTTTGTAGATAACATTTATATTTTATAGATAACAGTGTGTCATGAAATGTCCGAAACCACACAAGCGATTACTGAACAACTCAACACAGTTTCAGGCAAGAGTGTCATGATTAAGGCCTGCAGTTTTCATGATGCTAATGGCTAAGCTTTCATTGCTTAGCTATATTAGCCTCGTCACTTTTGTGCAAAGCTAAGAGGTGAACATGTCTTGTTTGTGTTGAGGTAAAAGGGAAATCATGTCAATTTGATTTATAGCTAGACTGTTGCTTTAGGCTACGTTTACACAGCAGGTAAAAGTGGCCCAAATCTGATTTTCTCATCAAATCTGATTTTTTTGTTTGGCTGTTCACATTGTCCTTTAAATGTGATCTGTATGTGACATCAGTCTGAACAGATCAGCTCCTAAACTGACCCACATGCGCAAAAGAACAGAGCTTCACGTGGCGCGTCCAGAGGTAAACAATCATGACGGCCAGCGAACGCCAGTCGCTATCCCAGGGTTCAGTTTTGTCTTCGCCAGCATCACAGGAGTGATTATAAAGTTCCAGTGGTTGACAGCTGGACTCATCACCCAGAATGTGTTCGAGTTTGCTGTAAAAGGGCACGCTATTCAACCACGGCCACTTCTTTGGTTCGTGTCCTCATATTCTTTAAACCTGGGACGCAGCAGCCTCAGTCTCGTCCGGCTGCGTTTGGCCATTTTGTTCGAAACCTCTTCGAACATGGAGCAGTCGCGACAAGTCTCTTCTAATTTTTTTGGTACAGAAACATCAGCCTAAATGTTTCTGAGTCTCGGCAGTGGAAAATTATGACAAATGTTGAGTTGGATTGACGTAAAATTCGCATGAACTCCTATCTGTTCTCATGTTCACAATGCAGCTGAGTTGCATTGCTGCAGATCGGATACGTATCTGATTTCAGTACCACATATGAAAGCGTCTCAAATCGGAATTGAGAATGTCAGATTCAGTGTGTTTATCTGTTCACACTGACACACAGACACACATCTCTGTCACACATGAAGAAAAAGATCGGATTTGGGCCACTTTTACCTGCTGTGTAAACGTAGCCTTACTCTTTATGCAACTGGAATTCAGGACGACTGCATATGCTAGCTGTGATGCTAAGGGCTAAAGGCTCTGAGCTCTGAAATGCTTGATGTGTTTCCTGAGATCTTTCAGTTAAACGGGAGGTATTTCCGCCTGCTTTTCTGATAATGATCCCCTCTCGATGCCAGTTCACCTCCCCACACACACTTCTCCCTGCTAATTCTTGGACAGTGGCACAACATCTTCGCTAATTGTGGCAGTTGCGCGGTGGGGCTGGCGCGAGTGAGGCAAGTGTTGACGAGGAGTGGAATCATAACCCCCAAGGCCTAATTAGCTCTGTTGGTTCCCCAATTAATCCATTAAGTTGTTTTGGCTCTGCTGTGAGGCCCGGGGCAGGATTTTATAGACCAACACAACAGTGCATCAAGCAGTTAGATGAACCGGGTGGGAGCAGCTACAGCAGGTTACGACGTCAGACTGTCAGATTGCATATGTAATTGCTGTGTTATTTGTTGTTCTATAGGCCTAAGTGTGGGTGTGTGTGGGCGTTAAAGTCATAAACTCTGTCAGGACCTCCAGTTAAGACCTAATTCATAATGAACTGTGAAAACTTTAATGACTTTAATTAGAGCTGATGTAACCTTGGATGATGAAAATCAGAGACAATTGCAAAAGGGCAGAACCAGCTAGAAACAATGAACCCTTATAAAGCACTGGTAATACTTTGTTGTTTTCGTTGCGTATGGAAGTGGGGCACAGAACATCTGGAGACAGCTGGCATAGCACTGACAGCTCTCTGCAACAACTAGCAGGTTAATTAATTTAACAGATGTGTGATGGTCATTTTTGTGCTTTTTTAAAATCTGTCTCTTTTTTATCTTTTCTTTTTTTCTGTGAGATCATTACCACAAGTGGAATCTTCCTGTTCTCACTATCAGTGCAATTTACTGCAATGCTAGAACATCTAAATAGCTAAATAGTAAGTTACCTGAATATATGAGTTCATTGAACCTCTAATAACAAGTTAACGGAACACTAATTGGTGTCTTTTGTTCTGTTAACTGAGCTGTTAAAGTCAAAATGAAAATCATTTTTTGTCTGTGACACATTTCTGTGTGAAGTCCAATCTTAAGACTTTTCTTTATTTGTTATTGGCAACCCAAATGTTAGTAAGAGGCCTTTTTGTTCTCTCAACAAAAATCAAACCACTTTGGGAGCCAAAACTCTTTGTCCATTTTACCATCTTGGCTGTAAACATGTCTCAGTGTGTACTGATGTACTAGTATATGCTAAAAATAACACACTTACTTTGCTCTGCTTTAAGCTTAAGGTCAGCTATAGCTGCTTTTCTCGCATCTCTGACAGGAAACCTTTTCATAAAAGTAGAACAGTTTCTTGTAAAATGTCTCGCAACGTTCACTTTTATACAAGGCTGAAGTCGCTTCTTATTTGCCAGCTTCTTGTTCGAATTCTCATGTTCCACCTTAAATGGTGCCAAAGAGCCAGAATATAGCCGCTGCTCTATTTAAGGTGGAACAGGAGAATTCAAACAAGAATCTGGTGAATGAGAAGTTGTTTTCAGCCTCGCAACATTTTAGTGTTTGACAGTTTCTCATTGCAGGAAACTCAACGTATCAGGAAACCAGCTGGAGT
This sequence comes from Colossoma macropomum, assembly GCF_904425465.1. Classification (NCBI taxonomy): domain Eukaryota; kingdom Metazoa; phylum Chordata; class Actinopteri; order Characiformes; family Serrasalmidae; genus Colossoma; species Colossoma macropomum. The sequence continues at coordinate 1,213,546 of NW_023494789.1, forward strand.
GATTATAAACACAGATAAGTCCATTCATCTCCAAATTATCGATGTTCATCTTAAATCTCTCTCTTTGTCTTTTTTCGTTAGCTACTAGCTTGGCAAGACTGTTGTCTGTGTTGCTATGGTGACCAGCATTTTACTGTAAAGGAGGATTATTTTATTTTTACCCATAGATCTAATTCTGCTGTGGAGCCACAACAGAACAGTAACAGAGCTTAGAAACTGCCCTTTACACAAGGCTTGATTTGTTAATGTTGAGCTCCTGGGATACTAAACAGTGATGGACGTGTCAGGTTGACAGGACAGCGGGAGATTCCAGAAACAAACAAACTAAAAAAATAGTAAAATAAAAAGGTGCATCACATCTCAGCATGGATTTCCCAAATTTAACCTAACAGATTCTAATGCATGAGCAGTTAATAAATGATGCGAACCAGTGGTGTTGCTGAGTGTTACTAAGATCTTTTGAAAGATAAACAATCATAGAAGTAGTGGTGCATCTGAGAGTGATAAACAGCGTCAATATCATTTTTATTACCGTTTAAGGAGTTGGAAGTGAAAGTGCATACATGTTTATTAACTTTTCCACGTTGTTATATATATTGAGTTGTTGGCAGAACACATTTTTTCTTTAATGCATATCTACAGATCTCTTTATGAAAGTATTTAAAATGTGAAGGATGTGCTGGATCCACTAAAATAGGTACCAGAGCCAATCTGGGAGGTTAAGCCCTACCTTCACAAAAAGATTTTGTTTGATTAATCATCTACCTAAAAGTATAAAAACATGAGTCATGAAATATCATCTGTTCGCTGCAGTCATGATGGTGGTGTGATAGAGCTTTGGGTTCAGGAGGCACAGAGCACCTTTGACTGACAATAGTGATTGAGATTAGGACAAATGGGGGTTAAACGAGGTGAATTGATGAGACTTAGCCAGTCGATTAGTCATTACATATCAAACAGCTGTAGACTTTGGTGAATCAGTATCTTCAGGTCTCAGATGTATTTTATGACATTACTATCATTTACTGAAGGTTTTAAATAATCTGCTTTGACCAGACATCTTGTATAAGCCTGCATACAATTGGTAAACATACCATGCAAACTCATAAACGTTTTATAATGATGCCGTTACCCTGGTTTGAAGAGCTGCTGTTTGCCAGCTGCCATTCTGTACAAACTACTTAACCATAAAACGTTCTGCTCAGCGACTGCATGAGGGCTCTGATTCCTAGAAAGTGTCTCACTCTGAGAACACCCTGCCTGGCCATTACTCTGTGTCTCTGTGTTTATGAGAGTGACAAACCTCAACAGAAAACAGCTGAGCTCATATTAAGTTGCGTAACCCTCTGACACGTCCTGTTTTGCTCCAGTTAGACTTCTTGTCCGTCTGTATAACCAGGTAACATATAAAGTTCCCTTCTGCTGCCTCTGCAGTCACTAATCATGTATGTGTTATTTCAGACTGAGCAGCTGAGTGTGTAGAAGAGACAGCTCTGCTCTGAGGGGAAAGAGGAAGTCACTGCTGCATGTTGACAATTATAACTTAGGCACAGAAAATTATTCAAACCCCTTCCATACCAAATCATAGTTCTCTCTGACACACCATCATTCTCCATTAAAATCAGTGTTCTTCAGCGAATACCATCACTCCAACACCAGTGTTTTCCAAAAAAATACTACCATTCTTAGTCAGCTAGCAACAAACGCCAGCATTCCCCATTGAACACCATTGAACACCATAATATACCAAATATTTTCACTAGCATTTTGTACCAAACACCAGCCTTCGTCAGCAACCAATGTATGCTACCATTCTCTACCAAATACTGTCATTTTTGACCCAACCCTGTTGTTTTTCACTAAACAGCCATTTTCCATTCTCTGCAGGACACCAAGATTATCCAAAAAACACCAACATTATTTAAAAAAAGAGCAAAATTCTCTACCAAACACCATCAGTCTTCACCAATGGCATAACTCTCTACCAAACACCAAACATCAATTTTTCTCCATTAAACAGCATCATTTACCATCAATTCACCAAATACTATGCTTTAAGAAACACCAACATCACCAAAGGCCAGTATTCCAGTAAATGTAAACATTCTTCAATAAACATTACCAGGCTCTGCTAACCGTCAAACACCATCACTCTTTACTGAACACCAGCATTCTTCACCGAACACCAGCATTCTCCAATAAACACCACCGATCTTTAATAAACACCAACATTCTTCAATAAACATTACCATGCTCCGCTAACCGTCAAACACCATCACTCTCTACCAAACCAAGCATTCTTCACCGAACACCAACATTCTCCAGTAAACACCAACATTCTTCAATAAACATTACCATGCTCTGCTAACCGTCAAACATCACTCTCCACTGAACACCAACATTCGTCAATAAACACCAACATTTGTCAATAAACATCACCGTGCTCTGCTAACAAACACCGTCACTCACCTCTAAACACTAACATTCTTTGCCGAAAATCAACATTCTTCGATAAGCATCAGCATGCTCTGCTAACTGTCAAGCACAATCTCTCTCCTCTGAACACCAACATTCTTCACCAAACACCAACATTCTTAAACACCAACTTTCTTCAATAAACATTACCATGTTCTGCTAACTGTCAAACATCACTCTCCACTGAACACTAACATTCTTCACCAAACACCAACATTTTCCAATAAACACCAACAATCTCTAATAAACACCAACATTTGTCATTAAACACCAACATTTGTCTATAAACATTACCGTGCTCTGCTAACAAACACCATCACTCACCTCTGAACACTAACATTCTTTGCCAACCACCAACATTCTTCGATAAACATCACCATGCTCTGCTAACTGTCAAACATCACTCTCCTCTGAACACCAACATTCTTCAATAAACATTACTGTGCTCTGCTAACAAACACCATCACTCTCCACTGAACACCAGCATTCTTCACCAAACACCAACATTTTCCAATAAACACCAACATTCTTCAATAAACACCAAAAATCTCCACCGAACAGCAACATTCTTCACTGAACATAAGCACTTTCCAAAACACCAACACTGTGAACCAAACACCAACTTTCTTCAGTAAACACCAATATTCTCCACCAAACATCAACATTCTCCAATTATTCTCAGTTCTTTCCCAGTAAACTCTATCATATGTGCTGTATGGAGGTTACAGCTGACTTCATAACGCCAAGTTCACCAGTAATACTAAAGCCTGTTTACCCCTCATAAGCTGTAGGCCAATTCATCTAAAGCGTGGTCTTCACAGTTTGTTTTGGACGTCGTGTGGCGGCTCTGTGTTTTTACATGAATGTTATGTCAGTGTGCTGTTTGCTAATTAGGCCTTTGTTGGCTGGAATGTCCTGAACATAAGGTAACTGGTTCCTCATGTTCTGCAGCAATTAAGGTAGTACAGCGTGTTTCTGTACCACTGAAAGAACAGAGAGATGCTGCTCTTGTTTCCACTAATGTCTCTGTGTTTAGCGTTTCTCTTTCTTTTCTCTTAATGACTATAAATCCATTGCATAGATACAAACGTTGGGTAAGAGAAACAGACAGCAAGAGAGGCCAAACAGGGGAGTCTGAGCTTATTGTAGCCAAACAAAATCATGCTGAAAATGCTTAAAAATACACTCACATTCTTTCATGGACTGTGAGAGAGGAAAACACACACACCATAACCACAAGGCTGACCCTCAGCCTGACCTTAAGCTTAACTTCAGTAAACCCAAAAGAAAAACTGTTTGGCTCTTTTCTTGTGCCCACCATGTCGATGTTTTGGTGTTTTATTCTCCATGTGGGACTTTGTGAAGGTCATGCAGAAAAAAAATAATAAATAAAAAAACACTGAGAGGCAGCAGTGCTAGTGCGGAGAGTGGTTCTGCTGGATGAAGCTGTTGTTTTGCAGCCTAAGAAAACTAGATGAGCACTCTTTTAAATATAAATGAGCCAGAAAGGATGTAGAACCACTTTTGGGTCCCTAAAGAGCTTTTCAGCAGATGGATGGCTCTTCAAAGAATCATATTTGTAAATGAGATTTGTGTGTTTTTAAAGTTTGAAGAACCTCCACATGCTGAGGTTCTATCGTTGTACATCAAAGCCAACATTTTTTCTTAGAACCATAAGCCCAGGCCTAGAACCATTTACACATCTTTATTTTTATTTAAAAAAAAAAAAAAATCTGAGTGATTTTCCAGGACATTGAACCCAACAGAAGAACTGCTTTGTGGTTCTGAATTCCACAATTACAGTTACAATAACAACAAAGATTATTAAGAAATCTTAAGACTTTTAGGGCTTTTTTCCAGTCAGTCACCGCAGGACTTTGGGTTGTTTCCCTGCATAGTTAAAAGTAAGAGTTATTTGCAGTTACGCCATACAACCACTTTTTATTTGCTGAACAATCTTTCGGTGGATGGTTCTATTTTTTAAGTGAGATGTGTGGGAGTGGAGAGAAAAGTTTAAAGGACTTTCACATGATATACTTGTTCTTTATCAATTAAAGGTTCCCCCTAGAACCCTCTGTCTAAGCCAAGAACCACTTAGAAACTTGTGTGCAAGCCTCAGCGTTCTAACTAGAGATGGTGGAGTGTGTTCACTCTGGCTTTTTCTTCTTTTTTCTGTCTTTTATCTTCATATAGATGAGCAGTTGCTTTGTTCTGGATAAGTGCAGTTGGGTTTGGGTTCTAAAGAATTCACAGCGTCCTGCTAAAGTGCCCAGAGTTGAAACTCTGCCCAGTTTTTGATTATTTGTCCCAGAAAAAGTGTTGTGTTTTCCAGGCTCACACAATGCCCACAATGTTTTTTACCAGATCTGATTTTTTAAAAAGTAGCTTTTACCTGCCGTTGTGATGTCCATTACCACGTGACGTGTACCGCTTTCCCACTGCTCAGAGGCTCATTGAGTTGCCATAGCTACACGTGGCACATAGCAAAAACAGGTTTTTCTTGTTTGTGAGGCATGTATTTATAGGCCTATTTGCTTGACATACTTGGCGTAAATAAGCTCAATCGCCACCTATTTATTCATTCATTTATTCATGTTGTATGATGTTTAGTCCAAGATTTGAAAAGTTGGCAACCGTAAATATGATTTAATGAAATGCTTCGTATAGAATAGTGGTGGAGTTCCACATTGCTGCTGTCAGAACAAAATCTTTCCCCCATTTTCTTTTCTGTTTTTTGAAATATTTGAAAATACCAGCTGCTCTTTAAATTGTGTCAAAATTTCATATCAAATGGACCAATAGAAATGGCCCAAAATGACCAAGACTAAGAGCTTGTAAATTGACTTACATTGAAATTTAAGAATGTTTTTTCCTTCTCTGAAGTTTTTTGGAGATATGAGGTTTTGTTTCAAAAACAACGGTACGCTTTCGACTTGGAGTAGACGTTTAATTTGGACTAGTGTTTTAATCTGATTGAATTGCATTGCAAACAAATCCAAAAAGGAGCAGTGAGTTAGCGTCTTGTCCTGTCCCAGTCCTGGTCCTGGAGATCTACCACCCTGTTGAGTTCAGCTCCAACAAAAGTCTCCAACCCCTTTTTATTACACACTTATATAACCTAAGAATAGCTCTATTAGTTTGCACTGAAGTTGCTGTAGTTACTGAATAATAAGTCTTTGTGTGAAATAAACCTGGAATGTTAGGGGCTAATCTTAAGATGCCTCTCAAGGCCTTCATTACCTGCTATTCCCTGGTGTTAAAGTAGGTCTGCAGCTAAATTCTGCAGAGTGGTCAATGTTCAGGACCAGCATTGGGCCTCAATGTATACATTGCACATTGTAAACATTCCACAGTGTCAGCATTGCATGCTGTCGCTGTCTGAACAAAACCTTGTATCTCCATTTTTGCGCTTATTTATTTATTTATTTTACAGAATTTGAAAATATCAGCTGTCATTTACAACGTATTCAAATTTCATGATGAATGAAGCAAAAGAAATGGTCCAAAATTTTCCTTCTCTTGTAAGGTTGCCATTTTAGAGATACCAGGTGATGGTCAAATAAACAATGTGCCTTGGTTGAATTTAGGGATAAACGATCAAAATCAGAGATAGAAACCGGCAGATTTTGGCTCCAAATGCACAACTGGCAATTTATTGTCTAAGGCTGATCTTTTATGTTGTAGATAACGGGGGGCAGGTACATGTGTAACAGAGCTAAACAGAAAAGAATTCATAATTATTGTAGCCCATAATTGTGTGAATTTTTTCAAAATTATTGTTCATAAGAAGTCTTTTTTTGTTACATATTTCTTGTTATTAAGAGCTAAATTATTGTTTTATATTTCTTTTTTTTTCTAAATATACTGATTATTGATATATTAATACTGCATCAAGTTGTGTACTAGTTTGGACTACAATTCCCTGCTGACACGTGCGCGACTGCCAAAACTTGCCGTTTTAATTTTGTCCCTTCGCGCTTCCCTTACCCCCAGCAGCGCGTTGTACTGTGCTGAAGGTAGGTCATGTAGAAAAATAATCTCATATTTTAGGAAGATATATATACTTCTGAGATGAATTGTTGCACACATCATCTGTAATAACAGTCATAGCGCTTATGTGCTGTGTTTTTGACAAGTATTAGTGCATTTTTAACGGAATTTAACATTTTAGTTCCTGATGAAACTACCGGCAATGTTCTACGCAGACGGAATCAGTTTTGGTGCCAGTTGGGGGAATGAGCTAGAAAATATGCTTAAGCTTCTGTTTTCTTTCCTTTTCTCACTTTTATAGAGCTTATGGGCAGTTGCAGCAAACATAATTCTAAAACGGGTTGTGTATGTGTGTATACAGGTGTGTTGTAGTCATATTGTCTTGGAATTAGTTGAACAAATGTATTATCTGTTCTCTGAAGCTTCGAGAAAAGAACTCCCTCTCTGTGCTAGCTACAGTTTGTAAACGATCACATATAACTAAATGTTCTAGCTAAGCTGTATATTGTTTTTACTTTATTTTATTTTCATGAGCAAATGTCTACTTGTAATCAGCCCCAGCAGCGCTTTATACTATGCTGGAGAGCTTCTGGCAAGTTGCAGCAAACATAACCTTAAACTGGATTGTGTATGTGTGTGTCCAGGAACAATAAAGACACAGGCAGAGAGGGAAGCCATTGAGTCAGCCATTTTCTGTGTGTCCGTCCCTTTAATGCAAGCTGTCCGGTATCATCTCCCGTCACACATGCACTTGTGCCGTTTTTTGAATGCCTGAGTGCATATTAACCTGTGTGTGGTGTTGATGTGTGTGTTACTCAGTGCTCTGCTGGACCCACCACATTATTGTTTATTAAATCAATACAGTCATAACAATTTATGTAAAATTACCAGATGTTTAAAATATCACAAGTGTCCAGCGTAGGGTTCTCCTTTAGCAGCTGTAGCCAGTCAGCAGCCTGTCCATGTTGTCCACCCTCACACACACACACACACACACACACACACACACACTAACAGCAGTCCATGTAGGAGGAGAACAGAGTGAAGGACACAGCACCTCCACACTGGGTTCAGCCCAACACCACGTGTAATATAAATGTGGGGTGAACAGAGTGAAGACACTGAAAATGGGTTATATGTTCTTCACAGAAAGCGAGCAAAGGCCAAGAAATCTAGGGTTGAAATAATAATAAATTGCATCATTTTTGTTTTGATAAACATTAAAAATGGGTCCCACAGACCTGAACACCACACAAGGGTTAAACAGCAAATCATGTTTATTTATATTGTGACTTTGGCTAATTGAAAGCGCTGCCAATGTCCTGGTGTGTTTGGGTTCATTTAGCCCTCACAGTGTGACCTTAAAGTTAAAGAAAAGGCTTATTGGCCAAAAACTGTCCATTTTCTACTGTAAAGAAAGCTGAACCGTTACCATCATAGCTCCTCAGAGTGCAAATTTAAAGAAGCAAACGTCAGACACCAAACCTGTTTTGGCTGAGTGACTGCGTTTGGGGTACGGGGGGAGACTGGAGTACGGTTTTAGCTTGGCTGGAGTGAATGTGTCTCCACCAGTGTGCAGGTAATGGCTGGTTTTTGTGCCGCGGCCGAGGCTGCAGTTGTCTATCCAAACAGGATTAGTGTAGAGTGAGTGATTCGGGCGCTGGGCCAGACGGGGTGAGCGCAGGAAGATACAGATTACACTCGTTCTACATGCGCAAAAACGGCCAGCTCACACACTGCTGCGCTCAATACACACACACACACACACACACACACACACACCTACACACACACACACACACACACACTTTCCATACAAATCACTCATTTAGCTTAAAACTCCTAACAGAGCTCACAGCCAGCAAAGGAGCTCAGCATCACCCCCTTTCTCTCTCTCTCTCTCTCTTTCTCTTTCTCTCTCTCTCTCTCTCTCTCTCTTTCTCTTTCTCTCTCTCTCTCTCTCTCTCTCTCTCTCTCTTTCTCTCTCTCTCTCTCTCTCTCTCTCTCTCCTCTCTCTCTCTCCTCTCTCTCCCTCTCTCTCTGACGGCGAAAGTGAAGTGATGGAGGAAATTGAATAGACAGCTAAAGGAGAGCATCAGCCTGTCAATGCTAATCCTATAGCATGCTGTCTGTGACGTGTTGTAAACGTTCGGCTGCCAATAGCGTCATAATTGAGGCTCCTTTCAATCTGCAGCCTGTCGGGTTCTCGTGGGCTTCGTTATTTTATTTATTTATATATATTTCCCCCCCTGTTAGCGGGCGGCCCCCGAGCTTTAGCTGGGTTTGAATTAGGATGGGGGGATGCACTCCTGCCTTTTTTTTTCTGTAAGCAAATAGGTTTAACGCCTGGCAACGTGCGCTGAACACAGCATTATCCCCCATTGCTAAGGGAGACGGGCCGAGCGCTGAGAACACGCTCTACAGCTAGAGCGCTGATTTTCAGCCTGTATGTCTCTCTCTCTCTCTCTCTCTCTCTCTCTCTCTCTCTCTCTCTCTCTCTCTCTCTCTCTCTCTCTTTCTCTCTCGTTTTTATTCATTCTCCCACTCACATTTTCAATTCTCTTGTACTCCATGTTTTCTTTGTCATTTTTTGTTCTTGTTTCAGATTCTCTCTGTCTCCGTCTTCCTCTCTCTCTTTCTCAGATTTCTCACGTTTCTCTCTTGCTCACTTATTTCTTATCGTCTCTCATCTCTCATTTCTCTCTTTTCTGCATGCATCTCTCTTTCTCTTATTTTTCTCCATTCATTTCTCTCTCTTTCTTGCTCATTTATTTCTCTTTTACTCTCATCTCTCTCTCTATCTCATTTCTCATTTTACCCCGTCTTTTTTATCTGTTTCTTTTATTTCTCTCTCTTATGTGATGCAGCTTTATTGGTATGAATGTCATATGAATATAAATGTTATATGAACATGAATAGAACCACAGAAAACAAGTAGTTTAATAAGATTATTAGTTATGAACAATAAAAGAAAGATTTATTTCTCTCTCTTTATCTCTGTCTAGCTGTTTGAATGCGTTTCAGCACGCAAGTCAGACTTATGGTGGTGACATTTGGTGAACGTGTCGTCCACTGACTGTGTCACCATTAGCTTTCCTCATGCACTTCCCGCCTCTCTCTCTCTCTTTCTCGCTCTTTAAACCTCCTCACAAGTTCAATCCGTTTCCATTAGACGGCCATCTGCCTGCCCTTTTTCAGGCTGAGCTGGTAGAGTGTGGCTGAGTGGGCTGGGTCGGGGCATGTTCTGATAAAGTGTTTAAGTGCGGGCTTGTTCCAGCGCTGGTTCATGGGGGGCACATCACTGTTCACCCTATTAACCCCCCCACTCCTCCACCCCTAGAATATACTGTGTCACAGTTTTCCTCACATTGGCAAAAATAAATATTAATGCACTCACCCTCACAGTCCTTTGCATTGCTAATGCTGAGTTTTGCCAAAGCAGCAAAAGAAACAAATGTTATCTACACTGTGTGTCCTAATAAGTTTCTCCTGCTCACCCAACTTTTCCTCTGAAATCAAGGGCATTAATAGGGAGTTTGTCCTCTCTTTGCCGCAGTAACGGCCTCTACTCTTCTGTGAAGGCTTTACACTAGATATTAGATCATTGCCATGAGGATTTGTTTGCATTCAGGTTGGATCATTAGTTCTGGCTCCACCCCAGCTTATCCCAAAGGTTGCTCTAGCCAACACAGTTTTACTGAGGTGGGCTTTATACCCCTTAGTGAATGCTTGGCATTGGTCATGGTGACCTTAGACTCATGTGTTGCTGCTCAGATTCTATTCTATTATCATTCTGTTTTCAATAATCAATGTAAATTCTACAGTTGAACGCATTTATCAGCAATGGGTGCAGCTTAATGTAGCTGAATTCTCTGCAAGGGATGTCTGGATACTTTTGGACATATATTTATATTTTGGATATATATTATGGACCTATATAGTTCTCTTCTTTATAGGCTTTACACTAGATGTTAGATCAGACATGAGCATTAGTGAGTTCAGGTACTGATGTTGGATGATTAGCTCTGGATCCACCCCAGCCCATCCCAAAGGTATTGGATGGTGCTCCATTGCTCCAGATAACACATTTCTACTGATCCACAGTTCAGTGCTGGGGGGCTTTATACCCCTTGGCATTGGGCATTGTGAGCTTAGACTGCTCCAGATTCTATTCTATTGGCATTCTATTATCAATAATCTATTAAAATTTGCTAATTGAATGCCTGGGTCAGTGCCTGAGTCTGTAGTGGGGTGTCTGGATACTTTTCGCCATATGTTTGACCCTATATAGTTGGTACCCTACCACAGCAGTTACTCAGAACATGGATAGGTCAATTGCATCTCACTTGTAGCTCATTAAAACAAGAGAAATTCTGTGGGAAGTCTAGATAGCCAAAGCGGTACAATCAGCAGGCTTGAGGTCAGACAAGAAGAAGCAACCCCTTGTCCTCCAGGATTTCAACCTTCCGCTCAAATTCCTTTTTAATTGCCCCAAAACCCCAAAAGCGGAGCGAAAACAAGTTCTAGGCCGCTGGGTCAAAGCAAATCCAGAGGTGGCCATTAGAGCAGCCAGCAGTCAGGCTAACATTTCAGCCAGGTTAGCGTAAGAGGCTGCAGCATCCATGCGTCGCTCTGAGATCACTCCGTGTCACTGGAAAACAGAAGGGATGTCAACGTGCATCTGGATCATTCAGATCGCGCTCAGTGTCCCGGAAGGTTGAGTGGAGTGGAGGTCGGAAGGGCGTGGAGCACTCTAGGGCTTTCTGGAGCTCCGTTTTCTTCCGCAGCATTCACACAGCTCTTGACACAGCTAATCTGGATCGGAGGTGTCAAGAGTGGGTCTGTTAAAGTGAAAGACAGATGAAATGAGAGCCCAGGGAGATTTTTTTTTTTTAATGTGAGAGTAGCATTGTACAGCGTTTAACCTCTGCAAAAAGTCCTTGAACTGAACGTTTTTCCTGTGAGAAAAGCAGAATTAGCTGAAGAGAGGATCAGGTCTCTCACCCTTTTCATTGCTGAGGTCTGAAACAGCTTGGATTTTGCCCTCTTTCATTGATGGGGTGATTTATTCAGCAAGATTTGGACCAACTCTTTCATTTAATGTTAACGAGCGAGATGCCAGAAAAGGTTGTTGGGGTTAAATCTTAAATCAATAGGATTGGATGTAGTTGACAGTTAACAACTATTAAAGAACATTTTCTATGAAAATTATTCAATAAAAAAAGATAAACACTGAACTGAACACTGAGCTCCACTGAAAAGGTCATTCACTGATAATCATTTAAATCTTAGTAGCCGGTAATAATAGTAGTAGCATGTTATAATCTTTTATACAACAGTTAGTTCCGGCCATGCAAGCTGATTGGTTGAGAGGCGTTCTAACTGTGCTGTTATTTCACCATAACATCATGTTTTTTTCACAAACACTGTATCACTCCGCTGAGACGCCGTGCTAAGCAATGACTTTGACAGCTGTAGGGGGCGCTCAAGCTATTTCAACGTTTTTACTTCTTACTTTGTCACAAACAGAAAACGGACACTTTTAAGATCACATTTGACCGACAGCCGATTTGGTCAGACTCTGCAGATGAGACGACACTAAATTCCCAAACTGTCATCACCACTGAGCAGCTTTTCAGTCGGCAGCTGTGACATAAAAACAGCTAAACAACCTGGAATCAACCAGAAATGAACCCAACACCATTCGCCAAACTAAATGGGCTGTAAGATGCTTTACAGACTGGCTGGAACAAAACAACATTAATACTGATCTGGCAAAAACTGACAAAACTGAGCTGAACTTGATATTGTGGCAGCGAGTGAGCGAAGTCCGTTACTCTGACGTAGCAACAGGCTGCTCGTTAAGGAACTATAATTTGGTGAAGGAACTGCGAACATTAAAACATATTAAACGCCGCGTTCACGGCCCAGTTTATTAATTTATTACTTTATTAATTTAACTGTTGTATTAAAGCAATAGAACACTCGAGGAGTGTGTTATCGCCAATAACATCACGGCTGTGATGATCTACGGTGACCAAATCACAGCCGTGATGTTATTTCGCGATAACACACTCCCTCTCATGTTCTATTGCTTAAATATCAATGATTTCTCAAAAATAGCTCATTGAAACAGGTGAAGAAATTAAATCTAACTGTTTATCCTTACCACAAATGTAAATGTAGTTCTTTACATTACTAAATGTGTTCTTGTTTATGTAATAATGTAATTACATTTACGTTATTGAGTAGCTTGAATGCAATGCAGAATGCACATCAAATGAAATTGGAACTGAATTCGTAAAAGTTTAGCAAAGCAAGGATAATTCTAGATTCCGTTGGGTTACATCAGTAGGCCCGAATGCAGTGGACAGTGCGCTAAGACTTTAAACAACAGATTTTTATGCAAAGCTGTACTGCAGTCAAAAATCCAAAAGACTCCACTGATATAATCACATATCCAGGCCATCTTCTCAGCAGCCAAGCAAAGTCTCCAGAGCACTGCGGTTAAATCTTACAGATGAGTCTCTTTCCTTATTCTAGCGTACATCTGCAAATGCGAACTCTACAGAGTACAGAAATTCCATTTTCACTCCTCGCCTGTCCCTACACTTTTACCCCTCGCACAGGGACATGGACAGATGGCAGCACTGAAACTGAGAGAAACGTGGGGGGAGAGAGAGAGAGAGAGAGAGAGAGGGTGGAAAGGAAAAAAGCGTTTGGTATCTCTAGACGTCTTCAGTGTGTCTGAATTAAAGATGCATCAGAGCAGTGCTGAATCAAACAGATATAACATCAGATATTTCTCGACAAAGTGTTACCAAAGAAAGAGAGAGAGACAGTCATGAATCCCATTGCGTAATTCCAGATATCGCTTTTCCGCATGCAGGTTTGCATCAGCTTCATCCGCCTGCTGCTTTTTATTATTTTCTATGGATACAAACACTCGAGAAACAATTGAGAGTTTATGAGTTGTGGCCATTTGCACTTCTTCGCTCCATATATCTGCAGCTATTCTATCTCCTCTGCTGTCCACTGCAATTCTTCCCTGCCATCATGAAATCTGAAAAGGGAAGTGACGCGATAAGTCGAAGCAAACATGTTGCAAAATGGGCCAATCGCGCAATCCCACACGCAGCACCAGGAGCAGATAGCTTCAACACAGGCAGTGGTCCGCACCAGAGTTTACTGGAAGTGAACCTCAGACCACCGAATTCAGGAGGAACAGGGGTTGGTTCTCTGGACCACTGGCAGGCTTGAAAACAGCTTTGACAGCTTGATAAAAGGTCCTGGGTCCAGAAAATGTCTTCTGGACCTGACATCACACACAGCCGCTCTATCTGCCTCCTCAGTCACATCCTCCACAACGCATCCTTGGGAACGTCCAGACGCTCATGTATGTAGGAAAGTATAACATACTTATTCGCAAATATGAGCAAAGCTGTCATGTTTCACTGAATTGTTGGCCTCTTCATTTTCTCTGTCTTCCTCTGATGAAATGTGACGAATACCTGAGTGGTGATTTCAGCGTTTGAGTAATCTCAAACGATTAACTGAGTACTCGACAATCTGTGCACATCCCTTGTGTAAACAGAGTCTTAGCCTTCTTAAATCTCTAATTTTGTTCTGGTCTCAATGAAGATGCAGCTTTAGCAGTACTGTGTTTAAATACAATCATGCTAATAAACCTTACTGAACTGAATTGAGAAAGAGAACGAAGTATAGACAGAGATACACAAGGAAAGAAAGAGAAATAAACAGAGAGAAAGGGTGTCCAGTAGAAATAGAAATCAGAAAGTGATATGGAGTGTTGTGTCTGCAGACAGTCTGCAGTGGAGTTATTGAGTGGAGGATGTGGGGAAAATGATAAAACGTTGTGTTGTTTCTGTCTGTCGGGAAGCAAATGGATCACTGCAGCATTCCAAAGGATCCACACATCGGAAAGAAAGTCATAAGTTGATTTGTTCCCCACTTCTTTGAGGTTTTCAGTCCGAATTTGAGAGTTTGTTCCGCATTTCAACACAGATTGCTCTTTAAAGAAGACACAAAACAGGGCCGCCATTCAGAACAGAGCTCATTTACATATCAGTCTTAAAGGCACAGTGATGATCAAATCAATTACTTTAACTGTTTGGGATGAAGAGAGGCTGGAAAATGCTCATGTGGAAATAACTTGCTTGTTTGAGGGACAGTGCCAATGTTCCTGGACTTGAACTATGAGTATATCGGTAGCCACACGTTTGGTGTTAAAGGGTTAGAATCCCCCAGCATGCTGTGGGAAACTTTTGCAGAATTGGACTAGTGTGTTAATAGTGTTTATGGCAGCAAAGTGCAGTGATGCTAATCAGAAAAGCTCTGCTAATAAACAGCGAGGAAGGGTGTCCTGTAGAAATAGAAATTCCTCAAGTGGTACTGCCTCAATTTACGTCTCATCTTTACAGCACTGGTTCTTATACAAATATGTAAAGTACCATTATCTATACAATTGAGTGTGTCAGAGCTAAAAGCAGTAGTGGGAGTTTGAATTTGAGGCTTCGGTTTTGTCCATTTTAGCTCATATTTACAGTATATTGTAATATCCGTAAGTCAAAAAGTGTCATAAACCACATAAGCAAGTCTATTTAGAATTACTTATTATTTCAATGTGGCTTGAGGCAAGTGTGTGATAATTCGGGCATGCAGTCTGCACAGTGCTAATTTGTGGGGTATAAACGTCTATTACATGTTAACTACATTAGCCCTGTAGCTCCAGATGCAAACCTCAAACCAAAACCTGCACTGGCTCACGGACTACCTTTAGGTTACGGGGAAAACAGAGTCCCTTTGTGGAGAACTTAAAACAGCAATAAACTGTGAGATATATGTATAACGCATGTTTTCATCCAGGCAATTGCTGCATGTTTCCATTTAGCATAAAATTGCTTTTATTCTCAGACAAAGAGAAAAAAGCACAAATAGCTGTGAGGGCATCTCCACACACCCGGACTGGGGCTAGCGTGAAACACGCATGAAACGCCAACAACAATAGACTAACTGTTTGCTCACTTCAGGGGCTTATTAGACGTCATGGCGCAGTTTTCTTAGAAAACCTCATGGTTTAACTGCATGGTTTGTTTATAGATTAAGGCATAAAGATCATACTATTCAATTTTGAGTGTAGGTAGCCGAAAGGAAGGACATCCTCTGTACTGCCCTGTGAGCTCTAAGCCTAACACTGCAGTCTGTGTGATTTATTAGGCTGTAATCAAGTAATCTATGTCATCTAATTCAGCACAAATGCAGTTTACCATGAAGGCTGAGCTGCAAAAAACAGCCCACAGTTTAGCCCCGCCCATTCAGCCTACAGTAGTTTAGCCTCACCCATTCAGCCTACAGTAGTTTAGCTCCACCCATTCAGCCTACAGTAGTTTAGCTCCACCCATTCAGCCTACAGTAGTTTAGCTCCACCCATTCAGCCTACAGCAGTTTAGCCCAGCCTATTCAGTCTGTAGCAGTTTAGCCCCGCCCATTCAGCCTACAGTAGTTAAGCCCCCCATTCAGTCTGTAGTAGCTTAGCCCCGCCCATTCAGCCTACAGTAGTTTAGCCCAGCCCATTCAGTCTGTAATCGTTTATTCCTGCCCATTCAGGCTACAGTAGTTTAGCTCAGCCCATTCAGGCTACAGCCATTTAGTAACGCCCATTCAGCCTGCAGCAGTTTAGCCCAGCCCATTCAGCCTATAGTAGTTTAGCCCCTCCCAATCACCAATTGAAGTGATATGGAGTGTTGTGTCTGCAGACAGTCTGCAGTGGAGTTATTGAGTGGAGGATGTGGGGAAAATGATAAAACGTTGTGTTGTTTCTGTCTGTCGGGAAGTAAATGGATCACTGCAGCATTCCAAAGGATCCACACATCGGAAAGAAAGTCATAAGTTGATTTGTTCCCCACTTCTTTGAGGTTTTCAGTCCGAATTTGAGAGTTTGTTCCACATTTCAACACAGATTGCTCTTTGAAGAAAACACAAAACAGGGCCGCCATTCAGAACAGAGCTCATTTACATATCAGTCCTAAAGGCACAGTGATGAAATCAATTACTTTTGATAACTGGGATGAAGAGAGGCTGGAAAATGCTCATGTGGAAACAACTTGCTTGTTTGAGGGACAGTGCCAATGTTCCTGGACTTGAACTATGAGTATATCGGTAGCCACACGTTTGGTGTTAAAGGGTTAGAATCCCCCAGCATGCAGTGGGAAGCTTTTGCAGGATTGGACTAGTGTGTTAATAGTGTTTATGGCAGCAAAGTGCAGTGATGCTAACCAGAAAAGCTCTGCTCTCTCCACCTGGAGGACCACAGGGTGTCTAAACACAGTAGCACTTGGCACAAACACACACACACACACACACACACACACACACACACACTCACTGTTCACACACACACACACACACACACTGTTCATACACACACACACACTTGTAGGCATACTGTCCAGTGAGCTGGTTCAGCTCTAATAGCTGGCTGCATTGCTGCTAGCGTGTGGCTAATGCTTTGTGGCAGAGCAGTAGAGAGTTTCAGAGGCTAGCTGGCTAACTCACTGCTTTAATACTGCACACAACCTGCTGGGCACAGAGCCAGAGAGAGAGTTAGTAAGACAGGAGAAGAGGAAGGAGTGAGAAAGTATTAGAGAAAGAGAAAGTAAGAGAGAGAGAGAGAGAGAGAGAGAGTTTTGCCAGCTCTGCTGAAAGAAATCATAGAAACCATTAAAAGTTTCGGCCGGTTCCCGGTGCTGTCCAGTAGTCTCTGATGGTATTGTGGCATCCACCACAGGCCGCACTGCCATGAGGGGCTTAGGAGGTTTGCCATGCAAAGTGGCTCTCGGGAGGTGCCTTACTCCTGGTTTAGAAAGGGTACGTTATTGTTGCTGTTGTTGCTGTTGTTGATGTTATCGGTGTTGTTGTGTTGCTTGGTGTAAATTGTGTCTGTGGATGGCAGCCTTTGCAGTTACTTAGTGGTTAGAGGTGTTGTGTCCTCCCACGTTCCCCCCTCGCTGTGTCAGAGCCGGTTTATGAGGAGTCTGGCCTCTTCCTATTTCCCCCTTCATATCAAAAACAGGACTGCGAAACAGCAGAGGGCGCCCACGAGCGAGTCCTCAATGAATGAGAGTAAAAGGAGATAACGGCTAAAAATGAAAAGTTAAAATAGTTTCTAATCTTTCGCCCAGAACTTTCCTTTCATTTTAGAAAGTAGAAGGATGAGCTTCACTAAAAAAGCAAAGAAAACTCACCTGTATAGATTGGTTGGCGAGCGGAGCAGCTCATTGGCTGTTCACGCTCACTGACATCATGAACGTACATGAGGCGCTGTTTTAAACTCCTATAACTCGAGTTTAAAAGCTCTTAAAAACATAACAGTGGTGTTAAAATGTTTTATGCTGCTCTGTGTTCAGGAAATGAATGTATTTTAGATTAAAAACGTTTCAGCATTTATAAACTACAATTGTGCTCAAGTGCTCAATCTTAAGCCATTCATTTTGGACTCGCTCGGGAGCGCCCTCTAGAGTTTGAGAAACCCAGAAGACATTACAGAGAGGCAATTCTCTGGCTGTGTTACGTGTTCAGGTTAGCGCTGGGCATTTCTTGCCTCTTGTTGAAGCGCCTGTGCAAAATAAAAGAGCATTTGCCTGGTTAACATCACAGTGTCTTCACACCGATGGCCCACTGATGTTCATGGTTTAACAGATGTTCTGGGACTGATACCAGAAGCATTTGATGGTTTCCAGATGGGATCGAAGGGTGTCCTACAGGAAACTAGTCATCTCTAATGGTTCTCCTTTTTTCAGCAGGGGGGGGAGTTAACGTCAGCAAGACAGGAGGAGAGAGAGAGGAGAGAGAAAATAAGCGAGTTACAGAGAAAGCTTTAACACACTGTAACCTCAGGCAGTCATTCAAGGAGCAGTGATGCTGGACACTGATTTGAGTTTGGACATGAAATACACTCCATCAGGCAGAAGAGGAGCTCCAAAAAGACAGGAAATGGAACTATGCACACGCACACTGGGCACTAGGAACATTTTGGCTGTTCATCTACCTTTTATTAGAAAATAAATCCTGATATCTCAGTGAGAAAATGCTTCATACTACTGTGAATAAAAACCCTAAACATTAATGGTTTAAAGAATAAAATTCAACCAAAAAAGCTGACATAGCTAACAACCCTGACAGCAAGAGGATGGTGGACCACCGTCAGCCCGCTGATGGCAAAGCTGGTGGTCCACTGGCAATTTTGCTCAGCGTTTTCTGGGCGGCCCACCGGCAGTTATTAAATTCCACTTATCATCACTCATTTTCCCTCACAGTCCAATTTACTGATTTTTCCTTCCTCCGTTTCTTTAGTTATACTGTATAAATTGGTTTAGTAACTAATTTTAATGTAGCACAGAGTCAGAAACAATGTTTTCTATAATATCATTTTTTATTAGACCTAGTCATATTTTTTCCTCTGAGTTATTTGTAATTTTTGTCTTAGTTTATTTTACAAAATAAAAGTCTCTGTGCATTTAAAATCTGTTTGGAGAGATTAAAAACTAGTTAGAGCTTGTATGCAGGACAGTAATCTTGGTGGTCCGAGGGTGGACCAGCAGTGGCAAACAGTGAAGGGGGGGCCGGCCTTTTCAAGCCAGTGGACTGATATATGCTCGCTATCTGGGAATGAATGGAAGCTAGTAACCAGCAAATCAGCATGTTAATAAGTGGGTTTTTCATGGTCATTGCTAGCAATGTTGTCACTTTATTGAAATATTTTATATTGTTCATTTAGTGTGTGCAGCTAGCATAAGAGGTGATCCATACTTTATGGCTCAGCTGATTTAGTTATTGATCTTTGCTGTAGGGCCCCTTGTGGTCCTGTGTAAGTTTAAATCGGCTGTGTTAGAGCGTTTAATGCACTCTTCCTGACTGGTGTTGGTGCACAGTTAGCTTTCGATTGTTCTATCTTTCTGTGCTAAGTTAAGCACTGGTCAGGAAGGGTCAGTGCTTACCTAGTTCTAAGCTAAGTGTGGTTCATTTTGACCAAAGTTGTGCTGGATTCAGATACCTTGGACCAAAATGTGAGAACGTGAGGCTCTGAACGAGGCCTAAAATGCACCATTTGTGGAACAGACTGGCTAAAAATCCACCAATTAGAAATAGGCATGGCCCAAAATCCACTAATAACAGAACAGCATGGTCTAAATTTTACTAATTGCAGAACAACATGGCTAAAATCCACTAATAGCAGAAAAACCTGGCTAAAAATCCACTGTTATAAGAATAACATGACTTAAAAATCCACCAACAGACGAATAAAATCCACTAATCCACACTTTTTTTTAAATCCATGGCTAAAAATTCACCAAACGGAGAACATTTGGTGGATTCTGTCTTCACTTTTAATACCCAAACTTCTCATCTGCTCCGTCTCTCACTGCCGGCTCCTGCATGACTCAGATTTGTTCTGTTGAGTGCGGATGAGTGTGTGTGTTCGTAGCCGTAATGATCCCTTCGTTGCTCATTACAGCCGGAGATCTTGACCCTCCTTCCTTCAGTCACGCTAAAAACTCTTGAACTTCCTCGTCCTCCGTCAGAAAGAGTTTCAGCCTAAAATGAGCAGTGAGTTTGACATGACATCACGATTTCCCTCTGGAGCAGAAACACACTCAAAATGTCCCCCGCATCATCACTGATCTCTCACACACACACACACACGGTCTCCTAAGAGAACAACTCTGATGGCTTTAAATGACGCTTTCCCCTTGACATGGCACTAAAATGCCAAAGTTAAGAATAAAACATGAGCTGCATCTTTGTTGTTTTTCATCTTTAAATCAGTAGTTGCACTAAGAAGATTCTAGAGCTGGGTCTGGTGGGTGTGCATGTGTCTGTCTGTCAGGAATGGGCACAGTTATTTGAATATACTAGTAGCACAGCCAGAATTTCGTTCTAGGCTTGGCCTGGTTGCAGCTCAGTGGGGTCAGCTAACTACCAATTATCCAGCCAGCCTACTTTGTAGCTTCCACAGCCAAAGAGAAAAATAATGAAATTTTAAACATGACTAGTTACTAATAAAGCTGACAGCAGACCACAGCAGTGAAGGTTAATTAACCAGAGGCCTAACTTTTAATGCACTAGGCATAGATTCTGATTGGTTGAAGATTAGTTTTCTGTTTTTATTTTTTTTGGTCACAGTTTGGTCTACCATGGTTTATTACTAACCAAGCTTGGTAGTTGAGTATTAATTGAGTATAATTATATCAGTGGTAGCCTATGTGAGGAATTAGCACTGCTCAGTTTACATATAGATATATATGGATGGATAAACAGATTGATTTTATTGATCCTGAAAGGAAATTGAGTGGCAGTTTTAGTAGCAAGATATCGCTGTTGTCGGATCAAAACGTCGTACCTCCAAAATGGTAACTTTACAGGAGAAGGAAAAAACATTCTCTACTTTTAATGTAAGTCAATGGAACCAGAAGTATATCCAAGTCATTTTGGGTCATTTCTGTTGCTTCTATATGAAATTTACATAAAATATGACCACATATATTTTCAAATGATGTCAAAAACTGAAAAACTGACAAAATTAAAGATACAAGGTTTTACTCTGACAGCAACGATATATAATTGCACATTAGCTTACATATACTATGCAGAAATAAAACAAATTGAAAGAAAAATAGACATAAGTTGAAGTCTAAGAGAGTAGGACTAAAAGTATGCCTATTTGCATATTTACATAGCATATGTAATATGTAATATGCAAAACAGATTTGATGTATTTACATGAGAGCAGGCAGTGAGTGGTCTGAGGTCTAAAAGCACAATGAGTACAGACATAACTAGGACTTGCAGCAGTATTACAGTGTAAAGTGTGCAGTGAGAGTGTTGCTACTGTAATGACACTCTCACTACATATTGTTATTGAAAACGACTTCTTCTTCTGTGCTATAAAATAGTGATGGCACACGACTTACGGCGACAGACAGCTGCGTAAATGTTTCCATGGTGATAGTGGCCACTGAAAGAAGAATTTTTTTTTTTTATTTATTTAAGCACAAGGATGCAAGCACTTAGTGTCTTTGGGTTTATCCTTTTGTCATCTTTCAGGTAGATTTTGTAACATTTATGTCGTCCTCACTCGACATTGCAAATCTGGGGGAGCCTGACTTCCAAGTGAGAGGGCTGAGACCCCCTAGTCTTCTCATAGCTACACTCCTGAATATACAGATATCCTGTAATTAATTTCTTAATAAAGTATTCAAACAAGACTTGAGTATAAGTGTAACAATGGTGAAATAAATGGCGTATTATCTGGTCATAAATGAGTATGAGGGGTGGCAGAGAAGGAGGGGACACAGGTAGCTGGTATTCCATAAAATTATGTAGTTATGAGAGTGAAAAAATCAGAAAGTGGAAGCGCAGATCCTCAGACATTAAAGGGTTGAAACTTTTCTAGTTGTAGCACAGCTGCAGTACCACCAGCCACCCACAGGGGGCAAATGGTTTAGTGCAAATTGGCCACTCTGTCTTCTCTAGAGGCTCAGCTTATACAGACACCTCAATAAAGCAAGATATATCTCTCTCATATACAGACTCAGGAACAATGATGGGTAAAAAAGTAGATATGAGAGTGTGTGTGTGTGTGTGTGTGTGTGTGTGTGTGTGTGAGAGAGAGAGAGAGAGAGAGAGAGAGAGAGAGAGAGAGAGAGAGAGAGTGTCGTCTTGGCATCTTCTGCCAGCAGTTATTCTAGCAGATAGGTTTACCTATTCATTTTTACACTCACTATGTCTATCTCTCTCTCTCTCTCTCTCTCTCTCTCTCTCTCTCTCTCACACACTCACACACACTCCCGCAGGTAGGAAGTGCATTTAAATGACAGGATTTTCCATCACAGCTGTACTATCTGAGCTCCATTACTGCAGAGGGAATGGACAGCGCGTTTAAATCGGCCGGCCGCGTGTAGCAGCGGAATTCACATCGAGCTCCATATAACGCCACATCAGTTTTTAGCATGACACGCTGCTACACTTTATCACACAAACTGTCTTTGCCATAACACCCTGATCACATGCCCACAGCTCTCGACTGTGATTGGCTCACTGATGCAAATTCATTTCAGTTTGCTTTTAAGCTGGTAGTGTAGATAGATATGAGCCAAAGTGATGACACAAGCATAATACACACGTGTTCACAGACATACTCTCTCACACACACACACACACACACACAAGTGCGCATACACATCCAAGTAACACTTTACTGAAATGCAGCGTTCATAAGGCTACACGACATAAGTCTTTCATGACAGCTGATATGAACCTATATACTCATAAAGCCTTATTCCAACAACTGTCAGTTGTCATAACACTTGGTGAGGTGAAGGTGACATAAGAAGTGACAAAAACAGCCTTTATAACAACTGAAGCTTGTTAGAACCCAACAATCCAATTCAAACACAACCCAAATCATTGGGTTGTCATTCTATGGTGACGTCCATTTTTATTACATATATTACATGTATTACACTTGAAAAGCATGATATGGTTGGTTGCAATTTAGTCATATTTTAAAATAAAACAATGTTATTTTAACAATTACACCTTCTTGAGCCTCAATTTAGCAATATTGGTTTTAAATCAATCATATAGAATTCCAAGCACCACAGAAGAGCTCGTCCTCACAGTCATGTGT
The DNA here is from genome assembly GCF_904425465.1 of Colossoma macropomum. Taxonomy (NCBI): domain Eukaryota; kingdom Metazoa; phylum Chordata; class Actinopteri; order Characiformes; family Serrasalmidae; genus Colossoma; species Colossoma macropomum. The sequence goes on from NW_023494789.1 coordinate 1,236,719, forward strand.
GAAGGCTGAGGCCAGATTTTAAGGTGAAAAACATGTTTTTCTGCAATTTTAACTGCAATAATCTAAACATGACTATGGAATATATGATTTAAATGACATAAAGAAAACTAATGCCAAATAACTATTAAAAAATACATAATGAAAGTTCCCCAGGAGTCGTGTCACTGGTGTTACTGCACAACAAAAAATCTCTTATTTTGAAATAAAAGTCACACTGATGACATCACTTGGCTTCCTTTTACCTGTGTTCTGAGGATCTATGAAGAAAAGCTCATGGTGAGTCCACTGTGTCTTTCAGTTATCAGAGATTTTCTCATTTAGCTCATGATTTCATATGAAGCTTTTAGCTGAAGTCACTGGTGTGACCGACTTTATTCTGAGGTAACTGTGAAAAAATAGAATACAAATGGATTAAATTCCATATTTTGGTGGATATTCCATGATTGACAACATGTGGTTTGATGCTCTGTAGCAGTTATTTTGTAAAATGCATTATTCATTAAAATGTCTCTGGTGTTCCTTTATTATGTGTAACACCAATGAGGCTCAGTAACACCAGTGAATCCTATGGAGAGATAAAGTGGACGTTTCTATAGAATGACCCATATATATACACACACATCCAGACTGTTAGAAGATAGAGAGAAAAATCTGCTGAAATTTCTCACTGAGTCAGTGTGAAGAAATAACACGAGTGTGTGTGTGTGTGTGTGTGTGTGTGTGTGTGTGTGTGTGTGTGTGTGTGTGTGTGATCTCAGTATCAGATCAGTGTTCTTACCGAATCCTAAAAAGCATGACTTTCAGCTGTGAGGATGAGTGTGAAAGCAGTCATCCCTGTTTGTTTATGTGTGTGTGTGTGTGTGTGTGTGTGAGTGAGAGAGAGAGCTGGAGAATGAGTGTAAGGCAGCAGGAGGTGAGAGTGGGTGAGACATGAAGGTGTGTATACGTGTGTGTGTGTGTGTGTAGGTGTGTGTGTGTGTGTATATGTGTGTGTGTGTGTGTAGGTCACTGTTTCTCTGAAGCTTTTCCAGAACACACTTCTTGCTGGTTTTCCTAGCAGGTGCCGAAGCGTTACTGGATTGGATTATTTGTTGCGCGTTTGTTTGTGTGTGTGTGTGTGTGTGTGTGTGTGTGTGTGTGTGTGTGTGTGTGTGTGTGTGTGAGGTCAGAGAAATTCAGAACACTGCTGTGTGGAGTTTGCAGCTTAGGCTGAAGTGTTGAGGCTTCTCTTTCCTCTCTGTCTTTCTTGCCTCTCTAAAGCAAAGGTTTATTTGAAATCGTTCACTGTCATTTTACATTTTATGTGTGAAATTTTAATGATGAATTGACCGATACAGTATTATACAGTGTGAGGAAAATACCTGCTTTTTTTAAAAAATGTGACCAGAATTTGAGTTTTGAACACCCTGTGAGAGCAGCACTTCATTAGCCTAACGTTAGCACTTCATTATGCATATTCATTATGCATAAATACAAACATGCAGTCTGGCCTTGAATGCTACTATATTTACAGGGCATCATGAGAAAATTAGCTCAGAATTACAACCCCATTTCCAAAAAAGCTGGGACACTGTGAAAATGTAAATGAAAACAAAATGCAATGATGTGCAAATCATTTAAACCCTATATTTAATTGAAAATAGTACAAAGACAACAAATCAAATGTTGAAACTGAGAAATTGTATTGTTTTTTGAAAAATATATGCCCATTTTGAATTGGATGCCAACAACACATTTCAAAAAAAGTTGAGACGGGGGCCTGTTTACCACTGTGTTTCATCACCTCTTCTTTTAACAACACTCTGCAAGCACCCCTACACCATCATAAATACTGGCTTTTGAACTGTGCACTGATAACAAGCTGAGTGGTCTTCAGAGGACACAGTGTCCATGATTTCCAAAAAGAATTTCAAATGTTGATTCGTCAGACCACAGGACACTTTTCCACTTCCCCTCAGTCCATTTTAAATGAGCTCAGGCCCAGAGAAGGTGGCAGTGTTTCTGGATCCTGTTTATATTTGGTTTCTTCTTTGTGTTTTAGAGTTTTAACTTGCATCTTTGGATTCAGCACCGAATTATTTTCACAGACAGTGGTTTTCAGAAGTGTTTCTGAGCCCATGCAGTGATTTCCACAACAGAATCATGTCTGTTTTTAATGCAGTTCTGTCTGAGGGCCCAAAGATCACAGCCAGCAAATACTGGCTTTTGGCTGTAAATTGGCTCATCATGCATTGTCAGAAGAAGCTTATCTCTCCTGCTGAATATCCTGCTAACCTGCTTGAGTCTCACGGTTCAGTTAAAAACTGCTGGTTTACTGTCATTAACGTCTTTTGTCTTTGCTGTGGTCTCACGGCAGTAAAATGTAAATCTCAGGGGTTAAAAACTTTGTTGTACTGCAGGCTGCGCCAGGCTCAGTCACATATTTGCAGAGCAAATGTGTAACCAGTGTTATTAGCCAAAATGGTACCATAAGATTAAAGCCAAGAGTGTTGATTTCACGCATTTAAACAGGCAGCCAAAACAGATGCTGAGCAAAACAACCAGCAACTAAACAGCCCTCTTATACAAGAAAATCTCCCAAATGGAGCATTTAACTTGATTACCTCGAGAAGTTAAAACTTTGTTTTGCATAGTTTAAGGGTGTACTTTAAAGATTGGGGCGTCAGGACTGTTTGAAAACTCAGCGGAAAGCAGCCTGAACACTCGCACAACTAGTGATGATCATTCCATCTCTTTCTTTTAGTGAGTCAGATTGATTCAGCTCAGTAGTCAGAACCGACTCTTTAGGCTCTGAAACAGCTCTTCGTTAAGTAGCATCGGCTTTTTCCCCACAAATAATTCCACAATTAGCTAAGTTAGCAGTATTAAATATCTTTTAATTTGCAGTGCTCCTGTGAAGTTTGTGCTCATAGATTTTTCTGTGCGCTCCTATTTGTTTCAAGTCAGGAACTCCAGGGCTGGGCACAAAGCTCACTGTAAAGCCCTGTAAAACAAATGCTTTAAAACTACTCCATGTGACGTTCTGTGCAATACTTCCGCTTGACCGATTTCCTCGAAATTAGTAGTGAAATTAAGTCGTTCAGTAGGTCATTCAGGTTCTAAGAAGAAGACAGTCCCATAAATATCTAGACAAAATGGCAAATGGTTCACTTTATTCATCCAATCTTGTCGGCTTCTGTCTGGAAACGGATTCTTTTGGACGACATCAGTAGATATTTGCGTTTGATAATGAGGCTGATGTCATGATCAAGTGCTACAAAGACTACTGATGGATTAAACTGGCTCTGCATTACAGGTGATGACGCATGGAAATTCTGACAAAACTATATCTATCATTTGTGGTTGTGTCAAGCAAATTGTTCTTCCCTTGCCTTCCCATACACTATATGGCCAAAATTATGTGGACACCCCTCTTAATTATAGAGTGCAGGTGTTCCAGCCACACTCATTGCCAACAGTTGTATAAAATCAGGCACATAGCCTTGTAGTCTCCATAGACAAACACTGGCAGTTTAAATGCAGTCATAGGATGCCGCCTCTGCCACAAGTCAATTCGTGAGATTTCTGCCTTGCTAGATCTGCCCCAGCCAACTGTAAGTGCTATTATTGTGAAATGGAAGTATTTTAGCACTAACAGTAAAGTTTGGTGGAGGAAGGATAATGGTCTGGGGCTGTTTTTCAGGATTTAGGCCCCTTAGTTCCAGAGAGTAATGTTTCTGCTACAGCATTCAAAGATATTTTTGACAATTGTATGCTTCCAATCTTGTCACAATGGTGCCTGACCTCACAGATGCTCTTTTGGCTCAGTGGACACAATTTCCTACAGAAATACTCAAAAATTATGTGGACAGCCTTCCCAGAAGAGTGGAGGCTGCCATAGCTGCTAAAAGGGGGGTTGTATTAATGCGTATACTTTTGTATTGGGATGTCCAACAAGCTCAGTATGATGGGCAGGTGTCCATATACTTTTGGCCGTACAGTGTATGAGTACAATCTGTTGCTGCACAGTGTATCAGCCCTGTCTAGCCCGTTCATCACTGATCAGTGTCTGATGTTATGTGTGTGGTGGATCATTCTCAGCACAGCAGTGACACTGACATGGTAGTTTGTGTGACTCAGGTACAACTTTAACAAGTACAGAGGTGTTGCTGTGGCTACACACGTCAGTATCGCTGCTAGGTTGCGAGGGGTCCACCAGCCAAAAATAATAACCGCACACAAGGTTTATGGTGGTAAACACTGTGGGTAAAATTCCTTCACTAAAGGAAATAAGCAGAGCTTTTCTCATCACTTTGTTTGTGAATGGGGGAGTTTAGATGACTGTTAGCTAAGTGCCCCCCCTGGGAGAAAAGCGAAAAGAAAGGGAGAAACAGAGAGAGAGAGGAAGACAGCGGCATTCTGCCTCAGAGTTATCCCACAGCATCCCCAGAGGAACAGCAGCTAATTTGTCCGTCACATGGCTCAGCACTCTACAAGCAAGGCCTATGCAAGCAGGAGCAGAGCTGCGCCTCCTGAAAATAAGCAATCATTCACATACACACACACTCACACACACAGACAAACACTCACACGTACATGCATGTATGTATTTATGCATATCACTGTTGTTGGAAGAACCTCGTATCTCCAAAATGGTAACTTTACAGGGGAAGGAAAAAACCTACTTTACTTTTAATGTAAGTCAATGGAACCAGAATTTTTTCCAAGTCATTTTGGGACATTTCTTTTGGTCTATTCATCATGAAATTTACACACAATGTAAAGAGCAACAGGCATTTTCAAATTATGACAAAAAAACTGAAAAATTACAGATTTTATTGCTGTTGTTAAATAACATCACAATATGCTTTTATGAGCATATCATGGCTGTTGTGACTTCTTAAAGAACAGTGAACAACTGCATGTTACACATAATTAGGCCTAAAGAATTGGATGCGGTGTAACATGTGAAACGTTGAATAAAAATCAATGCATTCATAGTTTTAGTAGTTTTTTTTTTTTTATTTGACATTTCTGGTTCTTTTTGAACAAATTCAAAAAACATATTGTGAAATGTGAAAATGTCTTCAAGTATATTGATATTGCATTTTTGCCATATCGCCCGCCCCTACATACGGCAGGTCCATGAAGAAATTTCAATCTAAAAACACAAAATGCACCCTAGACCCAGCACGTTTTGCTACTGCATTCATAATATTTTAATACTGAGTTATTTTGTTTTTAAAATCTTCAGCACTCGCAGTTAAACAGTCAAGAAATTTGGGGAATACTGCAGCCCCCTCAGCACCTCCACTTCCCACATCCCTTGAACCTGAGATAATGAGCTCAGTTATTTGGGATAAGTGTGAAAATGCCCTTAAACAGGGAGCACACTTTGCTTTAAGGGCTATCTGCAGGATCTACTGAGGATTCTGAAGCTGCAGCTTTCGGAAACGGCCGTCCAAAAGCCACATCTGGGACGTATATGAGAAAAAAGGAAAATCAGAAAGATGCGCCACACTGAAAAGAAAAAGCGTCTGCAGCTTGACTTTTTAAGCGATACTTAAAGTGCTGTTGGAAAACTTTCAGGCCGTATTTGAGTGCTCTTGTGAAGCTCATTCAGAGCAAAACCCGTGTTAGTGTTGGCGTGAATCCTCAGGGGTTCGTGATTTCCACATAGCTGGAGTCCAGGTTCTCTCCAGACTCAGCTTGAAGCTTTTAAAGCTCCACCAAAATCTGTGTGAACAAGCAGCTGAATTCCTCTATAGAAAAAAGCAAACATGTCATGAGCTGGAGAAGGAATGTAATTCATGAAAACATCTCCGAGCTCACAGATTTGTTCTTCACGCAGAGCCAGATAGCCTATTTAGCTCTCCGCTAAGACAGATCTATTTTCTAAAAGCGAGTCTGGAGGCATCATCTCGCTCTCTGCCTCTCTCTGCCTCTCTCTCTCTGCTCAGCCGAGACGCCGCCGCAATCAAGTTGTGTGTTTATGAACAGCAAACTTCTCTGACACTTATATTGTGTGTTCTAACTCGGGCAAACATCTCGCTGTTTGGTTAGCTTCAGCGCTAATGCCCGGCCTGTGTGGTCCTGTTAGAAAATGAAAACAAGTCGCTAATGAGGGCTGACAAGCATGATGAGGGAGGATAGCACAGAAACTGGCAGTGGGGATAGCTTAAGCTGGTCTTATGCTAATACTGCTGTGAATGACTGCCAGGCAAATACACACACACACACACACACACACACACACGCACAAATAAACACATAAATACCAGTGTTAGCCAGCCCATAAACATTTAGCCGGGATGCACATCAGTTTTATTTCAAAAGCTTGAATATTTGACTGGATATCAAATTCTTCATTGAAATCATGTTGATGTGAGCTATAATGCTGTGAATGGAAATGTGTCAACACACATCTCATAAACACTTCACATCATCTTTCTGTTTAAGGCAGAACTAAAATTTCTGCATATTTAAATCGTTTGGACATGAACAAAGTCATTCAGAGCGGTTTGGTGTGAGGTGCTCTATTCCAGAGAGACTTACCATGCCTAGTTGTTCACAGTGGTGGTGATAGGAACCAGACGTCCGGAGCATTTAATCCCTTTCAAAGCTTCCTCACAGAAAGTTATTACATTAGGTAGTTGCAATAATGTTGCGTAATGTCATTATTTTTACAATATTTTTAGGTTTTGGTTTTGTTTTAAAACATTCGTGGCAGAGTGGTACATCCAAGCTGTTGGAATACAGAGATTTTTTATTTTTCCCCCCAGATTTACCACTATTTTACTATTACTAACATCATATATAACCTCAGAAGACATGGATTATCCACTGGTTGTGGATAGTAAATTAAATCTCTTTTGCACTGTAGACATTTCGACCCTCAGTTCCTGTCACCGCCATTATAAAGAAATACATTGAAAATTGTGTGAATTATGAGAAATTTCTTTTTAATAAAGCAGTTTCACTATAAAAAACTGTGTGTTAGAATAACATCACTTTTATTACTTTTGTTTAAGTTATAATTTATTTGAAATAATCATCACTATGAGCTCTTCTTCGGCCAAGCAGTTTAGTTCATTAATAATGGGATGTGGTTACCAAGCAACAACAATCAAAGATTAATCCTTGAACAGCACCATGACATCACTACCAGCAAGTACTTAAACATGTATTGATAGTATTGATGAATCCCTAATGTCTACCTATATAGAAATACTATATTTATTGAAAATATATAACAATATACTTCATTTTCATAGAGTGGGTGTAAGATTTTACAGCACAACTAATAACAGCGCTGTAGAAAATATATATTTAACAAAGCTCTTAAAACTAGACGTTTTTGTGTAGAAAAACTGCTTCAAAATAAAAGTGCATTGTGATTTCTGTCCACTGTTATCGGCCCTTACTCGTTTAAATAAATTACATTTTATCACGGAAGGAAAAGCATTTTTTTCCTTCATATAAAGAGACTTTTGAGCTTTTGAGCAAGGTCTGCAATTATCATTATAATAATAATAATAATTATTATTGTTGTGAAAGCGTGAAAAATGTGGAAACGATCAAAATATTTATGATGTATAAACTGGAAGTGAACTAGATTTTTCATTTTTCTATTGTGGCAGTTGTACCTCAGTGTTTGATATGAAGAAACCTGCAGTTGCTGTCTGTTCTATCTCAGCATAGCAGTCTTTGTGGAGAGGTGTGAAGTGTTTTCACAGCGAGGGGTTCCCTTTCCTCCTCTTTCATCCCTCTTTGCTCGCTAGCAGCTCAAAACAGTCACCACTTTTCACTCACAGAGAGACAACAGTGTGCTAGTTAACCAGATACCAAAGTTACAGGGGCAAATTTGATTATATTAAATAAAAAATATCTTATTTGATTTCCACTCTGCTGGTGAAATGGCCACTAGGGGGCCTGCAAAAAGAGGCCACTACGTTATTCATGATCTTAGCAGCTGACAAGTGCATAGAAAGTGTGCACAAAGTGGAGTGTGTGCTGTTGAGTGTGTGTGTGTGTGTGATGTGAGGGCCGTTCTGGGTGCAGTTCGTGTGTCCCATTTCAAGCACAGCGACACACACTCGCGCTTCAGTTTCTCACTTTGCTCTAATTGAATGTCACTTGCTTTCTGAAATGCTGTAAGTTCTGTAATCAGGTCATTTGCATTGCGCTGAGATCGGCTGACCTTTTGCTTTTGCCAATAATTACAGCAGAGATCATGTCAGAGCGGCTCTGAGGCGAAGCGCGGAGATGCTGCAGGAAAAGGTTAGCGCTGAGCTTATTTCTGGAGCTCATGAAATGATGAAATGTCATTAGAGTTTCCTGAAGTGCGGGCTGAGCTAGCGGTGGACACGGACGGGCAGTGGGGTATTATTTCTGTTAACGTAGACCTGAAGATCTGTGACTTGATCTGATTTTAGACACACTGTGTGGATCTCACAGTGGGAGGGGCTTGTGTGAGCTGTAACGGAGAACATGAACACATGAACATATGTGTGTGTGTGTGTGTGTATTATGGCCTGTGGATTATGAACTATAGCACTACTACCGAGGATGATAATAATAATAATAAGAAGAAGAACAACAACAACAAAACAGCAATAATAATAATAATAATAATAATAATAATAATAATAATGATAATAGTTGTAGTAGTAGTAGTATTGCTGTTATCATGCATCATTGTTATTATTTGCTCTATTATTTCTACTGATATTTTTATTTAATAGACTTGGTGTAGATGGAAAAATCCTCATCAAATTATAGTTCATTATTTCTGTTTAGGTCGTCATTAGCAACTGGCAAATTTCTCATGTAAACAAAGGCGAAAACAATACAATTCTTGCCTTTGGAATCAGTGAAATATTTACCAATAATGCTATGTTTAGATTGTTTTCAGTAGGCAGTCGACATTCAACCAGATATTCCAAAAACCGGCCACTGTTAGTGGTGAGCAGTGTCCTTCAGCGGTCTGTGAAACGTTCCATAACAAGTTCAATTTTGCCAACTTTTGCCATCGACTGCAGAATAGACCAAATGTTTTTGAAATTTTGGGCTTTTTTCACCCTTTTTTCTTCACAAAGAAGTCTTTTGCCAATTCCGCCCACTAGCTTGGTCTCCTCTATCTAACAATGCTACCGAGCTGGGAGGGTGAAGTCTAGCACACGTTTCTCCACACATAAAGTCATTCACAGCATCTTTGCAAACAACCTGTAACACAACATTATTGGACAGCCAAACACACTTATAGCAGGAAACTAAACATGCCAATTATGTTACTATAGCCAACGTTGGCTAACATCACACTGAGTGGTGGGGCAGAGGGACCATCCTGCCCACCCAGTGAGAGCTCTCTTGGACTCCAGGCCATAGATGGTTGTGGCATCATCGGCGATCAAACTCATGATCTCCTGACAGAAGAGCCACGTCTCATTGCTGAAGTTGGCATTAAATAATAGAGTTTTTTTTCTTTTTTCTGCCTTAAATAAACAATCATCACTGCTGAGGCTCAGGAAAAACATGCATTTTCACTGGTGACTCTGTCACTACAACAGGGTTTGGTGGTCATGTGCTGCTATGAGGCATGTAACAACATTTAAACGCTTTGTCCACTTGGGAGATAATGCATATCCATTAAGTGTAAACACAGAGACTATGATCCAGTTTCCGTCCTGGTAATATGCTCATTTTAAACACGGACTATACGACGGTTCTTGTTTATGTGCATTCTTATTAAAATTAAGCTTCAGAATTAGTGTATCGATTCTGTATTCCAGCAATATCGTATTGTATAAAATACAAATAAATAAATACATAAATAAATAAATTTCATGGCATGATGTCATTCGCGATACCACAGTGTTCTATTGCTTTTATACAACATTTCTGCAAAATAAAGTAAAAAGTAAAGCATAAGAAGCCCTGAACATTGCATCAAATGTGTCTGAATATTGTCAGTTTATTTCCTCTAAAAAAAGTAGTGGCCTGTCACAATATCAGGTTCAGCTCAGCTTTTCCAGTATTTGCCATTTGCAGTCGGTTCCTTTAATTCCAGTTTGTTTATTTGTTTTGTCTTCACTGCTGACGACTGAAAAGCCGTCTTAGGAGCAGCAGCAGGTTCAGAATTTGATGTAGTCCTGCTGTCGGAATCTGACCAAACTGGCTGCAAGTCAAATATTGTCTAATGTCTGTTTTTGTATGCAATTTTCTTTGCAATTGGTTGGCATCAGACTGTGCCGTCAGAACCAAATGTTATATATGATTAATACTTGCACAAGTCAAAACAGTACTGTGTTGACGTGGTATCAAAGACCGTACTGGACTTCGAACTAGCCTCAACCTGTAAATTCACAACTTTACGTCTTTACAAGGACCATCCAGAGCTCACTGTGTGCATCAGCGTCTACCAAAGAACCAACAGAACCAACATGAACTCCAGCTCTTAAACCAGTGAACTGTATCTTGCACATACAATAAATTCTGCTAAATTAATTTTCATTCCCAGAGGCACCAAATCAAACACCTCTTGTGTTTATCATGTTACATGATGCCTCTTTTTTTCCATAATCTCCACCAGCGCGTTTTAAAAAGGCAAAAGTATCTGGATTTATGGTTTTGTAGATGTAGTTGATGCTGCCGTCATCCTGTAGAAGGTAACATCTCACGCTGACTGATTTTACTGCGCAGAGTCGTGTTTAACACGATTTCTCACGCGATTCCTGCATTTCTCTCCATTCACACCTCTGCAGGAGAGCGTGCTGTCGCTTTACCGTCTTCATGCATGTGTTTGTGCTGTGACTAAATGAATTCTTGTATATTTGTGCCACAGTTGCATAAAATTCAAATAAGCCACATAGAAAAAAAAATCACTACATTCTATTTGACCTGTTTTAAATTGAAAATGGTACAAAAACATGATATTTGATGTTTTACCTTATAAACTTTACTGTCGAGAACACGTTCAACATATTCCATGCCCATGTATGATTACATTACCCCTTTTAAAAAGCTTTCAGGAACACGTTCCTAGTTTTAAAAAGCTTTTTTGGAAGCTTCCATTTCAGAATGAGCAAAAAACAATGAGGTTAAGAAGATCAGATTAAATAAAACATGAATTATATCGTCTTTGTACTGACTTTGTTTAAGTGCAGGTCCAGGTGGATTTACAAATCACTGCTTTCTGTTTTTATTGCTTTTCACATTCTGTCCCAACTCATTTGGAATTGGGGTTGTAGATATAGATAGAAACTTCCAATAATGTCTTTGTTTAATAAACGTATAATAATCTCATTGTTAATGCAGGGTTGCAGCATCACATGCAACCTTAAATAACACTGGTTTGGCAGATGTGTGATCAAATGTAGGTGAATATTTACAATTTACATATGATATAAAATGAGGTAACGATATAAAAACAATGCCACATGTATATTATGCATGTTCTGTTCTTCTCTCGTCAACAACAGTGATAATAATCCTTATTAATGCTTATTTTTCAGTAAGTGCTATAAATTATTCAGTACCTTAGCCCTCAGGGTTTAAAGGTTTTCTCTTTTGTGTATAACCTGAGGAAAGTTAATGAGGGGGAGGAGCCAGGTACTAACGAACAGGGCTCTGTTTCTCTCTCTCTGTTCTTTTTAGTCTCAGCGGCGCGTCACGTTCCACCTGCCGGACGGCTCTCAGGAGAGCTGCAGCGACAGTGGTCTGGGGGAGCACGAGCCGGTGGGTGGCGGCCCCCTGCTGACACACCCGCTTCCCCTGGTGCAGCCGCAGGACGACTTCTATGAACAGGCCTCTCCGGACAAGAGGACTGAAGCTGACGGCAACTCTGACCCCAACTCAGGTGAGTCAGCTCAGTCAGCTTTTTATTTCTGCCCAGCAGAGGGGGGTGATGAAAAGAAAGCAGAAATGCATTCATCGAAAAACAATGAAATTTCTATGAAATGAAACTTCTAGCAGGTGCAAGAACATATTTAGATGCTCAAGTTGGTTCTTCAGTGGAAGATTCTCCTCCATCTTTGCTAAGACTTGCAGTTGAAGTTAACGTTACTGAGAAACTGTCAGACTTACGGAAACACAATTTAGTGAATCGTTTGCTCTTCCAGATGAGGATAAAGTCACCATGAGCTTCTACATCACCACGAAGTGTGCCAGAATATCGCTGCTGAACAAAACCTCGTATCTCCAAAATAATAACTTTACAGGAGAAGGAAAAAACACACTTTACTTTTAATGTAAGTCAATGGAACCAGAATTTTTTCATAGTCATTTTAGGTTGTTTCTTTTGGTCTATTCATCATGAAATTTACACACAATGTAAAGGAGAACAGGCATTTTCAAATTATGACAACAACTGAAAAACAGTTGGTAAATTGGAGATACGAGGTTTTGTTCCGACAGCAGCGAAATGAAACAGAACAATGTGTGGATCTGTGAATTGCTGCTTTAAGAATGATCGCTTGTGAAGATATTGCTAAGGTAGTTTATCTAGCTGTGTATCTAGCACTAAAATTTTTGGCCTGTTTGCTAATTTTTCCTACTTGCAAACGTGAGTATACGTAAACTTTACCTTCAAGTGATTTATAGCTGGTAACATGTTTGGAAAAACAATTCTGGTCCTCTATTTTTGAGACAATCTCCTAAATTTGCAACAAAGAGATCATTCCTGGCCCAAAAATTGCTATATTTGGTGTGACCCCTGACAGGTGGCAATTCCAGCTGCCCATTCCGATGCCATAGCCTTTGCATCCTTACTGGCTCGACGCCTTATTTTATCTAATTGGAAGTCAGCTACCCCCCCTACACACATGCAATGGGTAGGAGAGTTGATGGCATATTTAAAGCTCGAAAAGCTGAAATACTCAACCAGGGGATCCACGCAAAGGTTCCATAAGGTTTGGAAACCATGTTTAGACTCCTTTAACTCTGCGTTTCCCTTCTAAAGATACTGGTAAATAGAACTATGTATTTAGTCTTTATTCATGGACAATCGCTGGAATAGGGGTTTTTATTTATTTGTTTTTTTCTCCTTTCTTCTTGTATGTGTGTTTGCGTAGGTGTGGTCTTGTTTATTGTACGATCGTACGTGTTGCACGTTGCTTACATTCAAAAAGTCACTAAAAATATTTGAACAATAACAACATGTTTGGAAAAACGTAACATCATTAAACGTTAAATTTAAACTGATAGCTCGTTAGTTTGGCATCTTACTAACATTGTCCAAATCGTAAAGATGTACATAATACAAACAGCTTTCTTTGTGCTTTTAGTAAAATATTGAGCTGCGATCGTCCACTGAAACTGTCTTCTCCCCCACTATGAGGAAAGAGTTAAGGTTAGTGGTCAGTAACGAGGTTCTACATGTAATTATGACTTGAAGAGACGAATACAAGATCGGGAGCTTGTATTTACAATAATTCCGTTGCACACAAAGGCAGCCAGTTTAGCAGCATCGCCGAAAATAAAAGGAAAGCAGGAAAAATGGTGCTGTGTTTGTCTCTTGCGTCGCAGTCTGTCTGGAGCATGTGTTTATTGTGTTTCTGTCCATCGAGCCGTTCTCAGGAGCTATGCAAAAGCCCTCCTCTGTGATTGGTCCAAAGTGTCTGAAAGTGTGCCAGATCATGTGGTAGTGACTGATTCAGAGACACGGTCTAAATCCTCCAATCTTTAGCAGCGCCCGCACACCTGCTTTGTCTCAGCCCGATGAATAAATGAAATCCAATAACACAGGAGAGAAAGAGCTGGAGAGAGAACGAGGGAAGGAAGGAGGGAGGCAGTTCTGAGTGAGCGGCATGAAAATTGTACTTTGTAATATGTGCAGTGTTTATACTATGTGCAGTAATTACACTGTGGCAAAGGAGAAACTGTGTTTTATCCCTTTTACACACTTGCACACCGAGTTGCCAGTTTATTAGAAACACCTACGTTGTACGTGGATCCATTGACCATTTTATCAGAAACACCACTGTATAGGCCCACTGAAGTGTGCTGTTATAGATTGTAGCCCATGCGCTGCTATACAGTTTACAACCCCGCTCTACCTCATCCATCAGTTTGCTGTCGGTGTCCAGATACTATTCAGCTGGTGGACAGTTCTCAGCGCAGCACTGAGAGGTGGTGCACAGCAGTGTTGCTGGCGTCAGTGTCACTGCAAGGTTGACAGCGGTCCACCACCCAAAAATATCCAGCCAAGAGCGGCTCTGGGATTAGAAACTGACCATTGATGAAGGGCAAGAGGACGGCACAAATGACGCACCAACAGATGGGCTACAGTCTGTAATCGTGAACCTACAAAGTGCACCTATGTTAAACGTGTTTCCAATAAAAAGGCCAATGAGTGTGGGTAGGACTGACCACTCAGTGTCTGAGTTCAGCTGAATTGAAAATACAGATTAAGGGGGAGTCTCCATTGGGGTTGCCAAGTCCAGAGAAAATCTTCAGCTTGAAGTCTACCTTAAAGGGGAATTCCACCAATGTTTTAATATCAATGATTAAATCATTGAGATGTAAATAAGTCATTCAGAGTGGTTTGAAATGAAATGATTTGTTTTAGAGAAACTTACCAATTCTGATTTCTTTACAGTGGTGGTGCTGGCAACCAGGGGTAACACAAATAGAGCCACCCAAAACCACCAGTGAACCTACACGTGTCTAAGCTTGAGAATGGTAAAATAGTAGGTAATCAGAAATTTTGGAAAAGCTATAAAAGAAAAAAAGAAAAAAAAAGAAAAAATCAAATTTCTACTTAGACTAAATGCAGTCGATCAGCCATAATTTTGCTTCTTTAGTTTAGAATTGAAGCTATTTAGTTTAGAACTGAGGCTAACATTGCTAACAAACACTAGAACCCAGTGGTCACCCAAATAGCCCAAATGATTCCTATACAAATACATCCCCAAAACTTTTCTCAACCCGTATTCAGGTCTTATTTCAGGTTGCACAGGTGGGCTGATGTGGTTTAAAACACAAATGACTGTGATAGTGTGAGCTATGAAAATGAATTAAAATTGTCTGTATTTGTTTTTTCACTGCACAACTCATGTAAAGCCCTCCCAACAGACACTGAAACTAGCCCGGAATTTCGACTGTCCACTCACAGTCTCTTCTTGCACTGAACCATCTTTTTATCAACTTGTGTTGACAAAACCCGGTGTGAATATTCTTTATCTCCTTATCAAAAATTGATTTTAAAAGTCTCAGTACCACATTTTGGAATTAAACAGTTTGATGTAAACATTGTTAAGTTCACTCTCCTGACCTCCATATATGGAAGCTAAGCTACATAAACAGCCCATTACATATTAAATGTTTTTGTAAAGTTGTAAAAAACAAAACCATTAAATGTAAATCCACCTATTCTGCCTTATAAGAGTTTAGCCCCAGCCATTCATGCTGAAGTAGGAGTGTTTCGGCCCCTATGTACTTATGTCTTTTTCATGACATCACATGCACGTGTGTCTTCAAAATTAGAATCGTTAAGACATGGACATGTCGGCGACCTCAAATGTGACATCAAATGTGACTCACTTGCTTTCTCTGTAGCCTACTATACATGATTGTCACGTGTCTTTCCAAAGATTCAATACCAGCACATATATATGCGCGTGTGTGCGTGTGTGTGTGTGTGTGTGTGTGTGTGTGTGTGTGTGTGTGTGTATATATATATATATATACACACACACACAGACATAGATAGAAGAAGCTCAAAAATGCATTCTGCAACTACACTATTTTTTACAACTGCAGTTTCAGACCAGCTCAATTTGGTGGAAAGACCACAAACCTGCCAACTCTGACAATCTACAGAATGTGTTTCTGCACTTTGACAAAACCACTCAAAAGTAAACATTAGGTTGACACAGCTGTAGAGTTAATAATTCCGAGCTCGTTTTCCTGATGAAGTGTTCGTAGCACAGAGAGGTGTTTGTATTTATGCGCTTTCTCCTGCTGCTACGTCTCTCGAGCAGTTTTGGTCTCAACACCTATTCGATTTATTTGGAGATGATTTCCCTGTTGGGGTCTCACACGCCAGAGATGATTTTTTTTGTATAAAACTATATATATATATATGAAGCGCTCCTGTGACCTACTTTACCCTGCGCTATCACACACACCTCATACCTGAACGAGCTACTGCTTTGCCCAAGGTCACAGCCAGGTGTCTGAGTTTAAGATGGACATCGGTAGTGCTGGATATTGTTAATATTTTTAAATACTAATACCTGTGTGTGTGTGTGTGTGTGTGTGTGTGTGTGTGTGTGTGAGAACAGACATGCTTATTGGCTCACTGTGGCTTATAGATATTGAAATCTGGTACCGAACGACAGAATTTGCTCAGGAAAATACTGTATTGTGGTATTGAAGTAATCCAGTCGGTACCACAAAAGTTTTGATACCCCACCATAGCCACTGCTCAGAGCAGCCAAGCGAAAATACAGCAAGTGCAGTGCAATGTTTCATAGGAAGATATCTCTCTTTTTCTTTCCCTTCCAACAAAGCGGCTGTGCACACTTGACTCTAAAGAAAAGCTCGCTTGACTTACAAACAGCATGTCAGCATTAAATATGTCAACGTTTTATGCTGAGATAGGTTCCTAAATGTTTTTTTGGCTTGGACAGAAGGTTCTAGGAAAAGTCTTTAACCCCTTTAATGGCCAGGGTCCACACTTCGATATCCTAAGAACAGCTCAGCCTTAGTATGTATATAATAAGCCTGAGATTTAGGGGTTGACTAACATAGAATCTATTGTGTGGAGGTTCTTTAAACTTCTTCTTCACACTCACACATCTCAATTACTTAAACCATTCTCCAAAAGGTCCTTTATGGAACCAGAAGTTGTTCTGCTGTGGCATCGCTCCAAAGAACCCTTCTCGGAACCTTTGGTTTTAGGAGTGCATGCTGGTCTATTGTAAATGAATGGTAGTAACGGTAATTTTGTTGAAGACTCGGTGCTGCTTTTACACGTATTTTAACAATGCTTCGGTGACATCATGATATTTCAGTTTTGAGGGGATGCAAGTGGAGACATGCCACACTATATGTCCAAAAGTTTAAGCTCTTATTCACCAGGGTATGTTTTGGTTTTTCCATCTGAATCTACATGACCAAATCATAAGGCAAATTATTCAGTAACTGCATGAAATAAATGTAAATTTTTATTTTATTTACTTATTTTTTGTAAAAGCTCTCCTCAAATCAACAGAACATGTGTTTTATGATCTACACATATTGCTATATGCTTAGAGTTTACTGCTGAAAGCCAAAAATCTTAGACGCTCTTTGTATTATTTTATAAAAATATTTTTTTAAATAATGAAATATTTTTGAAATAATGAGTTCAGCTTCTTTTATTATAAGGGTTTAAAATTACATCACCCATCTATTCGACTGGAAAGAAGACAGTTACAGCTCTCATACGACCCCCACCTTTAGAATGTAGCTTATGAAATATGAAAGTTATGGAGAATATGACAAAGTGCGTTTTGGAACCACCGGTGGCCTCAAGGCGTTGAAAAGTTTAAAGACACCTGCTCATCTAACATGACTAAAAACAAGGGTATTATAGAGAATTGTTCACCACTTTGCTCCCTGTTTTACTCTGAAGGGAAGACTTTACACTAGATGTTGTTGGATGGTCAGTTCTGGATCACAAACTCATCCCAAAGGTATTGAATGGAGCTCCATCACTCCAGAGAACACAGTTCCACTGCTCCACAGCCCAGTTGTGGGGACGGCTTTAAAGCACTCTAGCTGATGCATGGCATTGAGCAGGGCAACCTCAGGCTTATGTGAAGCATATTCTATTGGTAATGCATTTATTTGGAGATTATACAAGCAGTTGAATGCCTGTGTCAACAATTGGTGCATCTTAAAGTAAGTGATTTGTCTGGGTAAAGTAGGTGTCTAGGTACTTTTGGACATACAATATATAGGTTTTATATGAGGCAGTTCACATGTGCGTTTCGTTAAACCCCTAAGTATAATTAAAGATCGTGCTACAGTTTATTGTTTGAGTGTATAAAGAAAAAAGAAGTTATCGTTTCCACTCAGTTATTGCGAAAACCTCAGTTATATGAATATATTTGAATATAAATGCACTCTTCGTCATATATTATGTCTTATAATTATTGATGCGAACTCTTGTATGTCGGAGATACTCCATAGCGTTTCTTACCGCTGTGTTAAAAGTGGAATATGGAACAGCGGGGCATGGCTCAAGTGTCTCCTTTTAATTTGATGAGAGACGGTGGGAGAGTCATTTGCATAAGGTTGGTGATAATTGCTCTTTTTAATGGAATTGATGGTGGTGTACACACCAATTATGTACAAGCTCTTAAGCCTGGTAATTAATTAGCACACAAACCCAGCAGTGCCATGGAGACCAGTGCTTAATCAAATATTGTACACACTCAGAGGGGCCGTAGTGGACCCACATGGCAGCTTCGATTAGAGGTCACTGTCAGACAGGATGACCGAATCAGATTTAGTTTCTTTCCCATTAGAGCGCTTTTAGAGTCGCTAACAGGGGAAGCATACGATACATGTCATTTTACAATTATTAAAGCAATAGTTTGGCCATTAATCAAATTTTCACAATTTTCCCGTTATCCCAAAGCATAACTACTGGAGCTCCGCCTTCAGTTCAAGCTGTAAACGTCAAAACTAGGTCAAAACGTGAGGGGAAAACCACCTCTATGCTAACACTAATTTCTGCTAGATTACATTAGTTTGTTAGCGCTAAGCTGATGGTGATTCATATGAACATTCCTTGGCAGTTCTAGATTAAACACAGACATCTGACGCTTCTAAATAATATTCTATATTTTACTTGAAGTTTGTCACAGCTGCATTAGCATATTTTACCTTATAGCAGTTTCACAGTGACTCATTCAGTAGAGAGCTCTGCTGTAGAGCTGCCGCTGCTGTTTTCCATTTCTATCAACCCACTGATTAGACTGCCGCTCGTATTTACTGTCAGTGAAACATCTGGAACTTCCAGACGGCCTGATGGTTTTTTTCTCACTAAATCCGTCCTTCCTGTTGTAAATCAAAACGTAAATGATTGATTCCACTTTCACATCCACAAGACAGCTGTTGAAGCTGTTGGTCGTAACCAGTCGAAGAGTTTGTTTAGCTATATCTGCTTATATATCAAAGAAAAAATAAACAATTCCTGTTTAAACACAAGCATGATTCTATTGAATTAAAAATGAAATAAAAATTGACATGTATTTTTAGCTCCCAGAAATAATTGGGCAAGGGGTGCGCAACTCTGTTCCTGGAGGGTTGGTGTCCAGGTAATTTACCTGCTCAAGCACACCTGATTACACTCATCTATTCATGTCCTGGTTTAGTGGGTGTGTTTGAGCAGGGCAACCACCAGACTGTGCTGGATACTGGCCCTCGAGGACCAGAGTTGTGCACCCCTGCGTTAGGCTGTTTCTAAAGGCCTAGAAGGCCCTAAAACTTTCCCAGGTGGATTAGCCAAGACCAGTTGTGTAGTCAAGTTGAGCAAAGATGCTGTAATTTCCACCATCGCACAACACCATGAAGTTTCGAGGCGGAAAGCTAATGTGCTTTCTCCAAGGTATGTAAAGCCAGCCAGCTTCTCAGACTGCTGCTAATGCAGTGTCATTGTACAGCTCAGCACGCTTGGAGGAGAGCACTAACTGCCAAATCAGTTGCGTAGGATAACAGATGCCTGCATTGCTTTTGGCATTTGAGTGATGCCAGTTTGCTCTCTTTGACTCCCAGCTATGGCCGAGGATCAAACTCTCATTACCATGACACAAACTCCAACACTTAGATGGTTGTGCCACTCCAGTGCCAGATTTTCTCAGCTAACAAGTCAGGACTAGTTAAAAATATCAAAGTTTCATGTGATGATTTTACTTTATATGCTGAGCTGTGCTGGATTTATAGTATATGGTTTATGGTAATGGTATACCCACAGGGACATCTTTGGATTTACACCATTGGACACTAAGAGGCTAAAGTAGCTAAAAAAATAATGGAAGTTTGTTAGCAAAACCAATAAGCATTGTTCAGACTGCACAGCTAAATCATCACACACTCACCTCTGACTGCATCAGCTTGTGAGGTTATCTCAAATAGACTAGTCTGTGTGGATTCCAGCAGTACATGACAAGGTACAAACAGTGTAAATGTTCCCTCAAAGCTCCAACAGTGGTTTTAAGGTCTGATTGTGAACCTTAAATAAGTTTTTCCAGGTGAAAAGTTCGTATTTGTACCTTTTCATAACCGAATGTTTTAAACAGAACAGTAAAATAAAAGCCTGGAGACGAGACGGGGTGTGTGGAGTCAGTACAGCTTAGAACATATCATTTCAGTGGATTATGGTTCAGTTATGTTCCCTGACTAAAGGTACTGAGATGGAGCCTTGAGGGTTCCACCCCAGTGACAAGAGGGGAACTGACCCAGAGACAGTTTAGGAGAGTTTTTTGAGAGTGTAGAAGCTACCATCAAATCTGGAATCTCACAACTTCAGTTTGTGAAGATAAAAGCTAAAGGAGCAAATTTTAGACACCAACAATGTCTCGGCTGGTTGATTATATTTGGAATAAAATGTGCAAATTACATATTTCACCAAACTAACATGAGGTTTTAAACTCCCTGAAAAATATGACCTGTCAGTCAGATTGAATTCCTCATTAGTTTTCAAAGCACAAAGTAAGATTTGCTCTTACTGAGGAGAGACCCAGTGGAAGTCTAGTTCAGCAGCATCACGTCCATCAGGTGTGACCAAGGTGAGGAAGGAGAGAAGTTAATATATAATCCACTTTCATGTTAGAAAATAATTAAGCATATAAAAAGGTCCATCTCTGCTCAGATAGGCTGTCAAAGTGCTGCTGCGAAGTTTATTTCTCTGAAGTTAAATACTGAAGGAGCCTTTGAAGTCTGGCTCCAGAGTTGGGGTAGCTTTCAGTTATTAGCCGAACCTGGTTTAATTATTTAATCAGCCCGTATACAGCGGCCGCATTGGCTCGGCTTAAAAGAGACACGTCGAGTGTCCTCGCTTTGATTAGCAGTAATTAACAGTAAGGTGGTGAGGCTGAAATATCATAAGGGTCAAATTAAAGTAAGCGTTAGTGTGGGGCCGGGCCTACATTAACAGCTCTGCCTATATTTATTGATTTAACAAGGAAACATAGTAATCCTATATATATATATATATATATATATAAAACACATTCGGCGAACTCTCAGAAAGAGACAGACTTCATTTCCCAGAATCCTCTGGGAGATCACGTGACTAAGCAGCTTCCCTCAGACTCGGACTCCGACAGGGACTCTATTGCCCACAGTTCCATGGGGGCTCACGTGACTTCTGACTCTCTCTTGCGCTCCTATCAGCACTCTCACTCCCCAGAGTACTACATGGTATCACCTGTGTGTTTTGTCATTTGACAGGGTAGTTTACTTTATAAACCGGGCTTTAGTTCAGATCAGTGCGAGGTGTTGTTTCTTCGCGAGCTACTGAGCGTTTGTATTCTGATTGCCTGTATTCCGTGTTTTGACCACTGCTTTGTTTATTTCGATTGTGCCTTTTTGCTTCATCCCTTTTTGTACTTTTGCTCGTTTTGACTGATCTGTGTTTTTGAAATTTTTGGCCTGTTTTCGCAACTTCGTCTTTTGCTCAGCCCTTTTTGGTTTGATTGCCTGGTATTATTAAAACGCTGTTGTCTTTTACATCCGCGAGCGTCTGTTGACACGTCACAATCATATATATCATATATAATCATATATATATATATATATATATATATATATATATATATATATTCACACATTTTTTGTTGTCGGAAGGACAACATCCTTCTCCAAAATAATAACTTTACAGGTAAAGGAAAAAACTACTTTACTTTTAATGTAAGTCAATGGAACCAGACATTTTTCACAGTCATTTTGGGCCGTTTCTTTTGGTCTATTCGTCATGAAATTCACATACATTGTGAAGGGCAGCAGGCATTTTCAAATTATGTCAAAAACTGAAAAACGGCAAAAATGGAGATACAAGGTGTGTGTATATATATATATACACCTATGTACCTATATATATATATATATATATATATAT
Source organism: Colossoma macropomum (assembly GCF_904425465.1). Classification (NCBI taxonomy): domain Eukaryota; kingdom Metazoa; phylum Chordata; class Actinopteri; order Characiformes; family Serrasalmidae; genus Colossoma; species Colossoma macropomum. The sequence continues at coordinate 1,258,809 of NW_023494789.1, forward strand.
ATATATATATATATATATATATATATAGGTACATAGATAGATAGATAGATAGCTAAAAGCTAGTTATTTAATAAGGAATTACAACAAATATACAGTACCCTTCCAAAATTGTTCATCAGGCATAATTTTATTAATTCTTAATTATTGAGATGCACATAACTGCTGACACAGGGGTTCAGTTTTGCACACATAGCTTGTGTAATCTCAGTAGAAAAGCATTGCTGATAGAATGGGATGCTCTGGAGCAGCCACGCATGAGCCTAAGACCACCATGCCCAACGTCAAGCATTGGTTAGAGGGGTATAAAGCGCCCCAGCAGTGGGCTGTGGAGTGGTGTTTGGGTAGCTACTCAAAAAAAAAGTTATTAATTGCTTATTTCAAAGTGTAATGGGATTATGTTACATATTACTTCCTGTAAAAAAGTAATCTCACTACTCATTACTCTGTTACTCTGTAAAACCCACTTATACCAACCGTACGAGGGAGAACCCAACAGTCTTTTTAGTATTTTATTCAGAAATAAAATAGTTAATAACAGTAAATGTCATGTCAGTATCCCTGCCTTTGAACCAAACACAGCCAGTAATGTCTGATGCTGTTTGAAATCTGAGAACATGAACAGCTGCCTTGAAATAAAAGCTTTATAAACTAAATGTTACAGAGTAGTTCATGACGAAAATGGACTCTGCCCTGGTGAGGTGGGGCTCTCGCGTCACAGGTATCACAGATATTTTGTTTTATTAGTTCCATATTAGCATGATTAGATGTTGCAGTAGTTTATTTGCCGTGTTTACGCCACTCCTCGCTCTGACGCTGCTCATATTCACAATCAGTGTCAGTCAGCTGACGCAGGCAGCCAGCACAAGCACACATGACAAACCCAGTTCCAAAGATGTTGGGACAGTAAATAAAATACAAAAACTGACTGAAGTGATTTGTAAAATGATATTCGGACCAGAACCAGTCAGCTCACGTCCAGCTTCTTTCCCTCCACCATCACCCTGCAGACCTCCACTCCACTCCACTAATACTCATACTTGTATGTTGCACACAATATTTATTTATTATTTATTATTCCTTCCATCTCCATGCAACAGACTGTTTATGGTATATAGAATACAACACAAAACTGCTTATTCCAACAGTATGTAACATACCGTATATACACCGATCAGGCATAACATTATGACCACCTCCTTGTTTCTGCGCTCATTGTCCATTTTATCAGCTCCACTTACTATATAGGTGCACTTTGTAGTTCTACAGTTACAGACTGTAGTCCATCTGTTTCTCTGATACTTTGTTAGCCCCCTTTTACCCTGTTCTTCAGTGGTCAGGACCCCCATGGACCCTCACAGAGCAGGTACTATTTGGGTGGTGGATCATTCTCAGCACTGCAGTAACACTGACGTGGTGGTGGTGTGTTAGTGTGTGTTGTGCTGGTACGAGTGGATCAGACACAGCAGTGCTGCTGGAGTTTTTAAACACCTCAGTGTCACTGCTGGACTGAGAATAGTCCACCAACCAAAAATATCCAGCCAACAGCGTCCTGTGGGCAGCGTCCTGTGACCACTGATGAAGGACTAGAGGATGACCAACACAAACTGCAGCAGCAGATGAGCTATCGTCTCTGACTTTACATCTACAAGGTAGGACTGACAAGGTAGGAGTGTCTAATAGAGTGGACAGTGAGTGGACACAGTGTTTAAACACCCCAGCAGCACTGCTGTGTCTGATCCACTCAGACCAGCACAACACATCATATACAGCTCATTCTCCATCAATCTAAAGAACTAGTTCACCATGTAAAGACACCATTAATCAGGCAAATGGTTCTATTATGTGTTCATGCTTCTATATAGAACCCGTGTCTTTACTAAAGAACTCTTGAAGAACCACGTTTTTAAGAGTGTAGTGTAAATCCTTCTCAGAGGAGTAGAGGCCGTTGCTGGTGGGACGAGGGGAGCGGCAAGCCTTCTCGAACGCTGAAACTTCATGCCCTCCTGACCTTCAACATTAATATAAAATTCCCTCCTCAACAGCAATGATCTTTTTGCTTTTTGTGAGATGTGATACTTTCTTGAGGGAACAAAATGTGTTATTTTATCTCCTTTTCACTACTTCAGCTACCATGTCTGTGTTCGGTTCCTCCAAGGTCAGTGAATGAGTTGGTTGAACAGAACAGGCTGAATGTGAGAAACAGTGTGTTGCACACTCGCTTTTGACTGCGGCCCACAATAGCGGCGAGCGTAGATTGGGTTTTCATTTCTGCTTTAAGACATTTCGCTGTATTGAGAGCCTCGGCGCGGAGAGGCTTTGTGCACAGCACACAAATCTTTCAATGCCCGTGCGCTTAGCTGATTCAGGAGGCACTCTTTTGTAAAAACGGGCCGGCGGATTAATTTGTCAACTCCGCATGATCTGTTCCGACCATGAGAGAACTGAGGAGCTGCAATTTTTTTTTGTTTGTTTTTTTTATTGAATTAACCTTTTGATGTTGGAAGTGTTTGTCACATTCCTTTGATTCATTCCTCTTTTTTTCTTCATTTTAGTTCTTATTTACAGCAGGTCCAGAATTACAGATGTTTGTTACCTTTTGGAATCGTCACATGATGAGAACGAAACAGGCGAAGGAGAAAAGGCTTAAGTTTGCGTTTGAACGCCGCTGACAGGGCTGTCATTGTCAGTTTTGGGGAAAAGCTTAAAGAACACAGAGAAACGGGAAATGTGAAGAGGCTCCATTTGGGCTCGGCAGGAGATCCGGTGCGCTAAACGCTTCTATCTGCGCTGGTGCGAGAGGTGTAGACTTCAAACGAAACTTCTCTCAAACAAAACATCCCTCAGAGACGCGCCGAGACTGCTGCCCTTCGGGTCGCGAGATTGAAAACGTTATTTTTGGGGCTGCGTTTGAAAGCGGGTACGTCAAATTTGACTCGCCGCATGTCACCGTTGTTGTTTTATTTTAGCCTAGAATTGTCCGCGCTGATGAAAACCGGCCCCGTGCAGTTTCTTCCCCGTGCAGCTTTCAGTATTAACAGCCATCTCTGAGTCTGAGTTTGCATTTAATTAAAAAACATGCATATCAGCTAATTAAAATGCCTTTCATCACAAGGCATTAAGCGAGCAGGGCCTACACGCGCTGTTCATGGGTCAGTGCTTCCTGTTCTTTCTTCGTGTTCAACATATAATTATTGTCAGGAAATAAAGGTGATGCTGGATGTAAGCATATTCTTCTGATTCATCCTCAACGCCCTTTCGAACGTGCGATTAAGCGCGCGCTGTCTGATGAGCACACGCAGGCTACACCTAAGAGCCTTCTGTTGTAACAGTACAAAAAACCTGCTCGGTAAAATGCTATCCAGTTTCAACAAGCACTGAAATAATTAGCCACATTAATCCACCAGTTGCTATGCAGCAAATACTCACTTCACAAAGATTTAATTTATAATCTAATAACTTTGGGGTATAATTAGTGGGTATTCATTATTTAAATTCCCTTCCAATGCATGCACGTAGACTCTACAGCCTCTCTGTTAATTTGCTACGAACCCGGAGCTGTTTATTTATTGATATACATTTTAATACCTCAGGTTTGTGGTCTAGCTGGGGTCATTAATGATTAAGAAGCCAGAAGCGTCTGAAGTCCTTTTAGGGGTTTCTGGGTAACAGGCAGCATCTGCAAATCACCCAGAGCCCACATGAACTCTGAGAGACACAGGAACGAGGAATAAAAGTAGAGATTGTTGGGTTTAATCGGTCAGGTGGGGCTTGGAGATGATCATCCACACACCCTTTGAGTACCATTCCCACTCGATTCCTTCATTTTCAGACTCACATCATTCCTGTACTGTTCCAATGCCATTCCAACACACTTCTTGCATCATTTCTTATAGCATTCCCACATCATTCTGAAATAATTGCATCTTTTCCACACCATTCCTATATTCCCATTCCCATACCATTTCAACACCATTCCGCTTCTACTCTCGTACCAAACCCACATCGTTCCTCTTGTCATATCAATCATAGCACACCATTCCTACAACCTTTCCCATACATCATCACTCACATTCCCACTCATATTCTCGTTTCCATATCACAGCAGACCAGTTAGCCCATTCAATACAAAGCAGCACCTCATGATTTGATTCAAGAAAACGGTTATTGATATGATTTATTTATTTATTTATTTATTTATTTAAATATTACACTGAATGCATTAATGTGATGAGAAAAAGTACATATACAACCATATACAGTACATCTGTTTGTTTTTTTTTTTGGATAGCCAGCGAATTTTATTTTGCCCAAAAATGAGTGCATATTTTACTGATATAATTGTAATCGATTGTAACATTATAAAACTGATACAGCTGCCTTCAGATCCATGCCTGAAGTCCAGCCTAAAACTCTGGAACCCCCAAAAAATCTCATCCCCCTGGGAAAATAACCTGATTATCTGAAGCAGATGTGGCTGGTGAGAGTTGGAACTGAGCTTTGTAGGAAGGTGGATGTCCAGGAGGCGGACTGATGGCCATCGCCCGACAGCAAGGGATGTTCTTTCTCCTTCTTGATGTTTGAAATATATAGTTTTCAGAGTGTTAGGATGTACGAGTCTGTATATGATGGGTTAGGGTGAAAACAAAACATCTGCAAGAAGAAAACAGAAGTGCAGTGCTGCAGTTTGTAAGGGAGGAAACGGCAGAGACGGAGACTATGATACGCTCTGTGTGTTTGGTAATTGTGTTTTTGAAGAGAACCGGCTGGAATGATGTTGGTTAGCGATATGCTTCTCTAACGTCAGGATTATAGGCTTTAAAAACAGGGCTTTGGCCTAAACCCAGCGGTCAAACTTACAGATAGCGTTAAGACACAGCTGAGTGCAGGGAACAGGAAAGTGGTGGTTGAAGCTGAGGAAATGGAGGACGGAGGAAAATAAAAGCTAGTTCTACTCACAGTCAGAGACGGATCAGACGAGATGGAAATTTACACCCGATGTGTAGCAGATAAACAAGTGGAGTTGGAAAGCATGGCATGATGGTGAATTTTATTATGTGTGGCACAGGAACTGTTTAGAGGCCTGAGGAAGACTCTTACTGTTACATTACAGCCACAGAGTCTGTGTGTGAATTTATGCCAAAGCTGTCAGACCAAATACTCATATATAGCACAGTGGCTGCCCACCTGTAACGAAAATAGTTGATGCGGTCAGAAGTTGACTCGTTTATCTTAAATTCTTTGGTGATGAGGCATGAAACGGGGGATGACACCTACTCCAAAGCATGCATATATATATATATATATATATATATATATATATATATATATATATATATATGTCTACAGAAACATCCACTTTTCTATCTCTCCATAGGAGTCACTGGTGTTACTGATCCTCATTGGTGTTACACATAATAAAGGAACACCAGAGACAATTTTAATGAACAATGCATTTTACAAAATAACTGCTACAGAGCATCAAACCACATGTTGTCAATCATGGAATATCCACCAAAATATGGAATTTAATCCATTTGTATTCTATTTTTTCACAATTACCTCAGAATAAAGTCGGTCACCCCAGTGACTTCAGCTAAAAGCTTCATATGAAATCATGAGCTAAATGAGAAAATCTCTGATAACTGAAAGACACAGTGGACTCACCATGTGCTTTTCTTCATAGATCCTCAGAAAACAGGTCAAGTGATGTCATCAGTGTGATTTTTATTTCAAAATAAGAGATTTTTTGTCACACGGTAACACCAGTGACACGACTCCTGGGAACTTTCATTATATATTTTTATAATATTTATTTTGACATTTTGTTTTCTTTGTCATTTAAATCATATATTTCATAGTCATGTATAGATTATTGCAGTTAAAATAGCAGAAATATTTTTACCTCAAAATATGGCCTCAGCCTTCACACATGACTGTGAGGACGAGCTCTTCTGTGGTGCTTGGAATTGGAATTCATTAAAAGTAAAGTATGTTTTTTTCCTTCTCCTGTAAAGTTACCGCTTCATTTTGGAGATGCAAGGTTTTGGTCTGACAGCAGCGACAGTTAATAACACTATGTAGACAATGAAGACCTTTATATTTACAGGCTTAATTTATGTCATTATTTCTTCTTTGAGCACGAGCATTTGTTCAAACTTCAGTCCCACAGTAAAAAAACTATTTAAGAAAAAAAGTTTTCAGACCTTTGGTATTTATCAGATTAGGTTATGATGTATTTAAACCCAAAACATTTATAGAAATAGTATAAAGCTAAATATATACATAATCATCATTTATATTTTTATATATAGTATTCGATTGACGTCATACTTGTCACTACCGCCAGCGGCGCTCATTGAGCCACCGTTTGTACGCTGTTAGTTAATAAAGCAGCCTGACAGCTGAAACATCCCCATGGTGTGCTGCGTGGTTCATGACTGTAGTAACAACAGTAAAAGAAAACAATGTAAGCTCTTATGGCATCCCGGCTGTCTGGCATTGTGAGGGGAAAGAGGCTGAAGAGCTGAGCCAGCAAAGGAGAAATCTTTGGATAGCAAGAATAAACAGGAAAAACACCAGTCTGTCACAGGTAGACGGTCAGGTGATGGATGAACTCTGTAGTTGTGATCATTTTCGAGTGTTGAGAATTAATCATGATTAACAACTGGCGCTGGTTGATGATTGACTTATTCAGTCTGTTTCTGTCTAGATCTTTTCTGCTTCTTCTAGACAATGAATGCAGCTGAGAGAACACCAGGGCTCACGTTACCTTAAGCTAAGGTCAAGCTAAAACTGATTAACCCCATCAAACATAGATGCGTCACTGTTAAACACTTTTGTGATCACAACAACATTTGATGATGTAGGAGGGTCAGCGACAGGACATCGCTGACCCTCCACAGACTGAGTTTGATATGATTCTAGTGATGCTTTAATGTATGCTTTAATCTCCTGTGATGTGTTTTGATGCAGATTAATGTAATTATAATGTAAGATGTACAGATATGTTATCATGGGCTACAACGCATAACCGGGACTCAAAGATAACATTGATGTGGTGCAGATCAACTCCTCCACTCATATCCTGATTTAGAAGTCGGCATTGGCTGCTCATACGCATTACAAGTTTAGGGGGAGGAACAAGCCTGAAACCCTTCCTTCTTCCAATCTAATGCCCTCTAAATTCATATCCTCACCTTTTTTTCCTATGATGAAGTGTTTGCAATCCCCACCGCCACCCCATCTCCTCCCTGTTCCTCAATCCTAGATCAGTCCTACTACAGCTATGATGGGGTCCGGCCTTCTAGCTACAGGCAGAAGCTGCTCAGAACTCCAGCCCAAGTTCTCGGAGTTCTTCCTCCCTCAATCAGTCTTGCCTCATACTACCACCACCATGTTAAAAGCATGATTTGAACTCATAAAAACAACACGGCCACAGGAACCTTTATCCCAGTTTTGTGAATACTATGTATTGGGTACTTTCTGTTGATAGGTGTCTGTCCCAAACCTTGACCCCTATATTTCAACTCTTTTAAAGTGACATTTAAGACTTCTATCATGAGTTTGATGTTTAAATTTAAAATCGTAATACTTTTCTGAATACAAAATACTTATTTTTTGTTTTATTTAAGCATATTGGGGCCCTCAGGACTAGTTTGAGAGCATTTGGACTAAAATACACAATAGATAGATCGTAAATACTGTGACATAACTAAAGCAACATGGACGCAACTTATGCAGCGTCATTTTTGGCAGTAGCACACGTGAACAGCTGATCTTGTGAGAATATCTGACAACTACTCTCATTACAACTGCAGGTGTCTTTTGGCACCTTTATACAGCACAAAATCTCTTACAAGTGAGTGAAGTGCAATGCAAGCATACGACTATGACAGCAGCCAACTTCACTGCGACTCCCACAAGACTATGTTATCATACGAGAATATGTCCAGTGTAAATACCTACATCATATTTGTGGCATATTTTGTGGATCTGGGTGTAGTTTGTGAATTTGCTCTATTGAATTGAGATATATTGTGTGGTTTTGGGTGTAGTTTGCGGTTTGAGTGTATTGAATAGGATGTATTATGTTATTTCTCATGTATTGTGTAGTCTTTGATGTGTGGATTTTGGTTTATTGTGCTTTTGTGGGTGTATTTAAATGGGCGTGTTTTCTAGATGGATGAGGACTCGTGTAACACATTTGCCTTTTGTAGAAATGCTGAAATATGATCCCACGCTGGAGAGATGCAGTGTGTGAGCTGTGACACTGGGCCAGAAACGAGATGAATGAGTGATCAGTGGGTGGAGAGAACTGAGAGAGCGTGACAGATGAATTTTGAGGTGTAAAAATAGGCTGACTTTTTTCTGTAGTGCAGTGCTCTCCATGATATTTTTACATTGGGCACGAACTCAGCCTCATCCATGTATTTTTATCATTACATGATATTGTGTTTAATAGCCTGTAATCTATTAGGTTTTCCTAACATTGCAATGTGAAGGTTTGTAGTGACCTGCTATGAGTGTTTTCCAGGCATTTTCAGCTGTAATCATTAAACATGGTGTGTTTTTATTAGCCCACATTGCTAATAGAGATGCACTAATATGGGAATTCTGGGCCAATGCTGGTGGATATTCAATATTTTCCATCTGCATATACACTGATGCTGATACATACATATTTATAAAATGTAAAACCTGGGACTAGACCCACCTGGATTAGCATTGCATAAAAATGTCATTTATTTCTTTAGTGTTATAAATGCAGTACTAACATTACAGTAGCCCAGCGTGGCCTAAATGTTCTGTTCTTCTGGAGTACAGTATATACATAGTCATGTATTGGTTTGAAATATAGGTATTATATATATATATATATATATATATATACATATATTTTTTAAGCAAATATCTGCTGAAACCTATATTTTTCCATTTCATTGTCCCTATTTGCTAATGTTTGAACTATCATAGTATTACTATAGCAAACTAGCCTAAGTTAATGACTTAGCTACAGGCTCAGTGCTCTGAAGGAGTATGAAAGGAATGTGTTATGATAAAATGAATTGATTATGTATGTTTGGATTATGCTGCATAATGAACATATGTTGTGGGTGTCAAATTGCAACCCACTGCTGTAAGGTCACGCAAACTATTAATACCATTTAAAGTAGGTTACAATTATAGATTTCTGTCATTTTAAGAGAAATGCTGGCTTTAAGAAATGCTATTTTAAGGGAAATGTTGTCTCAGACACACCAGTTCTATAAAACACTGCTGAATGCGGAGGGTTTTCTTGTGCTGGGAACGGAGAGTCTGCACAGCCTGTCGGAGAAGTCTGTGTGATGCACATCTGTAAGTTTTGTAGTTAGTTTATTAGCATCTTGTGAAGCTCAAGACCTTCTTGAAAAGCACAGTTGCAGAGCTGCAGGAAACAGTGGACGATGGTCATTTATGGTTTTCATCAACTTTCTCAAATACACACAACTACTCTGTGGCCAAAGGGGGAACGTTAAGACGTTAGCCATTTTCTGTGTGCTGGATTTTAGAGAATGATGGGCCAGATTCATGAAAGTATCTTGTGTGTAAATGTGTGTAAAGTATAAATGTGTGTTAAATGTCTGAAAAAAGTTATGAGAAATTGTTATTCTTCAAATAACATTCTAAGAATCTTATTTTATTTATTTAACTTTGTTCTTTTAAATAATTCTAAAAACAAGTGGTATTTTTGAAAATATTAATATCTTAAATGTTTTCTTAACGTTACAGTAGCCTCACACTTGTCTTAGGCTGTAAGAGTTGACAAGGTAAGAATCTAAATTTATCACTGACAGTGCCTCCGCTGCTCCTGCCCGCCCTCATCCGTCACCCTACAATTATCATATTTTCCAATGAGGATCATATTGGCTATTTCTTCCAACTTTGCTACACATTTTTTAAATGCTTGGTTTGAGGTTTTTCCTCCATTGAACTAAAGAACCGGAAATAACAGTTAATTCATATTATGGTACAGGGTAAAGTGCAGCGTAGATAATTAACCTACATAATTACATAATTAAACTTATCTTAAGAGAATATTTGAGAACTTCTTAAGTTTTTTTGATAATTGCATATAAGAACATTCCTATGAACTTCTTAGTGTTTCTCTTAAGAACCACTGCTAGCTTTTTCTTCTCTTTTTTCTGCTTTCGTGAATCCGAAGGGCCTCTGGGATCATAAACAATGAAAACAATTCATATAGACATTGCACTATTTACAATATCACAGTATTAAAGTTTGTTTCTGTGCATCTGATGTCCATACATTCATATGTAGAAATTTGGGCACCCCAGTCAAATGACATGTTTTGTTGAGTTTCTGAGTGAAAATGAGTCACACATCCTCTACAGTGACACTTCTGCACGGTAATACACAGCCACTGTCTATTTGTTGAATAAAATATAAAATGTGGCCTTTGCAGAAATTATGGCACATTTTATATTTAATGTTTTTCCAACAGGTTGAGCTTATTTTCACTTAGAAAATATGTCATTTGACCAGCTGTGTTCAAATGTTTGCATATGACTGTATCTGAAATTTTACGCTTGCCTGAGCAGAAATGGGAAGATTTTATTAAAACTTACTAAAAAAGTCAAAAAAAGTAAGAATTTATAACATATCTTACTGATTTGTAACCAACAGGCAAGTCCGAAATTTGTCCAAATGAAAATTTCATTCTGTTAGATGTTTGTCCAAAGTTTAACTCGGCAACATTTACTTTAGACCGATCTTATTTTATCTGTGCCTGTAGTCTCGATTTCTCTCTCTCCATGATCTACAACAGCATGAAAGTCCTGTGCGTTGATGAGATGTGTTACCACAGCAACGAACGGAGTCTATCATACAATTAACTAATTAATCTAATTACCAAGTTTATAATTAATCCTCTAATTAACCAGTTCCAGAGATCCGACCTCCAGCTGCAGCTGAAACGGTCGCCTGCAGCTGCAGTAGCTTTTTACTCACCTTAGCAGCCGGAGCCAAGCTGGAGGAGGCAAATCTGATCCAATCAAACGCTGTAGCTTTGACGAGCATGTGATTTTAATTGGATTTATTAATCACAGGAGAATAATAGAAAAAATTATGGCTCTTCTTAGCAGGAATGAAGTGACACATTGAGTTGGAGAGGTGTTGCCTATTGTATGATTACTGTATGACTGCTGCATTTATGGAGTTTAATAACAGTATTAATGATGATACTTCATATACACCTTTCATTGCCTGATAGTGTAATACAGCGATATACAATGTAAAAACAGTGATAGGTGAAAAAAACTTAAAATTACGTCTGTTTAATAAAAAAAAAAGTTGATACGCTTACAAAATACACTCATATGCGAAAGTTTGGGCGCCGCTTTTAAATGACATGTTCTGTTTATTTGCAGAGTTTAACATGTTGGAAAAAAAATTAATAAAATGCTAAATTTGGCCTGTCCAAATCTTATGGCACATTTTGAATTTCATAATTATTATTATTTTTTTTTTCTTTCACCCAATTTATAAACCCCTTAACATCCGAGGTATATTACATACTAAGACCTTCGGTAAGTAAATTCATGAACTACAGTGCAAACTAGCTGAGCTGTTCTTAGGTTATAGAAGTGTATCCTAAAACTTTGGGTCTGTTGGTGGGCCGTGGCCATTTAAGGGGTTAAATTGAGCAAATAAATACAAATTGTGTCCTAAAATGTGCAGAAAAATGACATATTTAGGTTTTGTTTCCTGTAGAGGATGTAACTTGAGCAGGGGTATGTAAACTTTTGCATATGACTGTGGATATCATGCTCTGAGTTGTGTGCTGCAGTGTCTCAATAGGTGGAACAGGATGTTTGCAAAGCTTGTCCAGCCTAGCGAAAGAACATGTTAGTGGGCGGAGCTTGAAGAAGTCAGTTAAATTGAACTGAGTTGAACTGAAACCTGCCAGATCAGGTTAGGCTACGGTGTCTTTAGCATCGGTCATTCCATGACCCCTGGCCGACACTCTGGTATTTTGACTACACTGTAAGAGCTACTTCTCTGAGACTGGGCCCTGCTGGTCATTGTGTATGTGTGAGTTGTGCTAATCCAGCTTGAAGTGGAGGATTAGTTTACACTGTCTTGCATGTCTGTAAAGCTGCTTTAGGGCATTGATTGATAGAATTACTAACAAAATCAAAAGCAAAGTAACAAAAAATTACATACATATGTGACATTGACATAACCATGCCACAAAATTGTCATGGCAGATGTCATACGCTGTCATGAGTCATCATTATTCTGTTCAGTAATGATGTAACACTGTTATCATTACCAATGACTATCATGGCAAATGGCATGATGTTTGATGTCATGTGTCACATGCTAATTTTTGCTGTCATGGTATCACATTGATATCTGTAACAACAATTTATCAGTTATATGACACTTTTATATTAAACATGATCTATCACCACTAATGTGAGCATATGGCATTTGCCATGACATGTTTTTGGTGTGGTAGTGTAAATGAGTGCATTCATAGATACTTCTGGTGCCTAGAGCCCTATCTGAGCTGCTTTTGGACATGCAGTACCACATGTGATTACATCTGACATGGAAAGCAAAAAATCCTTTTGACAGCTGATTGGTCGTCTTGGTATTTGCCATGCCAGCCCATTTTTTAACACTGAAAAAGCACATTTGGCATGAAAGATGCTGTGTTATGCACACATTTGAATTAATTTACTGATGTCCAAATAAACTGTGTGAATGTCACGCTCGGTGTGACATTTAAGGCTGGGTTTACAAAGAGAAACTTTCATGCAACTTTAGTTGCTTGAAACCTACATGAAACTGTACATGAGTTTTATAATGTGATGTGCTCTGCAACTCATTTGAAACTTCTAAACAACTTCTAAACGTCTAAACAAGTTTCATTAAAACTGCCAGTCAGAACACCAATGACTTACTTTTACACATTGAAACCACTGAGTTCACCAGGTCAAAGGGCAAGAAAATAAAACAAGATGGTTACTGGTTGGTTGAGAAGGAGACCCCCCTTCAACTGACTCAGGGTGGGTAGTTTTTCTTTTTGTCAGTTTCCTGATTCACGACAAGTTCCTCGACGTTTCTAAAGCCAGTCTTAGGTGTGCAGTTTACAAGATGCTCACTGGTCTTGCTAATAAGCATCACTTGTTAGCTACAGTAGCTTTTTTGGTCAAGTGCAAACCTAAAGAAGTAAACTAGGCATGTCTCGCGTGACTGAACAGTCCCTTTAGAGCAGAAGTGTTAAACAGTAGCAGGTTTGCATCTCTGAGCAGTGTCTGTGTTTAGTGTAAGCTGGTGTGCTGATGTACGTTAAAGGTACGAGTGTGCAGGTGTCATCCCTCTGGAGTGTGTGTGAAAGCTGGCTTCATTCATATTTAAATCCTCTCTCCCCACAGTGATCATGAGAAAATGATATAGATTCCCTCTCTGATTTAACACCACATTTACTGTGAACAAGGAATACAGAGGGAAGTAAAACACACTGCTGGAGACAGAAGCAGTTGGGAACCAGATTGTTAGCTCATGAATATGCTCAGCACATGGCCTGTCTGCTCGTGTGTGTGAGTCCTCGCTCGTGAGTCCTCGAGTCTTTGGTAGAAAATTACAGTTTAGTCTCCTTATTAGCTGCATTTCATTGTGTATCTGTTAACCTCTACTAAAAGCCGGTCAGGTTCGTCATGGCGTCAAATAACGTGTAATGTTCTAATAGAGTAGGGGGACAGAACAAAGCACTACATGCAGTAAATGTGGTGTTTAACCCCTTACATGGCCCAAAGGTTTATTACACACTTCTATAACCTAAGAATAGCTCCATTAGTTTGCATTGAAGTCCCTGTAGTTACTAAATAATAAGCCTTCATATGTAATGAGTCTGTGATTTTAAGGGGTTAAAAGAAAGAGGAAAAACAATGTGAAACGATTGGTTAGTCAATTAGCTGTGTTCCAAAGTCTAGGCTGCAGCCAAGGTAGTACTGTCCTATATAGACTCCTCCTTAGTAGCCTATTGGTCACACCAATGGATCAGTCCTAACGAGGCTGTGGTGACGACACCACAGCAGCACGACACTCGTGAGGGAACTGGTGAGAGAAAATGGAGCTGCTACGTTGAGTTTGTTGCTTTTTCATTTCTTCACAGAAATGGAGGAGATGATCTTATGTAGTACAATAAACTACACATGCAAATACTTCTAAATAAAATACGATATATGGACGAATTCTTTAATTAATCAGTCATTTTAAACTTTATAAGGTAACGAAGATGAATTCTAGGACATAAATAACTTGCATTTTAAATCAAGCTCTGCTCCAACGGCTTCGTTTTCCACCATTTTCGTGATGCTTGTTTTTTAACCTTTGCATTGTTTGTGCACAGAGAACTGTGGGTAACCGAAGGCCTGGAAGGAAACATCTGATGCGTCCTTGAAATCACTCAGAACTTAGGCTGCATTTCTAGGCTGTATACAAAGGGTCCTTTACTTTGGAACAGCCTGCTATGGCGTAGCGGCCGAGAAATGCGGCCTACCTAGGCTGCAGCCTGGGCTTTGGAACACAGCTATAGTTTAAGCAGCATTCATACTAATTAGCTAGTGCAATAACTAATCCAGCTGAAGTTTTAGATTCAAAACAAGTGTAATCTGTGACTTAATAAAACTTCAGCCAGAGCTGGCGACTTCAGCTAAATTAGCTATATGGCTATCTAGTGCACTTGCTATTCAAACAAGTGTTTTAAATTTTTTTTGCCTCTTTTCTTTTGAATGCTGCACTTAGGCTGAAGGTTTTCTCGCTAATAAAGGCTCATTATTTGAAGCTCTATTAAACCTGATGCCACTACAAGCTGTGAGAGAACAACATCGCAGCAGTGACTGTGCACGACCGTAACAAAACTCACAGGCAATTTCAGACATGTAAGGTTGGAAATGAAAGGTTTTATTCGGGTTTGTTACTGTTTAATGTCAGTGGTTCTAATTTAATCTATTTTTTTCTTGTTTTTTTTTTTATTTGGGAAGAAAATTTATAAGTTGTAATGAGTCATGACTCACAAAGGAATCCATGACTCAGAATTGATCGAGTCGCGAGTCATGTGACTCAGAAATGAACTCATGACTCATGAATGAATGAGTCTTGAGTCATTAAAGGGTGAGTCAGAGTTGAACGTCAGTCAGCCTGTGACTCAGGTGCATTCGAATCCTCATCTCTGGCGTGCATACAGTAACCTTGTGAAAATAAATGTGAGAAATTATATATTCGCAAGGTAACTGACAGAAATGTGTTAATTGATCATGAAAAAGCATTTGACAAAATGTCTGCAGTAATGGTGTCCTAATGCAGTAGAACAGAATTCTTATTTGTAATTGTATAATGAGATATAGTTATGACTCCCTTGTTTAATGTTTGAAACTTTTGCTGAGGATTAGAATAATAGAGTAGCTGAAAACTGAGAAGTTGAAAATGCCATCTGCCCTCAACGTTGTAATCTGGAATTACTCGGAATAAAATCTTTTTAAAACTTTCATTAAAAATGCAGAATGTTTTCCCCTCTCCTGTAAAGTTACCATTTTGGAGATAATGTTGATTTATCTCAGTGATATACAATAAACATCCTTGTGTGCATAGAATATTCATGAAGTGTGCATAAATACTTATGTGTACGTGGCTCTGGGAGTCCCAGAGTGTTCACTGTTCACAGCTTCAAAACAGAAGCACTTTCACTATCCATCATTGATGAGCTTGAGATAATGGGTGTTTTCCGCTCCATCTTGTACACACTGCAACACACACACAAACAGAGTCTGCTCCAAACACTCTTCAGGATTAATCTTCAGCTTCAGTTCATAAACACACTCTCTGAAAGTTTAAAAGCTTCACACAGGAGCTCCATAACATCAGCATTAAACCTTCATTACATCACCATTAACCCTTCATTACATCAGCATTAGCCCTTCTTTACATTAGCATTAGGCCTTCATTACATCAGCATTAGCCCTTCTTTACATTAGCATTAGGCCTTCATTACATCAGCATTAGCCCTTCTTTACATTAGCATTAGGCCTTCATTACATCAGCATTAAACCTTCATTACATCACCATTAACCCTTCATTACATCAGCATTAGGCCTTCTTTACATTAGCATTAGGCCTTCATTACATCAGCATTAAACCTTCATTACATCACCATTAACCCTTCATTACATCAGCATTAGGCCTTCTTTACATTAGCATTAGGCCTTCATTACATTAGCATTAGCCCTTCTTTACATTAGCATTAGGCCTTCATTACATCACCATTAGCCCTTCATTACATTAGCATTAGGCCTTCATTACATCAGCATTAGCCCTTAATTACATTAGCATTAGCCCTTCATTACATCACCATTAGCCCTTCATTACATTAGCATTAGGCCTTCTTTACATTAGCATTAGGCCTTCATTACATCACCATTAACCCTTCATTACATCAGCATTAGCCCTTCTTTACATTAGCATTAGGCCTTCATTACATCAGCATTAGCCCTTCTTTACATTAGCATTAGCCCTTCTTTACATCAGCATTAGCCCTTCTTTACATTAGCATTAGGCCTTCATTACATTAGCATTAGCCCTTCTTTACATTAGCATTAGCCCTTCTTTACATCAGCATTAGCCCTTCTTTACATTAGCATTAGGCCTTCATTACATCAACATTAGCCCTTCTTTACATTAGCATTAGCCCTCATTACATTAGCATTAGGCCTTCTTTACATCACCATTAACCCTTCATTACATCAGCATTAGCCCTTCTTTACATTAGCATTAGGCCTTCATTACATCAGCATTAGCCCTTCTTTACATTAGCATTAGCCCTTCATTACATCAGCATTAGCCCTTCTTTACATTAGCATTAGCCCTTCTTTACATCAGCATTAGCCCTTCTTTACATTAGCATTAGGCCTTCATTACATCAACATTAGCCCTTCTTTACATTAGCATTAGCCCTCATTACATTAGCATTAGGCCTTCTTTACATCACCATTAACCCTTCATTACATCAGCATTAGCCCTTCTTTACATTAGCATTAGGCCTTCATTACATCAGCATTAGCCCTTCTTTACATTAGCATTAGCCCTTCTTTACATTAGCATTAGCCCTTCTTTACATCAGCATTAGCCCTTCTTTACATTAGCATTAGGCCTTCATTACATCAGCATTAGCCCTTCTTTACATCAGCATTAGCCCTTCATTACATCACCATTAGCCCTTCATTACATTAGCATTAGGCCTTCATTACATCAGCATTAGCCCTTCTTTACATTAACATTAGGCCTTCATTACATCAGCATTAGCCCTTCTTTACATTAGCATTAGCCCTTCTTTACATCAGCATTAGCCCTTCTTTACATTAGCATTAGGCATTCATTACATCAGCATTAGCCCTTCTTTACATTAGCATTAGGCCTTCATTACATCAGCATTAGCCCTTCTTTACATCACCATTAGCCCTTCTTTACATCAGCATTAGCCCTTCTTTACATTAGCATTAGCCCTTCTTTACATCAGCATTAGGCCATCATTACATCAGCATTAGGCCTTCATTACATCAGCATTAGGCCTTCATTACATCACCTGTAACTGTTCATAACAGCACCATTTGCCTTTCATTACATCAGCATTAGCCATTTGTTACATCACCTGTGACCATTCATAACATCGCCTTTTGCTGTTCATCACATCATGTGACCATTCATAACATCACCATTTGCTGTTCATTACATCACCTGTAATCATTCATAACACCCTCGTTAGCCCTTCTTTAAATCATCATTAGTCATTCATTATCTCACTTTTAATCATTTATAACTTTAACATTGGCCATTTATAATATTGCTATTAGTCCTTTGTTATATCACCACTATCTATTCATAACCTCATCATTAGCCTTTTATAACATTATTGTTAGCCATTTGTCTTTCTTCCATGATGGTATGGATGAAGACCTTGATCTTAATTGTATTTTTTATATATTTCTTTTTTTTATTTATATTTTTATTTATTTTATTCCTTTTCTATCTGTGCAACTTATCTCCCCTATTTGTTGTACTGACACTTCCGGGGAGCCCTAGCAGAACCTACACAGTGAGGATAATTTGTTTGGGTCTTCAGAAAGAGGAGGTTGATAGAGTTGCAGTGAGAGGCTAAAATGTTTGCTCGGTGTGTGTTTGGCTTTTTATGTTCTTTTTAATGGAATAAATATGTATTTTTGCTAGACTTTGTCTCATTTTTAGTAGTGTGTGGGCAATACTTTTTCCACTTCATTAGCCATTTATAACATCACTATTAGCCATTCATTACATCTTCATTAGCTCTTCGTTAGATCACAATTAACCATTCATAACACCACCATATGTCATGACATTACCATTAACCCTTTTTTACATAACTGTTAGCCATCCATAACATCAGAATTAGCTGTTCATAACATCACACTTAGCCATTCATTACACCACCTTTAACCATTCATAACATTACCATTAGACCATAATTACATCACAATTAACCATTCATTATACTCCTTAATTACATCACACTTAACCATTCATTACATCTTCATTAGCTTTTCACTAGATCACAATTGACCATTCATAACACCACCATTATCGTATGACATCACCATTAAACCTTTATTACATCACTATTAGCCATTCATAACAGCAGCATTAGCTGTTCATAACATCACCATTAGCCACTCATTACACATCAGTCAACCATTCATCACCGCCAATATCTCATGACATCACCATTAAACCTTTATTACATCACTATTAGCCATTCATAACAGCAGCATTAGCTGTTCATAACATCACCATTAGCCACTCGTTACACATCAGTCAACCATTCATAATACTGCCAGTATCTCATGACATCGCCATTAGACCTTTATTATATCACAATTAGCCATGCATAACATCTCTATTAGCTCTTTATAAGATCACAATGAACTGCTCATAACACAACCATTATCTTATGACCTCACCATTAAACCTTTATTACATCACAGCTAGCCATTCATAACATCACCATTAGTCATTCATAACATCATCATAAGCCCATTATTACATCACCATTAAACAAGTTATTAAATCACCTTTGACCATTCATTACATCACCATTATCCATTCATAACATCAGCTGTATCACTTATATAGTATAGAAATACATTCATGATTGTGACATAACAACCATGGTGACTTGAACAATGTTTACATTCTACATCAAGGTCCTTTATTTCAGATAAACAGAGGTGTGTTGGTTTTCCATGATATTGACCCTTTAATGCAGATCTGAAGGAGTTAAATGCCCCCATGAACCCTCAGTACATATAACAGCACCGTGCTGACTGATGGCCCTGGACTGCTGTAAATGCCCTTCAGCGCTTGTTACTGGAAGACTGGTGCCTTGTTGTCCAGCAGATTTCCTCACTATAACTGACGGTGTCACAAATGTAATGGACTTCACATCTGCTGCTTTTGTGGTTCTCACAATAGAGCCGCTCTGAAGCATTGTGTTGACAAACAGCCGCGCCAACAAGTAACACTTATTCAATTAACATCGACTGCGCCGCTGCTGTCACTTTTCCATCCTGCTGTTCAGGTTACCGTTCGTCTGGCTTTTTGCAGAAACGGCAGGCTAATTTACACAGAGCAGCTCCAAAGTTTCAAATCAATACTTTCAACAATACAAAATCATGTTTCAAACAGGGAGCTGGAGAGATGAACAATGAGGAAATCATGATCAGAGCTGTGGATGATTCTGAAACGACAAAGGAAAGTTGTAGTAAAATTAATACCCAGAATTGTTATAATAAAATTAACATCCAAAATGCCTCACATTTCAAAGGTGGTGATTGTTTTGAAGTAGATAACTTGACAAAATTTAGTGTAAATAGATATTCAGAACATGATATTCTGTTTCTTTTAATAATGTCTTAATGAACCAAAAATATTGAATTAAACACCTAAAATACCTTTTGGTGTCTAGTTTATAAACTTGAACATAGATTATGGTTCAAACATTTTAGGATCACTTGTATTTTTTATATTTTTGGTTATTTTATTCAATAATAACAAACACTGTAGATTGAGGTATGAATCATCTTCAGCTCTCCATCATTCTGGACACATCTAGCATATTATAATATTATTGCATTATCTGTAAGTTGGTTTGATATGAATAAAAAACATTGATGCCAAACTTTTGACAGATAATCTGAAATGACAAAACTGTAGCTTAAAATAAGAAAAAAATATGAATGTGACAGATTTTGGAATGATGTAAAAGTGCAAAAATGGCAAGAATGATTACAACTATTATTAATGTTAATATTAATATTAATATTAATAGTAACAGTGCTGTATGGCAGATTTGTAGAAGCAGAAGTGAGATTTGGCCCTTAGCGAGAACGGCAATTAGTGGGTGCGGAAACTTCCGGAGTGTCGTCTGGGGAGAGAGTGCCACCATCAGCTCACCGTCTGCCCAGGAGCTGCCCGCTGGCATCCACACACACTCACACACACACATGTGGCTGACTTCCAGCCTCAACTACAGGAACAGCGACACAAGCCTCCGCTGGGGAAAGACGGAAAGTTTGGTCAACATGCTGTGGCCAGCGGACTAATCACAAACCAGCGGTGTTCATAGTTAGTTAGTGTGGCATGAATTAGAACATCCACTGAAGTACATCTACTCGGATAATGAACACGAGAACAGAGTGAAACTCATCTCTGAGGAATTCAAACGATACAGTACAACCAACATCACTGCAGGACACAAAGAGCTCCTGTATCTCCAGAGAGAGAGAGACAAACAGACAGAGAGAGGTAAGAAGAGGGACACAGAGAGCAGAGATGAAGATGGAAAGAGAGAGGAAAGAGATGGAAATGGAGAGAAACAAGGAGGGAGGAGAGACAGAGTGAGAGAGAGAGAGAGAAAGAGGGAGCAAAATAGAGAGGAGAAAGATTTAGAGAGATGTGAATATAAAGAAAGTGAAGAATAGGGAATAAGAAAGACGGAAATAGAGAAGGAGAAAGATGGGGAGAAAGAGGGAAAGGGAGAGAAGGAGAGAGTGTGAGGAAAAGAGAAACAGGAGAAAGTGTGAGACAGAGGACGAGAGATGGAGAAGGAGAGACGGTGAGTGAGAGAGATGAAAAGAGATAGGGAAGGAGAAAGATGAGCAAGAGAGAGAGAGAGATAAGAAGAGTGACAGAGCAGAGATGAAGATGGAAAGAGGGAGGAGAGAGAGAAAGAAGGACGGAGGAGAGACAGAGTTAGAGCGAGAGAAAGAGAGAGAGACAGGGAAAGAGGGAGCAAAAGAGAGAGGAGAAAGAGATTGATAGACATGAGGATGTAAAGAGAGAGAGGAAAGAGAGCAACAGGGAATAAGAAAGAGACAGAAATAGAGCAGGAGAACGAGAGAAAGAGCAAGGTGAAATAGAGAAGGAGAAAGATGATGAAGAAAAAGAAAGCGAGAGGGAAATGGAAAGGAAACAGGGAATGAGAGAGAGACAGGGCAATAGAGAAGGAGAAAAATGGGGAGAAAGGGAAAGGGAGAGGAGGGGGGAGTGTGAGGGAAAGATAAACAGAAGAAAGTGTGCAACAGAGGAAGAGGGATGGAGAAGGAGGGATGGTGAGTGAGAGAGATGAAAAGAGATAGGGAAGGAGAGAGGGGGGATAGAGAAGGAGAAAGAAAGAGAGAGGGAAGGGTAGAGAGAGACAGAAAGGGGGAGAATGATTGGGAAAGAGAAACAGGAGAAATAGCGAGATGGTGAGAGGAAAACAGGGAGATGAAGAAGGAGAGAGAGATGGAAAGAGACGGGTAAATAGGGAAGGAGAAAGATAAGGTAGAAGATGGAAAGAGATGTGGAAGCGATAGTGTAAGAGAGAGATGGGACACTGGGAAGGAGAGAGAGAGGGGAGGGAGAGAGACAATCAGAGAGCTAGAGAGAAAGATGGCTTAGATAACGAGTGGAAGTTGAGAAAGGAGAGGGGTCAGACTCTACAAAGCCAGACAGCCTGTTTACACCTTATATTAACGTTCCGTGTCTGAATCTGTTGTATCTGGATAAACTTTGGCCAGATTACATTTATACTTTACTCTAAAATGCGTTTCCAAC
Organism: Colossoma macropomum; assembly: GCF_904425465.1. Taxonomy (NCBI): domain Eukaryota; kingdom Metazoa; phylum Chordata; class Actinopteri; order Characiformes; family Serrasalmidae; genus Colossoma; species Colossoma macropomum. The sequence goes on from NW_023494789.1 coordinate 1,280,997, forward strand.
CAGATAAGATCCGATTATAATTCCCCTGCATTAAAAAGCACAAACACCTGAGTTATTTCTGTTTTAATGTGTCTAATTTTCCTCCATTATGATACAAGTTTTATTTGATTTTACTTTTAATATGATTTTTGGTATGTTTTATCTGTGTCTTAGCTATTGTTTAACTTTTTATTATTCTTTTTATTCCTTTTATTTATTTTATTCTTGTCAATTTGTTGTCTTACATCTTCTATTTCATCTTTTTTATTTCATTAATTTGTTTTTATGTATTTTGTCCTTATCTGATTTGTTACTTGTGAAGTTACTATATTGTAATTTTAATGGTTTATTGATTGAATGATTTATTGGTACCTTTTTATTAAATGTTACTATTATGACTTTTATTACTTTATTATAACTTTTGATTTCTTTTTGCTACCTAACTTCTCCGTCCCTGATTTCAGTACTGCTCAGCTACATTGTGAATGAGGGTCTCCCTCCATGTATTCCGAGGTTAAATAAAGGTTGATTGATGGATTGAAGTGGACAGTCTTGGCTTGGGCACTTTTATCGGCTTAGCAGACACATTTCCGCTGACGTAATTGTATACAGATAACAGGAATGCACTCCGTTTACACTCGCGCGGAATGTGTTGGAGATGTGAGATCTCTCTGAATGTGGTTTGATCCAATCGTAATCCCATCACATGGCGTCCCGGGGGTGTTTACACCTGGCTTTTCATGTACTCAAGTGAAATCTGAACGTGATCTGATCACTGAAAATGCATGTTGATACAAGATGTACACAGACCCAGGGATAGAGAGAGAGAGAGAGAGAGATAGAGAGAGAGAGAGACAGCTTGCAGGTGTATTAGTTTTCCAGCAGGTTCACATCCCGTCCTCCTCTTAAATGTACTTAATGCAGGAGAGCAGAAATTCCTACTTTTCCCTCACTTTCTTGCCTGCAGGCTAATAACAAATGTTCATTATTTTGCTTGCAACACATGGGTTGTTTATTGTTTTGTGAATTTATTTTTAGAATATTTGTAATTTTATTTATTTATTTTTTTGGTTGAGGGCTGCAAACTTTGCAGATCACCATTGATTCCATCTTATTGTTGTGTACGGTGTTAGTGACAGTAAGGCTGGATGATATGGCAGGAATACTGTGATATTTGAAGACATGTTCACAATACATAATATTTATAAGAACATTCAGTTTTCCTAAGGTTTTACAAACAAGCTGGAACAGCCAGAATACACCAGTGGATGCAGTGCAACTTTTAAATAGGCCATGAAAAACCATGTGTACATTTTGTTTTATTTTAATACACAAACAAGCTATTTAAGAAAGAGCAGGAAAAAAATAAACTAATAAAATAAAATAATAACATAATAAGCTGCCATCCGCTTAGTTACTTGTTACTATGCTGTTAATGTAATTACTCTACACCGCATGTTGTTGTTAATATGCTCTCCATTATTGGTCTAAATCTGTATTTTTGATGATCCATGCAGTTGTTTTGCACTCTAAAGTACTGACTGTGCCCATCACAAACTCAGAAAAGCATATGATGTAATTTATCACAATAAAAACATTTAAGCACACCAAACTCTGAATTACAAAATATTAAAATGCCTTGTGCTGCATGAAATGTGCAGTTTCTCAGTCTTTTTATCCCAGTATGTAAATGTGACTGTACAAGCTGACTGGTTTTCTCTGGTATTAGGTTGGTGTGTGTTGTTGTTGTCGTTGTTGTTGTTGTTGTTTATGGTAGTTAGGAGGGTTTGAGGGCCAGATGTTGTGCCAGGTTTCCATAGAGTGGACAAATAGCTGGGATGCATCCATTATATCCTATACTGTATCACAGAGAGAGACAGAGAGAATTTGTGAAAGAGAAGAGAAAGAAAAAGAGGAGAAGAGAGAGACTGTGAAAGAGGAGAGATGTAATATGGTTATTTTTTCTTAATTACGTAGATATATTTGATTAACTTTCACTCTTTTATCTTATAATGTATCCCTGCTGTCAGAACAAAACCTCGTATCTCCAAAATGGTAACTTTACAGGAGAAGGAAAAAACATACTTTACTTTTAATGTAAGTCAATGGAACCAGAATTGTTTCCAAGGCATTTTGGGTCGTTTCTTTTGGTCCATTCATCATGAAATTTACACACAATGTAAAGAGTAACAGGTATTTTCAAAAACTGAAAAATGGTTTTCTTCTGAAGACATTAGTATGCATGTATCAAATAGGTTTTGGGTTATTATTTGTTATATTATTAATTGGAGAGGTTGGATGGTTGAAGGCTGATTGCTGATAGCGAAACCACTCTCCTTTATGGCAAAGCAGGGCAGACGAGACGTACTCGCAGTCTGAATATGTGAGCGGGATGGGGTGGTTGGACAGAGGTTGGACAGTTGTTCCGCCAATACAACAACTGTCCTCAACAAACACCCACCCCACTGTGAGGTGGAAGCCAGTGACATGGCAGAAAGTTTGGTGTGGCATCTGGGCTGGTCAGTGCTGATCAGATTTCATGGACAGCACTGGCCGCCCCTTTAAAACCATGCATGTATGCACAACCATAACTTTCCATCAAATTCAATTCATAACAAAATATCTTCTCTTATATTTACAAACACCACTGTAGTAAGAATTGAACATTTAGAATCTTTAGAATCTGCACTTTGCACAGTTTCTTCACTTGTTTCAGTGAGAAATAATTCATAGAAAACTACAGCTTTTATTATCACTGAAGTCGGGGTTACACTACACGACTTTTACTCCCATTTTAGCCCCGATTCTCAGTCAGGCTGAGTCTGGGCTGTTCGGCTCTAGTCTGCAGATTTTTGGGTCAGTTGGAGTCAACAGTTGGAGAGAGTCGAGTTGTGTGTGAGAGGCGCAGACTCAGATTTACTGCCTCCTGTTCGTGTTTCAGACCAGTCGGAGTTTATCAAACATGTTTGATTTTTTTGACCCGACTCTGAATGAAATCTAGTGAAAACTGATCAACGACTCAATCTGAAAGGATTTCTGCAACAGCCGATGAAAACTGAGAGCGCGAAAGAAGAAAATACAGCAAGTAAACCGAAGAAAAATGGTCAAACATCTCTCACATGTGGAGTGAAGTTTTTTAATGAGCTGAGTTTAAGGCACAGTCGAGTTTACGTTCATTTAAAACTCTAAAAATACCAACTGATCACATTTTTAAATCTATGATCCACTTAAACATGTTTACCTGCTGCTTCTTTACTGTTTCAGTACAAACGGCAGAGAAAACAGCAGCAGCAGCTCCACGTTTGTTTATTTGGGTCTCCTAGTAGGGAGAGTTCATCGAGTTCAGTGAGCTCCGTTTGGTTTAGCAGCAGCTGACAAGTTGAGTGACAAGTGTGTGATCACTAATCATTTAGTGTAGATCCCCAATATAGTTCAGTCGCCCGAAAAAATCTGCGAAAACCAGTCTGATGGTGTGAGACGCCCAGTCTGTTATAATCTGTTAAGGCTTTAAAAGTCGTGTAGTGAACCAAAGGCTTAGCAGTAACTTTTAGAGGTAAACCAAGAGTGGTTAAGACCAGGTAGCTGTGCTGAGGAAGAAGCTGTTGATCTGCCCAAGGAGGAACCTGAATGTCTGACTATATGAAGGGCTATGAACTCATCTGATTCGCTCAGAAAGTCTTGATAGAATGTGAAATCCGTAGATGGAGCTCAAAGTCTTTTTTTAGCACAGCAGGTTCAAAAAACTCATCATCTAAAGCTCATTTCCGTTTCTCGGGAGCTCAGAAACGAGAAGAAGATGTCCCTGCTGTGGCTGGAGAGAAAGGAAGGTCATCTGAAAGAAAATAAAAGTCACAGGCTTTTGATTTACAAAAGCTCTAATTGCAAAACTCAGCTGGAGTTAGTTACATATGTCCAGAGATGCAGCCATAGGTGCCGCGTTCTAATATTCCATTTCAACTACATTAATTTTTAGTCCCTTTGAAAATAGAAGTACTAATAGTGCATGATTAAAATTGGAAAATTAATTTTGATGCATTAGCGCTTTTAATGATTTTTCGTTTTAGCAAGGTCAAGGTTGAAGTTAATTTGATCTGCCCTTTCGCTTCAGCAGCTGAGTGGAAATGTTTTGTTTTCAGCTTCGACTAAGATCACTGTGCTTTTGAAAAGAGGGTTAATTTTTACTTTTTTCCTCTTTTAGAGGTCGTGACCTGGTCAGTCAGCTCTCACACGAACACACACAATGTTATGTGTATTTCTACCACTCAGACACACTGCATATAAGGTAATAATCAGGAGTGTGAACAGTAAAGTGGCCACATCTGCACAGAATTTTCTAACTGAATATAAAAGTAGTGGCCAAAAAATGTGATTTGCAATTAGCACAATACCACTTAAACATTAAAACCTTGAGTATCGGCCGATATCGATATCAATCTGTTACTTAAATAAGCTATTTTTCATTTATCGTATGAGGAGCGTCTAAGAAGAGTACACTTTAAAAACAGATGGTTCTTCATGGGTACTTTAGTAAAGGCAATGATTCTGTTTAGAACCATGAGTTCAATATAGAACCATGGTGAAACGGTTCTTCAGATTGATTGTGTTGTATGTGGTTCTATACAGAGCCTTTTTGAGAATGGCGTATAATGGTTCATGGTATACACCCTTGAAAAAGATGGTTCTGTAAGGGTTCTTTAGTAAAGAAAATGGTTCTATATAGAACCATGAACACTCAAAGAACCCTTTGCATGCTTAGAGTTCTTTGCATGGTGAAATGGTTCTTCAGAATGATGGAGAATGTGCTGTAGATGGTTCTGTATAAAACCTTTTTGAAAAGAGTTCTGTATACCACTAAAAAGGGTTTTTCAGTTGTTATGATGTTAAGCGTGCCACAATAGAAGAATCCTTTCTGGTGCTATATAGAACCATCTCCAGCATATTCTCCATCAATCTGAAGAACCAAACAACCCTTTAATCATGCAAAGCGTTCTTCGAGTGTTCATGGTTCTATATAAAAAAAGTTTTCTGAGCTAAAGAACCCTTAAAGGGCCATTTTTTAAAATGTGTAGCACCAAAAAAAGGTTCTTCTGTTGTTCCAAGCTTGTAACAGTAGCAGAGCCCTTTTTGTGTGATATAGAACCATTGTTGGAAAGGTTGCATATAGAACCACACACAACACAGGAGAACAGCACATAGCGGCTTGATTTCTGGCACAGTGAACATAAATATGAGTGCCTCCATGGAAAATTCTAGAATTTTTGCCATCATGTTGATCCATACAGGATTAATATAACCCTCGTTTGTAGAAGGTAAGAGGCGCTGGAATCTTAACTGATGCAGAAGCGCGCAGACGGTAAAACTGACTGACGAGGCGCATTCAGACGGGACGAAAATTACTGAGAAACGTTGGTTAAAACTACGTTACCCCACCTCCTCATGTAAAACTAATCCCATCTGAATAGGCCTTTAGACAGCATAATGGTCCAGTTAATATATTATCTCATTTTAATGTAGAAAATCAACCAAATGGGTAATTTAACCAGAGGCGTTCAAACATCATGCAACATGTATATAACTGTATCTCCAAAAACAGTTTAATGTAAGTAAATGTAACAAGATGTTATTCGTAATGTTGGAGCATTTCTATTGGTCCATTCATCATGAAATGTTCACACAACGTAAAGAGCAGCTGGTGTTTTCAAATGGTATTAAAAAAAGAAAACAGTTGTACAGTTTTGATCTGATGGTGAGAGTATAATTCCCAGCGTCTCCTCTGAATGCGCTTTAAGAGAGAACTTGTCATCCTTCCAGAGGTGCGCAAGTTTTTATAGAACGGGTTTCACTCGCTCTCCCTGATAGAGAACAGATGGATCGACGTGTGATCTAAAGCGCAGCCCGTTTTCAGAGCCATTTAGAAAACAGTTTGCGGTAAATTACAGCCATTCAGACGGAAATGAATTTTACATTACTCAATTAAACTGCCATCTACTTAAATACTGTAACACATACAGTGCCGATCGGAATACAGTCACAAAAGCAGCGATAACGTACAAAATCATCAGTATGCTTGTGTGTTATGGAGATAATTGTTGAGCCCATTACTCTCCTGCTGGTCAAGACTGATAGCAGACGATCTGTGCCAAAGATGGCTTTGGCAAACGATTAAAGCTGCAGTGAGTTTTGCATATTTTTAACCGTTTAATACCGAACATGCGGCCGCTGTCACATCCACACATTGATGACACTTTAAGGCTTAGATCTGCCAGGGATGAAAGGACGGCTTTGTTTGTTTGTTTCTTTGCTTGTTTCATTGAATATGAACAAGGTATTGATACAGGAATGTCTTTATCCTGATAACTTATCACAGATTTTAAAAAGGAAATCGTAGAAGTGGACATTTAATACAGTTGTTTTGCTTTACTTTTTAAATATAATTACATAATTGATTAATTATTTATACAGTTATAATAATAATGATTAAAGTTGTATGCAAAGGTTTGAACACTCCCAGTCAAATGACATGTTTTGTTGATTTTTCAAGGGAAAACAAGTACACACATCCTCAACAGGCTTACATATGGCATAGGTTTTGCATGTTGCCAGGAAAAAAAATGAATAGGCCACATTTATGTTATTTATTTTTTCCCCAATATGTTAAATTCAGCAAATTAACAGTAATTGTGCATTAAAATATGTGGTCACACTTTATTGGGATGGTCCCCTATAGAAGATCTATAGATACTTATATTATTAACAAACTTTCTGGTGATAGATGGTAGATTATCAACAATATTAAGGTTTTAGGGTTGGGAGTAGGTTTAGGATTTGCCTTGAGGTTAGGTTTAGGGTTAGGTTTAGGGTTAGCGTCAGATTTAATCAAATCTTTCACGCTTCAAGTTCAGAGGCATTTAAGTAGATATTTAGTTAAAGGCAGACTGAGCATCTACAGTAGACCATCCAAATACAGCGTTACCAAATGTATGGAGTGCGTTAATTTATTTTCGCTCTTTATTTCTATTGGAAAAAAAATATTATTAATTGATCATTGTACATCCAAACAAAAAAGCTGTATACAAGCACACTATTCTTGATCAGACCAACCATTCCAGAGTTGAAATGGTGTCGATGTCTTAAAAACTGCAGAACGAGTTATCAGAAAGAAAAAAAGAATAACGAATGGCAATATTGCTTTGCAGTGTGCAATCACCTGTAATTTACATTCTGTATCAAGCGTTTGGATGTGTCTGCACCCCCAAGCTTTTCTGGTTGGAAAAAAAATAAAGGAATCTAGTTTTTGTTTAAAAAAATGTTTTGTTTTTTTTCTTTCTGTAAATCAAGACTGAGAACACATTTCATCAAATTCAAATCATAATAAAATATCTATCCATAACACAAATGTGGTATGAATTCAAAGTTTAGAACCTGCACTTTCAATACACTTTCATTTGTTTCAAAGAGCTACAAGTGAGAAATGCTGAATGCAGAACTACAGCATGCTTTTTGTTATTGGGTTAAGAAAAACAATGCTGACCTAAAAATTGCAGTAGGGGTGCAGGAGGTCTGATCTGGGCGAACCTCGTCCATTTATTTATTTTTTTTTTTAAGAGCTGCTCCTGCAGTGGAACGATTTTGAAAAGTGCAAATGTTGTTGCAGATAGGAGGCTGCAGAGGGAGAATGAGATACAGAGGGAGGAGTGTGAGGAAGATACACACTCCGCTGAGCCGCGAGACAGAGCGAATCACACTCACTCAAGCAGGGAGGAGGGAGAGGCGGGAGTGCAGTGCGGAAAAGTGTATCTACATCAGTATCTGCGCACATCCTTCCAGATGAATTCCCTTATTTTTTATAGATAACATATTCACACCAAGCCTTTTTCTCCCAAAGAGCTTTTACACAGCACATCAACAGTTTGGGGACACTAAGCCTTTCAATACATTTTAATTTGTATTGTCAAAGTTAACATACATTAATACACCACTATTTTTTTTTAAAGTCATATCCAATTCCACCTAGCAGTTAGGACCCCCCCCCATCACACAATACTACCCAACAACAAGCTTCCTCCAAGTAATGTGAAGGCAGCCATCACATCTTTGCTGCCGCTAATGCAAAGTCATTGGACAGCTGAACAAACTTGTGGGATAACACTAACCGCCAATTCTGTTACGTCAGCTAACAGGCGTCTCTCAGCTCTCTAATGCCTCCTCTGAATGAATCCAACCAGTGGCCCCTCTGAATGAATCCAACCAGTGGCCCCTCTGAATGAATCCAATCAATGCCCCCTCTGAATGAATCCCAAAAATGGCCCCTCTGAATGAATCCAACCACTGCCCCCTCTGAGTGAATCCAACCAGTGCCCCTCTGAGTGAATCCAACCAATGCCCCCTCTGAGTGAATCCAACCAGTGCCCCCTCTGAGTGAATCCAACCAGTGCCCCCTCTGAGTGAATCCAACCAGTGCCCCCTCTGAGTGAATCCAACCAATGCCCCCTCTGAGTGAATCCAACCAATGCCCCCTCTGAATGAATCCAACCAATGCTTCCTCTGAATGAATCCAACCAATGCCCCCTCGGAATGAATCAAACCAATGCCTCCTCTGAATGAATCCAACCAATGCCCCCTCTGAGTGAATCCAACCAATGCCCCCTCTGAATGAATCCAGCCAATGCTTCCTCTGAATGAATCCAACCAATGCCCCCTCTGAATGAATCCAACCAATGCCCCTTCAGAATGAATCCAACCAATGCCCCCTCTGAATGAATCCAACCAATGCTTCCTCTGAATGAATCCAACCAATGCCCCCTCTGAATGAATCCAACCAATGCCCCTTCAGAATGAATCCAACCAATGCCCCCTCTGAATGAATCCAACCAATGCTTCCTCTGAATGAATCCAACCAATGCCCCCCTGAATGAATCCAACCAATGCCCCTTCAGAATGAATCCAACCAATGCCTCCTCTGAATGAATCCAACCAATGCCTCCTCTGAATGAATCCAACCAATGCCCCCTCTGAATGAATCCAACCAATGCCTCCTCTGAATGAATCCAACCAATGCCTCCTCTGAATGAATCCAACCAATGCCTCCTCTGAATGAATCCAACCAATTCCCCTTCAGAATGAATCCAACCAATGCCCCCTCTGAATGAATCCAACCAATGCCCCCTCTGAATGAATCCAACCAATGCCCCTTCAGAATGAATCCAACCAATGCCCCCTCTGAATGAATCCAACCAATGCCCCCTCTGAATGAATCCAACCAATGCCCCTTCAGAATGAATCCAACCAATGCCCCCTCTGAGTGAATCCAACCAATGCCCCCTCTGAATGAATCCAACCAATGCTTCCTCTGAATGAATCCAACCAATGATAGACAAGTCCAAGTACTCTGTAAAAAATGTCTCAAGTCCAGGCTTGAGCACTACAGCCCTACTCAAGCGATATCAGTAAGGTCAGGCTACTTGGTGACAGCAGCACAGAGAGATGAAATATTTAGAGAGTGGACAGCACATTCAAAACCAAAGTGCTTTTCTTTTCTATTGATATGCAAATTTGTACTGCCATCCATTCTTCACTTACGGCCATCTCATTTACACACATGTCCACACATCAGCACATAACCTGCAGCAGTTACTAAAAGCTAATGGAAAAAAAAAAATGTTTTAAGCTTGGATTTGAAATCAATCATGGATGATGCCTTAGAGATCTTGAAGACCTTAGAGATCTGGAAGGAGCATATAGACTAAGCCTGTCCACAGTATGTAGGTACGAGTCCATTTAACGCTTTAAAAACAAATTGGATTCTGTAATGAACTGGGAGCCGGAGTAATTTCTTTGTACCAGTTAATAATCACACTGGGACATTTTGAACTCGTTGTTAATGAGCCAGGGATGTTTCATTCATCCCAAGACGCAGCGTATTACAGTCATCCAATCGTGGCATGACGAAGACATGAATGCTGTAAATAAATATACACCTGATCTAACAGTGAGACCTTTCACAAGCATGCAAATTGAATATCAGTTGAAATTAATAACAATAAATGTAGGCATTTTGACTGAATTGTGTGCTACACTCTCAGTAGGTTAAATAGTATTTTTACCATCATTCTTTAAAGCTGGTCCATCTTCACAATAGAAGCTACAAAAGAATGTTTTTGTGGGCGGAGCTTGGACAGATCAATTCCCTCATTTCTTGTGTGACTGTGGCAGTTTCACTCTGTCAGTGACCGTTCTCCTCTCGGATAAACAGGGCGGCTAAATGCAGACAGGTGGAGCAAAGCGGAGCCAAAAACGCCTCAAGCTAACTCAGACTGTACCGCTGCCTGATTTTTACGCATCTCTGCGCTGGCACTGTGTGTGTGTGTGTGTGTGTGTGTGTGTGTGTGTGTCTGTGTGAGAGGGTTTAAAGCCGTCTCTCTGGGACGCTGTTTGACTCAGCAAACTCACTTCTTTTCTCTCCATCTTTCTTTTTCTCTGTGTGTGTGTCTTTGTGTGTTGAGGCAGCAACTTAAAGCCGTTATCTTGGCATTAGTGTATAGTGTGTGTGTGTGTGTGTGTGTGTGTGTGTGTGTGACAGCTGAGTTAAACGTCTCTCTCTTCAGGTGAATCTCACCTTAACCCTAGTAAAGCTGAGGTAGGATATACAGTGCTGTGATAGAGCCTAATCCACAGATTTATACACACATAGAGAGAGAGAGAGAGAGAGAGAGAGAGAGAGAGAGAGAGAGAGAGAGAGAAAGAAAGAGATGGTAGACCAGTATCTGCACATCCCTGCATGAATGAGACATAAATAGATGATGAAAAATATGGAAGTATAAAAAGAGAGAGACGAAAAAAGGGAAGAGAGAGCAGGAGAAAGTGAGGCAGGAAGAAAAGGAGAGAAAGAGACAGAGTGAGGAGAGACAGAAAGAAAAAGAGTGAAAGAGAGATTTCTTATTTTTACCCCTACCCCTTGTTTTTGAGTGTCTCTTTGCCCCTTGGAACTGAGTTACAGGGTAGTGGTTGAAATCTTCCTCTGAAATGGGACCCTCAAATAAAAAGAGCATCACTTCATTAACAGCTACCAGCGCTGCTCTGTAGGCGACCCTGCCAGTCTGCAGTGACAGCAGAGGAGGGTAAAGTTCAGCTCCTCACTGCTGGGCTTTAGTTACATTTAGGGCATCATATGCCTTCAAAGAGGGGGGCAATTATTTATTATCACCCACCACTAATTCTTCAGTGATATGAAGCTGAAGTCAGATATTCACCAGCTTTTTCTTCAAATTTTCCACACAAACAGAGGCCTAAGGGCTGAGTGGTAGGGGTTAGGGGTGAAATGGGATTGAACTTCTGAGAGAGAGAGAGAGAGAGAGAGAGAGAGAGAGAGAGTGTGCTTGAATGACTGGTCCTTAGATATTTATTTTACTAGTGTGTTAGATGGACAGATTTGGTGTAAAATCTCAACTGCGTGTGTGTGTGTGTGTGTGTGTGTGTGTGTGCGCGCATGCACACCATATGGTCTGAGGTTGAGTTCTGCTGCAGCTCTCAGCATCACCAGCCTGTTAATTGCAGCTTCTTGTGGACTTGGCATGTGTCCAACTACTAATACATTGTGTGTGTGTGTGTGTGTGTGTGTGTGTGTGTGTGTGTGTGTGTGTGTGTGTGTGTGTGATTGTGTTTTGGGTGGCCACATGGTTATATGTGTGTGTTTGCGCTCATGCTTGCATATGTGTATGTGTGTGTTTTGAGTGGGCACATGTCTGTGTGTGTTTGTGTTTTTGGATGGGCCTATATGTTCGTGTGTGTGTGTGTGTGTGTGGGTGTGTGTGTGTAGTGTTTTGGGTCAGCGTGCACCGTATGGAGCTAAAGAACCTTGTGTTTCTGATATTAAGGCCAGATTTCCGCAGTGTCTTCGTAGTGGCAGCTATAGTTTGATTTTGTTTACTGATTACTTTTCACTACAAGAATTTCTCTTAGCTCCGCCCACAAATGCATTCTTTATAGCTACTATTGCAACATAGGACAAGATGTACTAAACACTGGTAAAGGTCTGTTTTAACCCAGCGAGAAAGCTTGTTTTGTTTCATTAATACAACAATTTTGTTGCACATACAGGTATAGAATAACTCTATTAAGATGCTACTAAACTCAACAATTTCATAGGTTTCAACTAATTTGTATAAAGCTGTAGAAACTTTAGATGTGTCCAGAAAGATGAACTCAGGCCTTGTCTTGAACAAACACACAAATTCATATTACAGAGCAAATCTCTAGTTTAGGAATTTTATCGTACAGAGTCTGAATTTAGGAAATTCTAAAATACTCAAGGTTGATCATCAACTGTTTGTTATTAAGCAACTGAAGATACTCGCACAGCTGAAAGGTAAACACACAATCAAAATAACAGTCAAAATTAAAAGCTACTTAGCTGGTCAGCTACCATTAGCAGTGTAAAAAAATTAAAGCGGGTTAAACTTTTTCATTTATTTTTACTCATATTTTATTGTTTTTTATCATTGCTTTACCATTTTTTTTCTAATTATTATTATTATTATTATTATTATTATTATTATTATTATTATATTTTTTATTGTTGTGTATTTCTTTAATATTTTTTAAACATTTTCTCTCATTATTGTATGTTGCGCTGGTCTGAGTGGATCAGACGCAGCAGTGCTGCTGGAGTGTTTAAACACTGTGTCCACTCACTGTCCACTCTATTAGACACTCCTACCTTGTCAGTCCACCTTGTAGATGTAAAGTCAGAGACGATAGCTCATCTGCTGCTGCACAGTTTGTGATGGTCATCCTCTAGTCCTTCATCAGTGGTCACAGGACACTGCCCACAGGATGCTGTTGGCTGGATATTTTTGGTTGGTGGACTATTCTCAGTCCAGTAGCGACACTGAGGTGTTTAAAAACTCCAGCAGCACTGCTTTATCTGATCCACTCACACCAGCGCAACACACACTAACACACCACCACCACGTCAGTGTTACTGCAGTGCTGAGAATGATCCACCACCCAAATAGTACCTGCTCTGTGAGGGTCCAGTGGGGGTCCTGTCCACTGAAGAACAGGGTAAAAGGGGGCTAACAAAGTATCAGAGAAACAGATGGACTACAGTCTGTAACTGTAGAACTAAAAAGTGCACCTATATAGTAAGTGGAGCTGATCAAATGGACAATGAGTGTAAAAACAAGGAGGTGTTTTTTTGGGTACTCACATACTAAAATCCTACACTATTGAAATAATTGTAAACCTTGCAGCGTCAGAGTTTAGTTTACAGTTAAGACTCATCAGTTTGATGATGGTGCTGCTGACAGACACTGTAAACGGTTCCATTCTAGCCGTCAGTGTGAAACTGTGTTCTGTTGAAATAGCGGAGCTGCTTCTGGAGGGAAGGTGAAGGTGTGCAGACCAGGAGAGAAAGAGCTCAGTGTGACGGAAGAACAGATTAATAAGAGAGGAGGGGGAGGACAGGAGCGAGGTAGAGAGAGAGTGGAGGAGAGACAGATGGAGGGATGACAGGTGGAGACAGGGGGAGGACAAAAGGTGAGAAGTAATCACACACTGAGCCCACGGCACACTGGGAAGGGCCAGAGAGAGAGGGAGAGGGAGAAAGAGGGAGAGGGAGAGAAAAGAGGAGAAAGGTTATGCAGATTCCCAAAGCGTTCAGTAACAGGAAAAATAAAACGAAAAAGAGAGAGAATGGTGAGTGAGGCAAGGTGAGAAGAAGAGAGAGAGAGAGATTATATCAGTATTATTGTGCATTAGTAAAGATAATGGAAAATAAAATAGAATATTTTTCTTTTTTTTTTATATTTTAATAATATTGAAAATATCCTTTTTGCTCAGTTGTCATCTACTTATCACTATTTTATATATTTTCTTATTAATATATTTGAATCTTTCTGATTTATTTTTAGACATATATGTTTTACAGATAAATGTTTTTCCTTTAATTTTAATAATCAAAAACTTTCAAATTTTGTAACCAAAGATTTTCCCATATAAATGTAGCACTATTTGTCATATGATCTGGCTAGAGAGAGAGGAGTGAACCGAGAGAGAAAGGCATATATATATATATATATATATATAGAGAGAGAGAGAGAGAGAGAGAGAGAGAGAGAGAGAGAGAGAGAGAGAGAGAGAGATGAGCGACTGAGCCCAGGTATGCAGGTGTGTGTGTGTGTGTGTGTGTGCAACTGAAATAAACCATCCTGGCTTCCTCTTTCCCTGTGTGTGTATTGAATTAAGGCGATTTTGTGTGTGTGTGTGTGTGTGTGTGTGTGTGTGTGTGTGTGTGTGTGCTGGTGAGTGACGGAGTGTCAATCCTTCCGTAAGCCGAATAGCCAGACTCTCCAGGAAACGTAATTCCACTCGGTGATTTAAATGTCATTCAGTATTCCTCAAATCCCCCAGATTGACGGTTGATATTCAGAGAGGACAGGCTTTTTTTCTTTCTTTTTTTTCTTTCCCTTGTTTTCCTCCATATAGGTCTTCTGGTAATTGTGCAGATTCTTCATGCTACAGCGATACCTGTGCAGCCTGTTCGCTGCATATAAAAGCCTTGAAAATGCAGATGAAGGGTTCCCATGGAAGCTGGCGAAGCACTATTGCTTGTCATTACCACTGCCTGTCAGGAAAGTTTGGAGTAATGTCTGTTTTCCCAAATAACTTTCCAATTAATGTTTCTCACTTTTACTGATCAAACTAAAGCTGATAATCAGACCTGATTGGATTAAACCTGCTGATCAATTGTGATCAAAGCTTATTATACTAAACCTGATGGTCAGTTCTAATTAAACTAAGCCTGACAGTCAGTCCTGTTTAGACTAAACCTCACAGTCAGTCTAATCAGACTAAACCTCACAGTCAGTCCTGATCAGACTAAACCTGAAAATCAGTCCTGATCAGACTAAACCTGACAATCAGTCCTGATCAGACTAAACCTCACAGTCAGTCATAATCAGACTAAACCTGACAGTCAATCATGATCAGACTAACCCTGACAGTCAGTCCTGATCAGACATAACCTGAAAATCAGTCCTGATCACACTAAACCTGACAGTTTGTCCTGTTTAGACTAAACCTGACAATCTGTCCTGTTTAGACTAAACCTCACAGTCAGTCCTGATCAGACTAACCCTGACAATCAGTCATGATAACAATAAACCTGACAATCAATCCTGTTTAAAATAAACCTAACAGTCAGTCTTGATGAGACTAAGCCTGACAATTTGTCACGTTTAGACTAAACCTGACAGTCAGTCCTGATCAGACTAACCCTGACAGTCAGTCCGGATCAGACTAAACCTGACAATGTTCTGATCACAATAAACCTGACAATCAATCCTGTTTAAAATAAACCTAACAGTCAGTCTTGATGAGACTAAGCCTGACAATTTGTCACGTTTAGACTAAACCTGACAGTCAGTCCTGATCAGACTAAACCTGACAGTCAGTCCTGATCTGACTAAACCTAACAGTCAGTCCTGATTAGACGAAACCTGACAATCAACCCTGATCAGACTAAACCTAACAGTCAGTCCTGATCAGACTAAACCTGAGGATTAAGCCTGATCAGATTAAATCTGACACTTAAACCACTAAAGCGGTGCATTTACAAGCAGTGGCGTAGGCAAAGCGTAAAGGCTTCTTCTGCAGATGTGTTGAACTTAATTTCTGATGCATGCATGTGTGTGTGTGTGTGTGTGTGTGTGTGTGTAATCTTTCTTTGAAGACACACTCTCGTTAATCTGACAAATAGCAAATTATGCTTTTTACAGCCTGGTTGAATAATTGATGAATTTCTGCAGTATGAGTGTTTTTTCTCCTTTTTTCTCAGACATAAATGAATAGTTTTTTCTCTTTACTCAGCCCAGGAGACGTCTCACTGTATCATTACCACTAGCAGTGGAAGGCTTTAGGTTGTGGGCCAAGTGTTTACATAAATACAGTGTGTGTGTGTGTGACTGAGGTCGTGCCAGTGCGTATCACTGCCAGTGTACAGCTGAGCAGACAGATTTTATCAGCCCGAGTCATTACAGAGAGAAGTCCAGCACGGCTAAATCAGCGCATGGCATTTCACTCTCAAATTAACTCTCATAAACACACAGCTGGGTCATAACCCTTCTGTCTGTGTTCTGAGAGCAAACACCAAGGAAGATGAATCGTAGGAGCGAGGGAGAATGCGTTTGCGTACGAAAACAAATAGCATACAAGCTCACTGGTCACTTTATTTTGGGTGCAACTACCTTGTTTCTGTATTCATTGTCCATTTTATCAGCTCCACTGACCATATAGCTGCACTCTGTAGTTCTACAGTTACAGACTGTAGTCCATCTGTTTCTCTGCATACTTTGTTACCCTGTTCTTCAATGGTCAGGACTCCCACAGGACCCCCACAGAGCAGGTATAATTTGGGTGGTGGGTCATTCTCAGCACTGCAGTGACACTGACACGGTGGTGACATGTTAGCGTGTGTTGTGCTGGTATGAGAGGATCAGACACAGCATTTTTTACAGTCCATTCCATTAGACACATTTACTTTGGTCCACCTTGTAGATGCAAAGTTGAGACAGCAGCTCATCTTGATCATTAAACTTGATGAACAATTCTGATCAAACTAAACCTGATAAATCCTGATCAGATTAAACCTGACAATTAATCTCAAACAAGTCTGATCATACTAAACCAGATCAATCCTTTATAGTAAATGACAGCTAAAACGAACAGTTTTAGATATAAACAGAACAGTTGTAGATACAAGGTAGTATATAAATGTACACTGTCCTTATGTATATAGCTGACGGTGTTGTGGGTAACAAAGCAAAAAGTGAGAGTGATGTAATTTCTTTTTCTCTTTTTTTTAACAAATATGGTTTTCTATGCATTCCATTATACATTCTTGTAATCACAGTCACTGAATGTTTATGTAAAAAAAAAAAATGTTTCCTTTTTGTTTTTAAATAGATTGTTGTTATAAGAAAGTAATTATTATAATAAATATAATAGTTATTATTAATAATAATCAACCTGAACAAGTATTCCACCAAGAAATAGTTCCTTTAAAGCACAGTATCAGTGCCAAGCAACCATGGACCGCTGAATGAGGAGCAGAACGTTCAGTCGCCCATCACTGTATATTGCGGTCATATTATGAACTTTTTGTCATAAATCAATGAACATATGATAACACAGCACTGTTTAATGCACAGAATCCCTACTTTATAATTATTTTTTGGTCACCAAATCACCACCACAAGTCTTATTTAGCACCAATCCAGCGGCGCCCTCTTCTCAATGTGGGGCTGAATCTCAAACGGCTCCCTGCTCCCTACATAGTGCACTACGTAGGAGTTTAAATACTGGATCCTGCAGCCCAACAGAGCAAAATACAGCTAAGAAACAGTCATTTGGGCCTCAGAACACTATTTAGGTACTGAGTACAGAGCCGTTTGGGATTCAGCCTGGGTTTGACGCGACCTCTGTCTGAAACATGGACATTTGAAGTGTGTGAGACATTCAAGTGACGTTTTTAGACTTTTATACTGAGGTTTTACAGTTAATCATACCGTAAGTGCTTTAATCCAAGCCTGTGATATTAATGATGGAGTTGTTTAGCAGGTTTGCTATGTTTTAGCCTGTTAACTAGCTGATCAGATTAGTTCTAGTTAAGAACACAAGTTGTCAGCCCCTCAGTTTAAACAAAAAACAGGTACACTCAGTGCTCCATGCAATCAGCATGAGAGTCAAATATTATTCCATTAACAGCACAAGGCTTTTTTTAGTGCCGTGGCGCAGAGTTCACTTGTTGTGAGGCGGTCATAGGTGTACATATATCGTGGATTTTACAATGGCCTCCAGCGCGGCTCTGCCAATCAGATTTTAGGACCGGAACTATCCGTTTTATAATGAATAATAAGCCTTAGTATGTAATAAGCCTGGAATGTTAAGGAGTTAACTTACATTAACAGTGTCTGTGTTTACATACAAAGATTTTTGCCACTCCGATTGAATACAATCCGATTACAGATTCAGACTGAGGTGTTTATATGCACTCTACTCAACAATTTGATGGAAAATCTTCGTTTACATGTGCACTACAAGTAATCCGATGCAAAATGACGCGCATGCGTGGAGTAGCGCTTAGAGTACACGTTACCATGACAGCGAACATCACGTGAGGTCCAGTCCGCGTGAGATGAGTTTCCAGTTGGTGTGCTAGTGTTATTAATTGCTTTAAAATGATGTCAGACTCAGGAAAATGTGCTTCACATGTCCTTATTAAAGAAGGCCGAGAGGAAGACGTCGTGTTCTGAGACACATAAGCTGGACGTCCGTCCCACCGCTGTCTTTTAAAGATCAGAGCATGAACTTCGTCTCCTCTGCAGACCAGTTTCTGCTCCACCATGTTGAACGGTATAAACTCTCACTATGACGCGACGAACATGATCAGAACGGACTTAAACTGTCCGATAGGGAATGTAATCGGATTCAGGCGTTTACATGGCTATTATTCTTCTATTTAACGGATTATTTACAGGATTACCCACCTCGATCAATCGGATAGAAATTGTATTCGGAATGGCCTCAATCGGACTAGACTATTCGGATTGAGGTGTTTACATGGACATGTTCTATTCCGATTGAGCTATTAGTCGGATTATTAACGGATTATCAGGCTGCATGTAAACGTGGCTAGTAAGTAATGTTTTTGCCTTTTCCTGTAAAGTTGCTGTGTTTTGAGATGCTTGTTTTTGGACAGTGACGAGGTCTCAAAGAGAACTATCTTAATTACACACAATGCATTTTAGAATACATATAATGTATATTGACTATCTATACATGCCCATTTAAGTGTGCTCTGCTGGCCACAGCTGACTGTGTGACTTCAATTGTGAATATGACTGGCGAAGCACAAGCGCGGGCAAAACTTTCCACCACCATAAACTCCAGTAATCTGTCCAAGTATCTAATCACGCTAATATGAAACTGAAGCAGAAAGATTTACAAAGCTCACCTAAACACACCAGCCCTGATTTGCAGTCAAGAACCGCTCTTGAGCTGTTTTGCACTGCTGGCTGGTTTCTGGGTTTACAGCATTAGCCAAATGAATCAGTTTAATCAAGTATAACTGGCTGTGTCTTATTAAGAGTAAAGGCAGGGACAGTGCCGTGCCTTTGATTGGTTATTACTTTCATGAAAGTACTTAATGAAATATTGTTTTTTCCCTTATACTTTCTAGTTGATACAGATGTGCACATGTTTTAGAGAGTGATTTAGAAGTAACGAGTGATGTGAGAACTTTTTTTTCCAGGAAGTGTGTGCGCACTCACTCTCACTCACTCTATTCATTTATGCAATCATTTATCTTTTCTTCTCTCAGTAAGAATTCTGTGAATTTAAGGTGATGAGAGTGCGCATTCTAAACTTTCAGTCCATACCATAATTGTGTTGGCAAGTAATAGATGAGATATTTTATTATGATTGGAATTTGATGAAAAGTTATTGTTTGGCAGAAAGAAAAAGCATCCTTCACATTTTTGTCTTTTTTTTGTAAAAAATTTCGTTTAGTCATGAAGGCAGGCTAAAACCAGTCAATGCAGAATGGAACATGACTGTAAATGTAATTTTTCAGTACTTAATTATTTAATTACTGTTAAATAGTATAGCAAACGAACAGGAACTCTCGACTTCTGAAGGTTAATAAGTCATGTCAGATTGACAACCTGAGGAAAAGTGAATGTTAGCCGTTTTTGTCACAATGATAACAAATCAAATCAAGCATACCACGAGAGAAACATTAGATATGAAAGGTTGACTGTATTGAACAGAATGTAGGCAGTCTAGGCAAGATGGGGAATAAAGTGTGTGTGTGTGTGAGAGAGAGACACCTCACTTCTCAAACACACACCTGAACTGTCATCTTCATCAAATAAGTCTTTTACACCCTTTTATCAGAGCCTTTTATCTGGGTGTCATAACGTATAGCTGCTGTTTTCATTTGTGCTACTGTGCTCGTAATTACCGCAAAAAGTCGACAACCATGCTGTCTGCTATTAATCACCTACATCACTGTCTTCAGCGCTTACACATCAAAAAGAAAAGGCACAAAACTCAAACGTTAACTTAGCACCTTTCACTGTCATCTAACTTTTACATCTGAGTGTGATTGTACACTTTTGGGTCACCTTTATTTAGTATCTGTACGCTCCCTCGTGGTTCCTTGATTCGTCAGTATGGCTTGAGTGATCATTTAAATGCTTAAATTAAGGCCCTGTCACACCAACGATGTGACAGCAAAGTTTTACGGGTGAAATTCTATTTATTGCAGCGGAAATCGTTATGATCAAGAGATTTGCATTGCAGATTTCAGGCAGTCATAAAACTTCACTTTGAGTTTAAGTTTGACAAACTTTGGCGCATGAATGGCTGCATCGTTGACCAATAGTAGGCTGTTTTTGCTGTGTTGACCTCTAAAGGGGCTGGGCTTGATGTAGCAGCAATGAAGACTGAAAACAGAGGAAGTGCTAGTCTTAGCAATGTCTACGCATGGCTTTTTTAGAAATCTGTATGTATGTGAGCGACGCCACACAGGATTTAGAGCGTTTACTCTTCAGGGTTCATTAGGAAGCTCATTTTCTAGCAACTAATTGTCATACTTTTCTCAGTCTGTTCAAAACATTGATGCTTAACTAAAATGCTAAGGCAAGGCCAAATTGATAACCTGAGCAAAATAGAGGATTATTTTGTTGCCATATTTTCACAATATGACATCAAGGCAAGTCCAAAATTATTTATATAGCACTTTTTACAACTGATGTTGTCACAAAGCAGCTTTGCAGAAAATTTGAGTCCAGGCTGAAATGAGCAAGTCAAGGATGACTGTAGCAAAAAACTCCCTAAGTGTAAGAAGAAGAAACCTTGAGTAGAACCAAGACTGAAAAGGGGAACAGATCTATTTCTGTTAGGAACGTATCGAGTTAAATCCAAGAAACATCATTGGCTCCTTTTAAAGGCTTATCATGATGATAGTATGAATATGTTAATAGCTCAGAGTATTATAAGAATGGTGAAACAATGTCTATGATTAGTTCTACATGACATGAACTGCGAACGTCTAGTACAGTGGTCACCAACCCTCCTCCTGGAGATCTGCTTTCCTGCAGAGTTTAGTTCCAACCTGCATCTAACATGCTGCCCCTCTTTTTACCTAACAGTGAGTGCGTTTACATGCACTTAATCAGAAAATCAGATTTTGACAGTAAGCCAATCCAGGCATTTATATGCACTTGGGTAATCAGATAATAGGGTCTACATGAGTCTAATTGTCATATTTTCAAAATTTGAGTCCAGGCTGAAATGAGCAAGTCAAGGATAACTGTAGCAAAAAAACTCCCTAAGTGTAAGAAGAAGAAACCTTCAGTAGAACCAAGACTGAAAAGGGGAACCCATGTAAAAAGACCTAGCACTCCAGGTCTACATGAGTCGGACAGTAATCAGATTTCTGCTTTACAACCGGCCAATAAACTCACAGAAGAAGACGTGACAGAAACGTAACGTAAAATTAAACTTCATGCCGTGACTTTTAGCTTTAAATAAATAAAAAAAAAAAAATCACAACCCTTTACCTGATAATATGAACATACATCATCTAGAAGACGAAGAATATTTAAATCCTTCATTTCGAGAATGCAGTTGGTTTCGGTGGTGCTCCAAAAGTGGCGGTGCTGCTCGCTTATTGCAGGTATCACCATCTGAAAGAAATCAGAGTAAGAGTAAGATTTCTAGATGGGAGTATGGTACTTACATGACCATTTAAATAATCAGATAACTGCAGAAATCCGATTATGATCGGGTTATTAAGTGCATGTAAACACGCACTAATGCATTTGATCCATCCAAAGACTTTTGAAGAAGTTAATTAGCTGGAGCAGGTGTGGCATATTGTGGTTGGATCTAGACTCTGCAGGCAGGTAGATGTTCAGGACCAAGGTCGGTGGCTACTAGTCTAGTCAGACTAAAATCTGTAATTATCCATAAGTCCAACGTTGACCAGGCTTGCACTGTTTTCTCTGTACATTGACAGTGTCAATCCACCATCTTTATAGGTTGGAAATTTTATTATTTTGGTTGCTCAACACAGTGATGTGCTTTTTTTTTAAACATCAGCAACTAAACATCAAGTAAAAAGAACAGAACTCCAGTGACATTGAAAGTAGGGAAAGTTCAGTTTACTGATGCAGATCTTTCAAACTATTCATTACAGTGAATCAAATGTCTGAATCGATGATGCATTCACAACCACATTTTATAAACATCTCTTCCACATGATGGGATCAGAGTGAGCTTGGGGTCTCCCATTCATCCCATTATTGCAATAATAACATTACTGCCAAATGCAAGAGCGCACAGACTGCTAGCAAAACCACAATGACAGCAAAGTGAAATACAATATAAATAAGCCTCACTTTGCATCATGTGAAACTCATATGTAAACAAACCCGGGTCTCTTAGGTTAAACTGCATGTTAACACTTTTTATGAATGTCACGTTTGTGAGCATCTACAAACACATTCATAACATGTTATAATGCATTCATATGGCATTATAAACATGATTATAAACACTTATAAAAATGAATTACACTTTATAGCCATGTTTATTATACATTCTGAATTGTTAATATAATGCATTATAAGTAGCGTCGATAACATGTTATAATTTCAGTGCCAAAGAAGTCAGTCCCAGCTTGGAGAGCGTAAAGTAAAGACAAATACCAAGCTAACGGTGGTGAACATTACCTTTCCCACATTGGGTAAAACACTGATGCAGCTCTAGTTTAAACTCTGACATTTGAAGCCTGTAATGTGCTTTACTGTGAATGTTTTAGTGTTTCAGTAAATCCTTCAGTAAATACTTCAACTTGAAGCCTCACTCTGAACACTGGAGGAGGCTTTAGTACAGTACGCTTCACTTTACTTAGAGCGGACAAATACCACTTATGAGCTCTTATAATTTGTTATGAACAGTACTTATAATGTATTATGTTAACAATTCATAATGCATAATAAGCATGGCTATAATGTGTAATGCATTTTTATAAATATTTATAGCCATATTTATAATGCCTTATGAATGCATTATAACATGTTATGAATGTGTTTATAGATGCTTACAAAGGTGATATTCATGTGACAATCACAAGTGTTACCAAGTGCATTTGTTCAGCTGATAGTGATGGAAGTAGACAATGCAACGTTTTATTCTTTTTATGATCTTGGCTTTGGAAATGCAACATAGTACTGTATTTTACTTGGTCAGGGTATCAAGGGTCTTTTATAAGTATCCTCTTTTGACCATATCTGAAAAATGCTGGCACACTATGAACTGAAAGCTTGACTAAAGCAACGGTTGCTAAGCAACGATTTTAGGTCTACTGCACACTGGACGAGAAGCGCTGCATCATGCGGCAGACAGTAAACATGCGGAAAAGCACTTTAAACATCAAACTCAAGCACCTTTTACACTCTACTCTTATGTACAGGGCTGTGCAAGTTTTAGGCACCTGAGAAAATAAGATTAAAAAGGCTGTTTATTGTGTTATAAAGGCAGTAACTGTTTATTTGCTTGTAAAACTCTAAAATTACAATAAATACAAATAACATTAGTGCAATAAATATTACTTTTATGTGTCAGTGTGTTTAACCATTTCCAAACCTCTCCTCATGGCAGCCCAATGTTATTTATAGGTATCAGTTAATAATCACTGCCTCAGTGTGTTAAATCTTGTATGCTGGTGATAGAATTTAACAAGTTAATGCAATAGCTGGGTAACCAGCAGGTCAATATCTGGAACCAAACTTTGTTCTTCAAACTAGGTACTACCTTTCAAAATCAGACATCCTTGTTCATTTTTACTGTATTTATGTTTATTTGCTTCTAATCATTTGATAATCATCCCTCTCATTATCCAGATAAATTGTTTTAAACAATGTGACTAAGCTACCTAAAGTTGGGGGTCCACTACACGACTTTCACCCCAATTCTAGCCCCGATTCTCAGTCTGAGTCTGAGCTGGTCGGCTCTAATCTGCAGATTTTTGGGTCAGTCTGAGTCGACAGTTGGAGAGAGAGGTGAGTTGTGTGTGAGGGGTGCAGACTCAGATTTCTGGCCTCCTGATCGCGTTTCAGACCTGTCAGAGTTTATCAAACGTTTGTTTTTTTCGACCCGACTCTGAGCGAAATCTAGTGTAAACTGGTCAACAAGTTAATCTGAACGGATTCCTGCAAAAGTCAATGAAAACTGAGAGCACGAAAGAAGAAAATACAGCAAATAAGCAAAGAGAAATGGTGAAAAATCTCTCAGGTGTGGAGCAAAGCTTTTTAATGAGCTGAGTTTAGGGCACAGTCGAGTTTATGGTTATTTAAAACTCAAAAAATACCAACTGATCACATTTTTAAATCAATGATCCACTTTAACATGTTTACCTGCTGTTTCTTTACTGTTTTAGCGCAAACAGTAGAGAAAACAGCAGCTCCTAGTAGGAAGAACGTGAGAGTTGAGTGAGCTCCGTTCAGTTCAGCAGCAGCTTAAAATTGGAGTAGTGTGTGATTTCTAATCGTTTAGTGTGGATCCCCAATATTTCAGCTGCCCAAAAACCCAGTTATATACTGTGAGATGACCAGTCTTTTTATAATCTGTTGAGACTTTAAAAGTCGTGTAGTGACCCCAAGGCTTTAGACTTTAATACTTTCGCACAGTACTGTGTTTCATGAAAGAAAACGTCCCATACCATACCACAGAAATACCATAGAATTAATCATGTTTTTGTTTCAGTTAACTCTTCACAAACCCACTGTTCACAAATTACCTGAGGTTTCAGACCATACATATTTGACTGTTTAGGCTTTAGATTGACTTGATCTTCCAAGCCATGAATCGCCTACCATCGTTTTCTGTCTTCTTCTGAGTTTAATTTAATGCAGTAATAGCAAAATGCTGAGTGGCAGAATGTGGTGCTTTGTGAAAGAGAGCAGAGCTGGAAGTTGCTGCATAGTGGTGCGCATCGCCAGCGAATACCATCAGTGTTTTTCTCATTTTTGGAGGTAGCCGGTGTGTGTGTGTGTGTGTGTGTGTGTGTGTGTGTGTGTGTGTGTGTGTGTATGTAAAGCCTTAAGAAAATGAAGCTTTGAATTGTTCAGTTATGCATTTATAAGAAGCAGGTGCGACTGTGCATTGATAATCCAGACACCGCGCCACTTCTTACAAAGTGAGACAGTCTGCCTTCTTAAATAAAAGCACACAGTGTTGTTGATGACTTTATCATGCAAGCAGTGTTGTTGATAATATTAATTCTCTGTTTGTACAACAAGAGACATTAACCTTGACTGCTGTCTGAGTGAAGATACATGAATGTAATACAAAATGGTGTGAGGGCCTGTGAGTGTGTTTTTATGTCTTTCTGGAGTCCAACATTGTATTTACACTCAGACAGAAGAGCATAAACACACACACACACACACACACACACACACACACACACACACACCCCAGTGCACAATATAGAACAGCAGGATTTACATACATTAAAGAAAGGCCATGTATGTATGTATGTATCTATGATGTGTGTGTGTGTGTGTATATATTGCTGTTGTCAGAAGAAAACCTCGTATCTCCAAAATGGTAACTTTACAGGAGAAGGAAAAAACCTACTTTACTTTTAATGTAAGTCAATGGAACCAGACGTTTTCCCAAGTACTTTTGGGCTGTTCCTTATGGTCCATTCATCATGATATTTACACACAATGTAAAGGGCAATAGACTTTTTCAAATTATGTCAAAAACTGAAAAATTACAAAAATGGAGATACAAAGTTTTCTTCTGAAACCCTGACAGTTTTTTTGTTTGTTTGTTTCTCCCCACCTTCCCAGGGATCTTCTCAGGTTTTAATGTGTGTAGAGGAAAAAGAGAAAAAAAGCAGCTTTTAAAGAATAAAAAAGGGAGAGGTACAGGTTATAAGGTGTATGAAAGGATATATAACTGGAAATTAACACATTTGGAATTGTATGTTGTCTTTGCAGTACATTGCATGAAAGTCTCTCCTTGGAAAAAATACAGTACAATAAATAAAGAAAAAAAGAAAAATCCACTCCTCGCTGTCCCCTCCACTCCTTCTTCTGTGAGTGGCCACTTGTGTAACGTAGGTGTGATAGAAATCTGAGTGGTGCGTTGAAGTTGGCGAGGGCTTGTTTAAAAAAAGTATTAAATTGGGGCTCATAAAAATAAAATACCACACAAACACAGCAGAACTCATTAGTGTGGGTGTGTTTATACAGGTTCCTGCACACTAAAGTGTGCGTAGGCTCACAGGTAACACAACTAAATGTTCTCTTTATCATCAAAGTAGCCAGAAAAATTCCATAACTGTATTTCTCAGCACAGTTATGCTTCTGTTTTTAGTGCAAATCTGTGTATCTGCTTTTAAATTCCTTTGCTCTACCTGAGTGACGTGCACTCGCAATAACGACTCCCACCAGAGACACATCACACATGCGCTCGCAGTTTGACAGAGTCGATCGGAGCTGCTTGTTATTGGAGTGAAGTTTCCCTCATGAATCACGAAGTGACACACGCCGCCTTGTTCGTGATTTACTCTTACATGCACACGTCAAATTAAACAAGTGGCGCCTCTCCCTGAGAGGAAACTGATTGCTTTTTGCTGGCGAGCCGCTTTGCCTTTAATTTGTCTGAAATGAAGAGTGCCTTTAGCAGGCGGTTGGAGGTAAGGGCACGTTTAAGCGGGGGTCATGAGGAACGCCTCCGAAGAGAAATGGCTTCTGATCATCAGGAGTGAGCCTGCAGCCTGGCTAAGAGACAATCAAAGAGGTTCTTTAGGCTGTAAAAGCTGATGTGTGTGTAATTGCCTTGGTGGCGGCTGCTGTATCTCAGGCAGTGGCATAATAAGGACTGTTGTGGGTTCTGGCTGGCAATGCTAAGGGGCCCAAGCACCAAGAACCACTATTAGCACTTTAGATACAAGTAGAATTCTAAAACATGCTTGTGGATGAGCCCAGAGCCTGGCTAAGAGATAATCAAATGGATTATGCAAGGTTTCAAACAATGATATGTGTGTAATTTCCGTGGTGGCTGCTGCTGAATCTCCAGCAGTGGTGTAATAGGGACTGTTGTGGGTTCTGGGTGGCAATGCTAAGGGGTCCAAGCACCAAGAACCACTTTTAACTCTTAAGAGATTCAGAATCAGAACTGAGCCAGCAGCCCAAGAGACAATAAGAGGGATTGTGTAAGATTCACTGGTTGTTAGGTGCTGGCTGATACTGTAGATAGTGGACCTGTATATTGGGGTGTTGAAAAGAAGCAATTCCATCGTGCTAATATGAGGCAAAAATACAAATAAATAATAATTGTTAGTTTATATTAAAGTTCTTTCTGTTATGAGTTGGATATTAAGAACCGTCACACTTACAGAAACATAAATTTACTTTTTATGCCCTGAAAAAATACATTATCATTAGTATTATTGTTGTTGTTACTATTATTAGTATTGTTATGGAGAGATTCCAATTTAGTTGGACTTGTAAATCAGTTTGATTAGTTTAAAACCAAAATGAACTGAAAAGTACCAGTCTTATTCTCACAAGCATCTCAGTCCTTCTCCCAGATCGTACTGAACACATTGAGCAGCTGCTAGATTAGAGATATCCCCTGTGTCCTCTATTTTCTCTAGCTTTACCCTTAATGTGGGTGTTAATGAGAATCCAGTAAAGGTGCAGGAGTTCAGAAGGTGAGCTTTAACGTTTTCTTCTCTTTCTTTCTTTTTTGTGGGCTGTTTTTGGGTTTGGCTGGTCGGAGTGCAGTGGGCCTGCGGCCAGCGAATGACGGTAATGTACAGGGACAGCTGAAAATCCGCAGACAGGTCAGAGAGAGAGAGAGAGAGAGAGGGTGAGAGAGAGAGAGAAGAAGAAGAAGAAAACCCAGCGCAATTCAGTTTTATTTATATCACACTTTTTGTACTTTTAAAATATCACAAGGCAGCTCTGCACAGATAAAACAGATCAATATGCAAAAGAATAATGAATACAGAGGAAAATAAGGTGGAGAACAAAACAATCAACAGAGAAGATGAGTGCTTTGAAAGAGTGTCTTTGATGTCTAGCCTAAAAATTATGTTTTAGGATTAAAAATCATTAGGCAGGTTTCATACCTACTCCCTCTGCGTTGATGGGGCAGTGTGACAGCTACAACTCGCATGTGCTGGTCATTTACTGGTCAACTCGCATGTGCTGGTCATTCATCGCTGTGGTGGGAAGAAAACCTCATATCTTAATTTTCGTTTTTCAGTTTTTGTCATAATTTGAAAATGCCTGTTGCTCTTTACATTGTTTGTAAATTTCATGATGAATGGACCAAAAGAAACGACCGAAAATGACTTGGAAAAAAGTCTGGTTCCATTGACTTACATTAAAAGTAAAGTAGATTTTTTCCTTCTCCTGTAAAGTTACCATTTTGGAGATATGAGGTTTTCTTCCAACAGCAACATACAGCATTTGAACAGCGAAACAGTGAGTGTTATACCAGAAATTGTCACTGCTGTGCCTTTTTCAAGTGGATCAAATCAGTTACTTTACTTTGTTTAATAAAAAGGTAACCTATAAAAGAGCATGTTCCATTTGTTTACATGTGGCAGTTATATTTTTTGGTTCTTGGTAAAACTTTTAAAACTTTTTTAGCCACTTGTGGCTCAGCTTTCTTATTCATTCTGAAGTGAACGCTGCAGTTGCTCTCGCTTGTTTTTGGACATTTTTCTTGCTCTAATTTTCCCTCTTTTGCACATGAAGTCCAGGAACATTCAGAGATACTTGTGCTAATGCTAACATACCTGTTCCACTGTGCGATCAGCCATTAAAACCTGAGAGACTCAGAGAGGAAAAGACATGCTACATGCTCTCTTTCTCTCTCTCTCTCTCTCTCTCTCTCTTCTCTTTTGTCTTTTCTGTCTCCTCTTTTCTGGTGCTCTCTCTTCTCTTCTCTTCTCTTCTCTTCTCTTCTCTTCTCTTCTCTTCTCTTCTCTCTCTCTTTCCCTAACTTATTTTACTTTCTATGTTCTGGCTTTCTGTCTCCCTTTTCTCTTTTTCTTTTCGAATCACTCTCTCCCCTCTCTCTTTTTTGTCCTTTCTCTCTCTCTCTGTCTTGCTCTTCTCCTTTCTTTCTCTCTTTTTCTTTTGTTACCTCTCTCTCTCTTTCTCTCTTTTTCCTCTCTCCCCCTATTTATCCTATATCTCTTCCTCTCTCTTGATCTCTCTTCTTTTTTATTCTCTTTGTTCTCTCTCCATTTCTTGTCTTTTCATCTCTCTTTGCTCTTTCACTCTCTTTTTTTTTCTCTCTTTCTTCATCTCTTCTTTTTCACTTTTTTCTTCTTATTTCTCTCTCTCTCTCTCTCTCTCTCTCTGTCTCTCTCTCTCTCTCTCTCTCTCAAACACACAGTATTACTTTGTTACTTTGTTCTTACAATACTTGAAGCGTTTGAATGGCAGAAATGCAATAGGACCTTCTCAGCTATGTGTTTTCAGTGACATATCAAATAAATACAGAATATTCTGAGACAGGCTTGTACTTGTTTTAGTAGCTACTGTTGAGGGTTTATATTTTATTTATTTCATCACTGTAGAGACGTAAATCTTTGTTTCTCTATACGGTGCTGCAGTGTGTGGCACGTGACTGCAGCAGTGTTTCCTTAAGTCAGCTGGGTGAAGGTGGAGTTTTTCAGTCCAGGAATGCAGGAATGGGTTAATATGTTAAACATAAATGTGTCCTTTGTAATTTAGAATGTACATGGACTCTTTGTTTCATTTTTTAAATGGTAATGATAAGCAGAACTGGCAAAAACGTTTATATTGAATAAAGATTTAGAGATAAGCAATGGATTGTATTCATAGGGTTCGATGAGTGTGGACAAACCAACCATGCTGAATGAAGTTCTCAGCACAACTCAGTTTTATTTATATCTCACTTATTGTGCTTTTAAAATAACAAAAGGCAGCTCTGCACAGAAAAAACAGGTCAATATGCAAAAGAATAATGAATACGGAGAAAAATAGGGTGGAAAATAAAACAATCAGCAGAGAAGATCAGAGCTACTGAAAGAGTGTCTTTGAAACCTAGACTAATAATGAGGTTTTAGTCTAGAATAAAAAATCATTAGTGGCAGATTTCATACCTGCTCCCTCTGCATTGATGGGGCAGCATGACTGCTACAGCTCGCATGTGCTGGTCTTTTACATATCACTGCTGTCAGAAGAAAACCTCATATCTCTGTTTTTCAGTTTTTGACATAATTTGAAAATGCCTGTTGGCCTTTACGTTGTTTCCAAATTTCATAAAGAATGGACCCACAGAAACGACCAACAATTACTTAGGGAAAAAAAATTCTGGTTCCATTGACTTACATTAAAAGTAAATTATATTTTTTCCTTCTCCTGTAAAATTACTATTTTGGAGATATGAGGTTTTCTTCTGACAACCATGCTGAGTGAGGTTTTCAGCTGTGATAGTTCACTCGTCCTGTTCATGCTTCGCCCACAACTGTTACGAGGTTGTACAAGCTTTACAGAACGCTGGACAAATTTCTATTCAACCTAATGAATACTTAGTTTTAGTTATAATGTCTAAACTTGAACTGTATTATTGATTCCAAACTGTATATTGAGAGGAAACAAGTTGTTGTTACTTAAAATGCCTCCATGTCCCTGAGTTACACGTCTTTTGATAAAATACAAATTAAATAGTATATGATCAAAAGCATAAACAAAAATTTGTTCAAAAACCAAAATTCAGAGACTGTTCAGAGACTGCAAATTAATAACATTAGCACTCTGGTTCAAAGCTGTTATTGGCAATTATGGCTTTATGGTAAGTATTTAATTTGTTGCATCAGGGTTTCGAGTGTCCCTCTGACTGACACAGCTTCAAGGATTCATGTCAGGAGATTGGCAAGACACCTTCATCTTACTTTTTTAGAAACCAGTCTTTGTATTATTGTCTTGTTGAAACGTCCATCTTCTCCCCAGATTCTTTGTCTTCACCATTGAGATTAAATGTGTAATGCCCTAGTACCATTGCAGAGAAGCAGCCCCATACCATGAAGCTCCCACCACCATGCTTCACTGTTACATACAACCCTTCTTTGTCCAAATGTGATGAGCTGAATTATTGCATTATTTTGTTTTATTTGACCAAAATACATTGTTACAATTTGTCTAAATGGTCATGTGCGAATTTTAGACATGCATCTCTGTGCTTCATTTTTAGCAGTTTTGCATGAGGTGTAGGAACAGAGATGATTGAGTTTAGTTTGCCGCTTATTGTTATCTGCGTAACTGTTGTTCCTCCTGCTGTCTTGTCATCCTACAACTCTTCTTAAGTGACTGTTGGCTTCTCTCTTGCCTTCCTTATCATTAGTCTGAGAATGTACTCTGAAATCTTGGATGGTGCACCTG
This sequence comes from Colossoma macropomum, assembly GCF_904425465.1. Lineage (NCBI taxonomy): Eukaryota > Metazoa > Chordata > Actinopteri > Characiformes > Serrasalmidae > Colossoma > Colossoma macropomum. The sequence goes on from NW_023494789.1 coordinate 1,312,484, forward strand.
TCCAGGGGTAATTATTTGGGGTTTCCACTTATGAACTTTCCACTTGTATATTATGAACAATGTGAACTGACAGGGATATTTAACATCTTTGCTAGAATTCTGCAACTTTTTCCTTTCATGTGTTGTTTAATAATATTATCTCTAAAAACTTTAGGAACTCCTTCACCTGCAACTTGTTGAGTGAAACCAACCAATGGCAATATCTTTTCATTTGCAGAAGATATGCATTGAACACCCTTGTGCTAAACCAGGGGTCGGCAACATGCGGCTCCGAAGCTGCATGCGGCTCTTTTACTGTCCTGTTGTGGCTCCACAGCTGAATCAGATTTGTGGGTAAAAATAAAATAATCCTCCTTTACAGTAAAATAAAGCTCTGCTGATCGTTCAACACAGTTTAACAATAAATGGTCTTAAACGCTGGATGTAAATGTAGCCAACTGCTGGTCATAGCAAAACAGATAAGTCTTGCCTAGCTAGTAGCTAACGAAAAGGCAACAAAATTAATGATTTAAGACGAACACCAATAATTTGGAAACAAATGGACTTATTTCTGTTTATATTATATTTACATTTAATAAGAAGTCATGAAGCTGAGGTCAGCTTCTCATTCAAATTTTCCCAGCAGCTGAGCTAAAGCTTAAAGCAGAGCAAAATAAGTCTGCATTTTCGTTTAAATATTTTTTTTGGCCTATATTAGCACCTTAGCATGTACTGACACATATTTACAGCCACAATGGTAAAATGCACAAAAAAAAAATGTTGTGGCTCCCAAGGTGCTTTGGTTTTTGTTGATAGGACAAAATGGCTTTTCTTAACATTTGGTTTGTGACCCCTGATCTAAACAAACAGTTTGATGTGAAATGCAGTTCGCAAATCTTTCCTATTATGTTGAATGGATTTTGTCTAGTGTTCTGTAAAGCTTTACCCACAAAGCAGCAGCTTAATGAAAGAGTGCATCTGTGGGCAGAGAATGTAGGGGTCAGTCCAGTTCAGTTTTATTTGTATCTCTAAACTAGTTTTTGCTGCTAACTGGCTACCTGCTGATGAACTGATGGATGTACACACTCACACACACACACACTTCCTGAGCTGGTGCCAAGCTTGCAAATGCCCTCTGTACACACACACACACACACACACACACACACAAAACGTCTCGCATGTCTGTGAAAATCAAATCTCTGTTAATCAGTGTGAGTGGCAGGTCAGGTCATGAGGGTGTGGGAAAAGCCAGGAGGGAAAGCGTGAAACTGTGGAAAAAACCGGCCCTGCTAGGCATTCTGGGTCAGGGCGATCGAGGTGAGTTTGACATTTGTGTGAGTGGTGGGCCTGCGGGGGCAGCGGCAGGAGAACGGAGCTAATTACAGTGTTTGGAAAGAAAAAAAACACGCTGAGTTCAGTTTCATCTCACCTCATTCCCCCTCCCCCGTGCTGAAACTCATCCCACCAAAATGAGGCTGAAGTATAAAAAAATAAAGAGCGCAGAGACGCGCCAAGGCTCTTACAGACAACAGCAAAGGTTTAACCTTCTAACAGGTGCAGTAACACCTGTAAAACTGTTTGAGCTTGAGTGGTTTTCTTTCTTTCTTCAGCTGGGAATTCTCCTCCCATCTTCACCGACACTTAACGTCACTGAGAATCTGTACGATTTAAAGAGGAATTTTTCAAAATCTCTAAATAATTCATTGTAAACATTCACTCAGAGTGGTTTGATACTAACTTGTTCAATGCAGAGAAATGTACAGCTCAGCTTTCTTTACAGTGTTGAAACCAGGGGTCGCCATGTATAAAACACAAATATAGCCATTTAATTTAATATCCAAAAAGTCCAGTGAAACCATGTGTGTCTTCTGAGTTTATATATGTAATGTTGATGATGGCAAAATAGTGGTAAATCTGAAAATTATGATTTCTTTTGGTACAGTTTTGCCTGCATAATGCTGTCACCTCTTAAAATGATGGATTAAAATATGTTTTAGGACAAACCTTTATTACAAAATTATTGGAAAACTTATTCATGTAGGAACTTTCTGTGAGGGAGCTTTTAGAGGTGGACGTCTGGTTCCTATCACCACCACTGTGAAATATTTAGACTCATTTAGTTTCTCTAGAACAGAGTGTTTCACAGCAAATTACTGTAAATGAGTTTTATTACATCTTAACAATTTATTTATGCAGAAATATTGAAGTTTCCCTTAAGGCCACTACACACAGAATGGATAAACATAAAAATGCTAAATATTCAGACCTGAATTTTTTATATCAATAGTATACATGCAACTTTTTGCCTTTTTCCTGCTGCTGCTATATATATATATATATATATATATATATATATATATATATATATATATATATATATGGGCTAACTGTGACATTGAGAATGCTACTTTACATTTTGGAAAACAAAATGAAGCAAGCACTTCATTCAAACCTTATCAGTTTTAGCTGACGTTAGAGATGCAGCAGCACATATAAGGAAGTTCACGACAGTCCTTTTGACATCTGTCAAAAAGTTCTAATTGCTGGGATACAGTCAATCCATCATCTTGGTTGTCGCCATGCCAACACTAGACACAAACATGATTAGTCTAATGAGTTTATGTGGAAAATTCACAACGATTGAAGAGCAGGCGAATAAAATTGTTGCACTTTCACCATCAGAAAACACTCTTTTAGTGTGCAAGATATCAGTTATAGATGTGCCACGTCCGAATGCACTGCGTTGGGTGCGTAACGGCCTTTAGAGAAACACAATGAAGTGAATTCTCTTCCAGGTGAGGATGAAGTCACCAAGCACTATTACATCACCAGTAAGTGCACCAGCATGTAAACTAGAACGATATGTTGATGTATTGCTGTTTTTCAGAAGTATCACTTTGCAAAGAGTTCTCCAAGGAAATGTTAGCGGGTTTAGGGTGCCAATATCAATGTTATTAGCATTTATGCTACCACTGTCCCATTCCTGTCATGAATAAACAGTTACACCCTTGGCGTTGGGTACACAGCAGCACAAGAAGAGACAGATTAAGTCTCTTTCACTCACCAGCGAGTTCAGAGGTTTCCGAGCAAGAGATGAATATTGTGTTTGAGACCTAGAGGAGGAGAGCGGATCGTTTATCTGCCACTAATGTCCTCCACTGTCTGACTCGTTCGCTATCACTGATAATAATCTGCCTTCTGCTGATCTGGTTGAGAGATTGTTGGAGATGGGGCTGTTTACAGCGAGGAGCACAACACAGATAGAGTGTGTCCTCAGAATGAACACAGGAAAAAAAACAAAAGGAAGTTTACTTTTAGTAAAAACACGTTGAGGGGTTTTTCAGAGGGCCTTGATGGCCGTGTCACACCCAATCCCCCCATCGTTTCTCTTTAGAAGCCCTTTAGAAGTTGAAGTTATTAGCTGTAACACCAAAGACACGCTGTAGTTTTATGTTTATATGCTTTGAAACAAGTGGGGATAGGAATATTAGTGTTGTGCTTCATTGTCCTCGGCTAAATATAAATGTATCCATTCTTGCTCCCTCATGGTGTTTACATTATGAAATGCATCTTCTTGTATGTTTAGTTAATTATTTTTACTCATGGCTCATTGAAACTAGTGGAGACATTGTGTGGAAATTCCACATTTATTCAAACATTTTTTCACACCAGATTTGTGTTTGCTATAAATGTTTTGTATTTGTACGGTCTTCTTTTGTGGACGGAAGAACCATCCTTTAAATTTTCGCTGTATTTTTACCATTTTTTAGACAAGCATCAGTGGTCAAATTCACAAAAGTGTTGTAAAAACATCTTAAATATCCTCTTTTTTCTTAACTACATACACTTATTTATTCTTCTTTAGAATTTTCTCACTTTCTTAACTTTTCTTTTAACAATAATTATAAGGGCATACGGCTGTTATTGGGAAAAATATGTTCTTAAATATTTTTTTAGTCTTACAGTCTCACGTTTGTCTTAGACTGTAAGAGCTGATGGAGAGAACCTCTATAACTGTACCTTCTAATGAGTTTCACAGCATATAATTGTTAAAACAGACCAAGAAGGCTCTTTCCTCCACCAGCACTTCTAGTTTTTGTTGCTAAATTTGTTTTGAATGTTTGGTTTTATTTTGTTTTACCTTCATTTTGCTGTCCTTGGACAGTGATGTACGGCGGCTGACACGACCCAACGCACTGCAAAATAACAGAAATGTTTTAGGAGGAAACTTAAAGAGGATTCAGACTTTAAAATTCAGTACAACAAAAACATTCACTGGTAAAAGTAAGTTAAATTGTATTAAGCGGGTAACTTTCACTGTATCATAACAGGAATTAGCTGTTCAGTTTAACTGTATAACTTCAAATAGTCGTATGAGATATGACTCATAACTACTGTATTACAGCTGTGACTTGTCAGGTAGCTAACTAGCCGTCCGAGTTCACCATGAACTCACTGAATGGGAGTCTTTGTGTTATTATCAACTTCTTTCACTGATTTTCCATCATGGATATTCTATGTCCTTTGAGATCCTTCAAGAAAAATGTCCTTTGAGTTGTGACTGACTCTGCAGTGTTTCTGATGTTGTAAGTATAACCATGTTGATTTAAGTGCGTCATGTTTGAGACTGCGATGCGTTTTTTCTTTGTACTGAGTCGTGTCAGCCACTGTACTGATGTGATTCACCTGAATCACTGATTAATGGAGATATGGAATAATTTCTGATAATCTGTAAAATGAAACATGGCATTGATAGTCTACATGTTAAATAATATGTAGACTACATAGGAAAACAATTAAGATTTTGAAGGAAATAAATTTTTTTTTTTTTACATTAGAGCATTAGAATGTTCTTAAACACAGTGAAAACTGCTTTTGAGAAGGTTCTAATGAACTTCTTAGTGATTGTCTTAAGATCCTTTATCATTTTTTAATAGGAAAGCTGTCATGAATCCGGACCCAGAGGTGCAAATTTGAACATGTAGATATAGAAAAGAAATACAATGTAAAAGTACATTATGTAACGAAGTGTGTAATAACCATGTAATTAAATTATTGATTGCATCTAAATAATTCTGTTTTGTAAAGCGAATGTACAGCAAAGTGACAGTGATAACTCTAGACATCTAAGGGTTAAATCCAGCAGCCTGGGCTGCAGCTTGAGTTTCCGCTGGGTAGAACTAGTTTGGCCCAGCGCGAAGCCTCAGAAGTGGAGTTTTTGATCTTTCCTCCGCATATCATTAAGCACATTATGGGTTTGGACCAGCGTTCTCTATCTTCAACCAGCGATCAGCCGATGCTCTTCGATGTTTGCGGCGCATCCCTTCGGTCCCTGGTGTGATAGTTAATATTCATATTTGTCCAGCGCCTCAAACGCTGCCTTCAGCGTTTATGAAATGATGAAGCGTGTGTATACGAGGAGCTCCAGAGTTTTGGGGTTTGATTTAGAGGTGAAGCCCTGCTGAGGGACGAGCGCTCACATATCCGCTCTGAGAGAAACGCGGCAGAGACGGCTCCACACAAAGTGGAGAACCTAAACAAGCTGAAATATTCACCATTGGGAGAGAAGATAAACAGTAATTGAAAGCGCTGGCGATTGCTTATTTATGCCATGTTTTTTTTTTCTTTTTTCCTCAGAGCTGTCAGAGGAACTGAGCTGCTTAAGCTTCAGCAGTGATACATCCATACAATTTACCCATTTATGCTCAACAACTAAACGTAGGGGGAAAAATACATAAGGGGAAAAAACAGAGTAAAAAAATTAATTTTTTATCACATTATCATAGTTTTATTGACAGCTACATTTGGATTGACTGCTGTTTTGTTAAAGTAGTCCCATGTGACCCAGAGGCTGGATTTAATATAAAATATAAAAGTTCACTTTTTAGCCACATGATTTTCTTAGGATTTGTGCTCAGAGAACATGTGGACCAAAGAAAATGTACAATGTCAGCTGTGGACGTTCATCAGCTGTCATTCTGCGTTATCTTTAGAGCATCACTGTTCTTTGTGGGAGCTGCAGTATTTTTCCATAATCATACAGATACTGGGCTGACTGAAAGCTCCAGTTTGGCAATGTGGACCATTTCCTTTTCTCACCAAACTAAAATGTACATTTGTAGAAAAAAGGTGTGTTTATTGAAGTAAAGGTAGGTTATGGCCTAATATCTCTTATTGCATCATACTGGAGTGTTGTTTTACATTGTTTATTGACTAATATCTCTTATTCTGGTGTAAAGAAACATGCATTGAGGTTGTTCAGTGACTAATATCTCCTATTTTAGTGTACAGGACTATTGAAGTTGGCCTAATATCTCTTACTATATCATAATGGAGTGTTGTTTTAGGTTGTCTATTGACTAATATCACCTTTCCTAATGTAGACATGTCCACTGAGGTTGTTTATGGACTAATATCTCTTATTCTAGTGTAAAGGAATATTCATTAAGGTTGTTCAATGACTAATATCTCTTATTTTAGTGTACAGGACTATTGAAGATGGCCTAATGTCTCTTATTGTATCATAATGGAGTGTTGTTTTAGGTTGTCTATTGACTTATATCTTCTTTGCTAGTGTAGAAGTATGTTAAATGATGTTATTTATGGACTAATATCTCTTATTAGAGCACCACCTACCAGAATGCACAGTGCCAACAGTAAAGTTTGTGGAGGAGGGATAATGGGCTGGGGCTGTTTAACAGGGTTTGGGGCTTAGTCTCTTATATTAATGCCCATGTTTTTGGAATGGAATGTCCAACAAGCTTGTATTAGAGCAATGGTCAGGTGCCCACATACTTTTGGTCATGTAGTGTAGATAGAGAGATAGATGGACGGGTGGAAATAAAACAATTACGAAAAAGGTCCATATGTCCACCATCAATGGTCTCTCTCTCTCTCTCTCTCTCTCTCTCTCTCTCTCTCTCTCTCTCACACACACACACACACTCACACACACACACACACACACGCAGACATTTCCGTATTAATTAGTGTTCCTGGCATATTCCCCTCGTCTCGTCTTTGACCCTTCCAGATAGACTGGCACCAGGAAGCTTCCCGAGAGATCCTGCTTGTCAAAGTCATCAAGCCCCACCCCCTCCAGCTAGAACAAAAAAGAAAGTAGAAAAGCCAGAAAAGGTGAATAGATGAGGGCAGAGTCTAATGAACCACACTGACCAACACTGACCATCATCACTGACCAGTGGGGCAAAATAAAAAGAAAAAAAAAGGGCAGTGAACATAATCAAGATGGACAATACAACATATGACAGACAGACCAACAGATAGATAGATATAGAACTACACTGATCAGGCATAACATTATGACTTGCTTGCTTGTTTCTACACTCATTGTCCATTTTATCAGCTCCACTTACTATATAGGTGCACTTTGTAGTTCTACAGTTACAGACTGTAGTCCATCTGTTTCTCTGATACTTTGTTAGCCCCCTTTTACCCTGTTCTTCAGTGGTCAGGACCCCCATGGACCCTCACAGAGCAGGTACTATTTGGATGGTGGATCATTCTCACAACACTGACGTAGTGGTGGTGTGTTAGTGTGTGTTGCGCTGGTGCGAGTGGATCAGACACAGCAGTGCTGCCAGAGTTTTTAAACACTGTGTCCACTCACTGTCCACTCTATTAGATACTCCTACCTTGTCAGTCCACCTTGTAGATGTAAAGTCAGAGACGATAGCTCATCTGCTGCTGCACAGCTTGTGTTGGTCATCCTCTAGTCCTTCATCAGTGGTCACAGGACGCTGCCCACAGGACGCTGTTGGCTGGATATTTTTGGTTGGTGGACTATTCTCAGTCCAGCAGTGACACTGAGGTGTTTAAAAACTCCAGCAGCACTGCTGTGTCTGATCCACTCAGACCAGCACAACACACACTAACACACCACCACCACGTCAGTGTTACTGCAGTGCTGAGAATGATCCACCACCCAAATAGTACCTGCTCTGTGAGGGTCCATGGGGGTCCTGACCACTGAAGAACAGGGTAAAAGGGGGCTAACAAAGTATCAGAGAAACAGATGGACTACAGTCTGTAACTGTAGAACTACAAAGTGCACCTATATAGTAAGTGGAGCTGATAAAATGGACAATGAGCGTAGAAACAAGGAGGTGGGTCATAATGTTATGCCTGATCAGTGTAGATAGATAAATAGAGAAACAGCAAGACGACTACATGTATAAAGTGCTTGATAGCTAGAACATGTCAAATAAAATAATACATGCACATACTGAATGTGTTTTATATATCTTTGAAAAGAATATAACTAAAAGCATTTTGTGTAATTTGCATTTAGCATTTGAGGTCATTCAGAGCGTTTTTCAGTTTACTCCTGTTATATGTCGCTGCTGTCAGAAGAAAACCTTGTATCTCAGTTTTTGTCATTTTTCAGTTTTTGACATAATCCGAAAATGCCTGTTGTTCTTTACACACACACATCATCTAAACTGCTTATCCTTCTGGGTTGCGGTGGGGTGCTGGAGCCTATCCCAGCTATCATGGGGCGGAAGGCAGGAAACACCCTGGACAGGTCGCCAGTCCATCGCAGGGCAGTTGCTCTTTACATTGCATGTAAAGTACATTAAAAGTAATGTATGTTTTTCCTTCTCCTGTGAAGTTACCATTTTGGAGATAAGAGATTTACTTCCAACGGCAGTGATATATAAGAGAATGCATTGTTAGGAGTCTTAGCCAAGGACTATTGGTACAGCATGGTGGTGTTGCCCTGGTTGGATCCGAACCCCAGTCTGCCATGTAGAAAGCAGCAGTGTTACCCACAATGCCATACCATACAGACTTTAGTTTTCAGTCTGGGTGGTAGGTCAGAACATGTTTAACAGACAGACAGATCGATCATTCGATCCCTGATTGGAAATGTACAGCATGTAAATATATACAACTACAGAATTTATACACTTAATATTAAGAACTATATAATAAGGCTGCAGTTTAAGGGGCCGAAATGAATCATATGTTTCTTAGGATTCTTTTAATCTGCATGTATCTCTGTCAGTACTTCACTGTCAGAGTACACAGTCAGTGCAGTTGTCAACATTGCACACACACAAACACAGACTTTCTCTACAGCACATGAGAGCGGCAGCTGGGGTTTACTACAAAACCCACAATCCTTAGGGGCCTCTGTACGGCTGTGTAAACACAACACGAAGACTATCATGACTCCTGGCGCAGAAATAGCGCAGCTGTTTACTCCAAAAACAATCGATGTCGAGCCTGTCGCTGCTGCAGATTCAGCCATATGGCTTCGATATGTGCTTGATTTCTTGATGACTTTACTTGCTAATTTCTGTTTTTTGGCCTTCACTGTTATTTCACCCTCTTTTTGTGTCTCTTTGCTGCTCTATCTGCATCACTTCCCTCATTTCCAGCGGCTGTGTAGACATGTACAGCCACATGTCAGCTATTAAGTGTCTTTAGTGTTTAATTTATAAGAATTAATGTATTTTATTAAGAATAAGCACAGAGTCTCAGAAGTTGGTTGATGATGAGTAGTGTTGAGGTCTGGACTCTGGGGTGGTCAGTCCATTGTTCAGCTTCTTTGTTTGATGTGTCCGTCTCCTTTTCTCAGTGAGGTTCTTCTTGACAGCTACACATCCTTTCAGACCCATAGCGCTGAGTCGTCTTCTCACAGTGGAAGGATGGACAGAAACACCTGTGGATGTTTTCAGATCTGAAGCAGCTTGATTTTCTCCTCTCTCTCAGAGATGAAAGCTTTAGTAATGTGCACTCATGAAGTGGTCAGTGAATGGAATAACAGTACTGTGCTAAATCTGTCCAAAACTGCTGATCCTGGTAATTGTTTGATTGTATAAACACTATACAGCATTAGAAAGAGGGAAAAACACATTAATACACTAAAAATTGAAAAGAAAATCTTGCTGAGTAAAATTCTTGCAGGATTTATTTACCAAACTATGTAATAGATGCTACAAATACTGGACTGATTCAGGACTGGTTAGTAAACCTATTGATATCCAACAACTAAAATGCCACAGAACTTGTTCTGATTAGTCTAAAGTAATTATGTTTTATATATTAATATATTTAATTAACATATACCAGCACCATTTTTTTTTCTGATTACATGTAGTATTTATAATTTTATAAACAGTCAGATGTTCTATTATTCAAATGTTCTATAGTTCAATAGTTCAATGGGACCAAAAGATGATGTGATATGATTGATTAAGTATTAGAAACTAATACTAAATAGAAAGTATTTTTAGCCAGATAGTTTAATCAATTTAAAACATTCCTGTTCCAGCAATAACAGAGAACATATGGGACTTTTGCACAGCACTGTAAAAAACAGGGGTTTCTAATAAAGTGGCCAGTGTCTGTATGTGTGCTGAAGTGTCAGGCTAACTGCAGCTGTGCTCTCTGTGCCACTGCACTAGCATGGTAACTGACAGGTCCTTTGCTAATGCTGACAAGTGGTGCCGCCTGCCCGGAGTGTCACATGATCTGTGATGAATGGTGCTGGATGCGGTTGCCGTGGCGATGCAGTCTGCGAGTGTTCTTGACCTTTTCCTTCAGCGGGGTCCTGTGTGAGCGGATTGTGACGCGTAAGCTGAGATTCTTCGCGCCGTGTCCTTGAGCTCAGCGCTGCTATCATCTCCGTTCGCTGAGATGGTAAACACGGTCTTCAGATCCGTCAGCAGGAACAGCAAGGGCACCGCAGCTGTTTATGTGATAACGGCCCGTGATAAGGGACTCAGACACAACGGGGGCTAAAGAGAGGTTGGGTAAAAATCGACGTCTTCTCAAACAGTACAAGCTGTACTTCCAACAAAGCAAAACAACTTTGTGGGACCTCAGGGACCTTAAAGGGCCTATATCACAATATATGTATTTATCACTGTTGTCGGAAGAAAACCTCGTATCTCCAAAATGGTAACTTTACAGGAAAACCTACATCATTTTTAATGGAAGTCAGTGGAACCAGAATTTTTTCCAAGTCATTCTGGGGCGTGTTTCTTTTGGTCCATTCATCATAAAATTTACATACAATGTAAATGGCTACATGCATTTTCAAACTATGTTAAAAACTGAAAAATGACAAAAATAGAGATTTTCTTCGATAGCAGTGAATATATAAAATCTCCTGTTTACTTCCCAGTCCATGCAGTCCATATATGCAGAGTTAGCTGCAAATGGATTGTTTCTGTGATGTCAAATGAACCAACTAATTTACATATATCTATTCAGCCTGCAGCAGTTTAGCCCCACCCATTCAGGCTGAAGTTATAAGCAGTGTTTCATGTCTGAGTGCTTTTTGAATTTAGCACGGTATTAGACAGCCAGTCAGAGGTGAGCCTATTAATCTTATATCAGTCGCAGTAACAAGAGTAACAAAAAAGGGCCTATTTAATTCTATGGTCATGTAAAAATGAATAGTGACCTTTTTTGGTACGTAAAACAAAACGAATGTTAAGTTAAGAGGACCTCAAAAGAAAAAAAGCCAAATGTAGAATATGGCCCCTTAACACCTCTAACACAATGACAGAATGGAGTTTTTGAACATTCATACTTACTAAGAAAACTGTCAAATAAAAATGCTAGATAAGCTTTTAGCAGATTTAAATGGCGTCAAAGTAAAAGACCAGGGACTACATTTAAAAATTAGCTAAGTGGGTTTAACTAGAACCTTTAGATAAACGTTTAGGAACGTGCAATGTCCCTCCACTCTCAGAAATAAAGGTACTAAACTGTAACTCAAGGGTTCATCTCGGTACCTGTAGTCAGAGAACAGAACTGTTCCATAATCCATTGAAATGATATTTTCTAAGTTAAGTTTTCTTAGTTTCTAAGTTACTGACTCCACACACCCCATCTCGTCTCGTCTGTTATTGTTCTGTTTTAAAACATTCAGTTATGAAAAGGTACAAATATGAACTTTTCACCTGGAAAAACTTATTTAAGGTTCACAATCAGACCTTAAAACCACTGTTGGAGCTTTGAGGGAACATTTACACTGTTTGTAACTTAATGAACAGAAATGTACCTGAACAGAACCTTTATTTCTAACAGTGCGTAAATCTAAACATAACTAAGTAAGTTAGTCAAGTCAGTTTAGGAAATGTAACGTAAGCCTATAGCCATCGACTTTTGTTGCTAGTTTCAGTAATTAACTAATGAAGTGCTTATAAACTAGCAGAATAGTCAAGTTATTAAAATTGGTAAAGATGACAACTTTGGAAATATTCATTATATAAGCCAGTGCTTTTAACACAGTTATACTGTGGTGTATATTAAATTAGCTGCTCATTCACAATTTCCTCTGAAAATAAGGGTATTAACAGGGAGTTTGCTCTCCTTTACTGCAGTAACAGCCTCTACTCTTCTGGCAAGGCTTTACATTAAATGCTGGAACATTGCTGTGAGGATTTGATTGCATACAAGAGCATTAGTAAGGTCATGTTGGATGATGTTGGATGATTGGTTCTGGATCATAAATGCCACTCCATCACTCCAGCGAACACAGTTCCACTGCCCCACAGCCTGGTACTGGGGGGCGTTACACCCCTCTAGCTGACACTTGGCATTGAGCATGGTGACCTCAGGCTCATGTGCAGCTGCTCCAGAGTATCCCATTCTACCGTCAGTACATTTCTATGGAGATTATGCAAGCTGTGTGTGCACAATTGAACACTTTTGTCAGCAATGGCTGAATTCACAATTAGAACGGGCTGAGCGGTACAGTTTGAGTTAAACTGGAGATTTGCTACAGCACCTCCTGCTCTGATCCCTGCGCTGCAGTGCAGAGGGACTCTTAATTAAACACATCCTCTTGTGACTCGGGCCTAGAGAGTGATATCCACATGACATTCACACTGCTTTACTCTTATTTACTGTCAAATCCACAGCTATATAAAGACCTGACATTTTCAGTTCTTATGTACAATAGAAAGGGAATCTAATATGTGTGTGTGTGTTGTGTAAACAGTATAGACTCAGACTATATCCTCTATATGTGTGTAAGAGGGAATGTGTTTTTGTACATTTTCAGGTCCTTACTTTGTGGACAAACAGAGAAAAAATAAGTTACCTACAGTGTCAGGACTGGATGTATTATTATTATTATTATTATTATTATTATTATTATTATGCAGATACTTATACATGTACACAAAGTTGAACACCCCAGTCAAGTTTTATTTTTGTTTAAGTGAAAATTTGACTTAATACAAGTTAATATATAATTGTTTGGATTAAGTTAATATATTCTGCACAAGGAACAAAGTTAAATATAGTGTTTTGCTGCAAATTTTTGTGCTATTTTAGTGCTTTAATTGCCATTTCTTTGCTGAGTTCAATATATTGAGAGAAAAATAAAACATGCAATATAAAATGTGTCATAACTTCTGCAAAGGCCACATTTTATGCTTTAAGTTTTCCTCAGCAATTACACAGTAATCATACATCACAGTGTGCATGTGTGTCTGTAGAGTGTGTTTCCTTATTTTCACAAAATCAATGAAACATATCGTTTAACTAGAGGTGCCCAAACGTTTGCATACAACTGTACACACTGTATACCATGAATGAGATATACTGAGCTGGAACACCGTCTGGACTTTATTCCTGGAAAGGCGTTCCCTCTCAGATTTTACAGTCCAGGCAGGGAAAATTGCATATAATTGTTTTACACTGTTTCTAAGGAATTTGCACGATGAGCCGAAGTGCTGTTGAATGCACTCCAATTTCAGCCAACAAAACGCTCAGACAATGGGAAGTGGTGGTGAGGCGGCGTCCACCCACCCAGTCTAACCCAGACAGACAGCAGTCTGTCCTTGTGTCTGGAAGGTACGACAGAAGTAGCTGAGAAACTCCAAACTGATCATAAAAGTGGTTGTTTACTTTTCTAGTTTCTTTAAACCTCAAAAGTGGTGTTTTATGAATGTCTAATCTACTCTCTATTTTATTTTTTTTTTCAATCATTTACCAAACCGAATGGGCTATGGACATTTTTGACCTTCTAGTTAAGTGTATCACATCATACGTGATCAAGACTGTTGAGTCTTTTTGTTTAAATAATGGATGTTTTGACAAACGTTTAGCGTCCTTGTACTCTCTGCCTTGATGAAGGGCTTGTTTAGTAGTTGCTCTGAAAGATTCATTAACCTTTTAGGAGCTGTTTTCATAAGGTGCTAAAACTTTTAGAAAATGGCCATACCTGTTAGTTTATAAACCAAATAATTTGTTTTTTCACAACTATGTTCCTTTTTGCACAGTATTCTTAATAAACTGTTTAAAGCTGTGATTAATGATACAGATATGTCTTATATATTTAAGCAGCATTGCTGGCAACATGCTAAATTGCTAAATATAAGTTTATTTATTCATTTTTTTATGTTATTATTTATGTTATTATTAAGCAAGGTTCCCCCAGTAAAACCTGGCCATTTCTACTGCTGCATATTATTATTGCATGAAGATACTTACATATTGTATCATTAATATGTTTGGGACATATTACATGTGGATACATGGGTAATTACATTTACATACAAACACAAATGGATGTACCCTGTATATTTATACATGTACATACAGTGTACATACATTTGTGTGTGTATTTGTGTTTATTTATTCAAAATATTTTATACAAAATATTTATTCCCTTTATGCAAAAGTCCCCATTGGCTACTCTAATCAATTTTATTATATATATATATATATATATATATATATATATATATATATATATACACACACACACACATATGTGGGTGTCCAGAATGATAACAAAATTAACAGTTTGCTCTGTAGATGTAGAGATATGTAGGAGTAGCCAATGGGGACTCGCTCCCTTTTGAATAAAAAGAGGGATTAATCAAATGCAATGAATTTTTATTTTGCTTAATCGTGCACAGGGACCAGTGCTGATGAAAGAGGAGCTGAGAGAGAGAGAGATTCATGAAGTGCGAGTTGAGAGAGAGAGCGCGCGCGAGAGAGAGAGGAGCGCACTGGATGTAGTGTTTTAAGTAGCAGTCCATTTACCATAGCATTTTTTCCCCTAATGTGGAGGTAATAGGATGGTGTTAATCTTTGTGAAAGATAGAAGAGAAGAATAAAGCCATTTGCGAGGATGAGCTCTTTCTGAAGAAAAGTAACTCAAAGCAGGAGTGCTGGGGTTCAGGCTTTGGCACTTTTCTTTAGCTCTTAGAAGTCTGGAGTTATTATTGTCATTTTGCTATACATGTGACCCACATTACATAATTATTCATACGCGATTGCGTATTTATATAATAAGGTACGTAGTTATATAATGAATTCCATTTACATTCTGGATCGGCAGATTAAAGTCTGCACTTTTGACTTTGTTTTTAATGTCAAACGTGACAAAAACAGAGCAAAATGTAAAGAGTGTTTTTCTTTACATAAAACAAGACTGCAGATCTATCAATAGGTGTTCGAACAAAGAAGCGCTGGAACATTTGTGGCACATTCCGAGACTGCATGTGAAGTTTCACGAAAGGGTTGCACAAGTTCAAGCTACAAAAACATAACATACTAACACTGTTGGATCATGTAGAATTTACTATGTTTATGTATTCTAAGCTAACATGCTGTGACAGGGAGTCCACTAGCTTATTTCAGGTGTATAGCCAGTTTTGGGATCAGGCAGAGCATTAAGGATTCAGCGTTGTTTTTGAGGCTTGGCCATGCCCACAAAAGTTTTTGGGGTGTGGCTTCCCTATAGTACATACATACATACATCATCTAAACCGCTTATCCTTCTGGGTCGCGGTGGGGCGCTGGAGCCCATCCCAGCTGCCACTGGGCAGAAGGCAGGACACACCCCGGACAGGTCACCAGTCCATCGCAGGGCAGACAGACAGACACACACACACAACCACACACACTCACACCTAGGGGCAATTTTAGCATGTCCAATCAGCCTGACTGCATGTTTTTGGACTGTGGGAGGAAACCGGAGTACCCGGAGGAAACCCACACAGACACAGGAGAACAGGCAAACTCCACACAGAAATGACCCCGGTCACCCGGCTGGGAATCCAACCCAGGCCATTCTTGCTGTGAGGCAACAGCGCTACCCACTGCACCACCGTGCCGCCCCGCTTCCCTATAAAATTTATTTTTAGTAGATAAATAATCAGATTCTTGTGAGTGGTTTAAGGCCAAATTTGTGTTAAATAAATGTTTTTAAGGACTTTGGGGTGAAAAAATCATAAATTAGCTCAAAAATTGAATTCGGTCAAGCCATGTGGTTCAAATGCGCCATAGCTCACACCGTAGGCATCCTCACATCCCCAAGTAGTGTATAAAGCCATAGTAACCAACCCAAATCTAGCACACCTCATCTAAACACTAACTTCTGAAGGCAAAAGCTACATGGACAAGGAAGGGTTGATTGGGGTTGGAGCTAAAGTATTCAGGAAGGTAGATCTTCAGAAACAGGGTTGGTGACCACTGTTATAAGGTAAGACCAAGTTGGACGTTGAAGTGCCTTTCAGTCACCACAGTGGAAGCCTTTAAAGTGGAGCAAAATATTAATGCAAATGTGAAAAATAAAATATCATCTCTGCGCTTTCCATTGAGTTTCTCCACTTATTTCAAAGACCTACGAAGGAGAAATAATGGAGAGGAGGTTGAGGCTTGGAGGGTTAATCATATGTTCAGCTGAAGGCCATGAAGTAGAATGAATGCTAATACTCCCATCATCGCCCCATACAGTGGAGAACCGCTGTACATCAACCCATTTTGATGTGTGTTGGAGGTTTTTGATGGACGTCACAATTATCATTACAGATATACATTGTCAGACTGTCAAAACAGAATCAGTGCAAGCAGAACGTTCATTATTATCTCCTCAATGGCAGCTGCTAAATGCACAATAACTAGAGAGATGGTGGGCTTTTGGAACAGAAGATGGGATCGCTAATGTTTAAACTGCCAAAGCCCACTGATTGGGTGGTATTGCACATAAACCTTCATTTTTGAGCCATTTTCTCAAAACCTCTCTAAAAGAATACGCAGAGCGCTGTCCACATGCTTCCACTTTTATGGACTTTTCCCCACTGTTGTCTGGGAAGAGCACCAAAACTGTTAATGTGTTTACTGCTGGACAAATAAGGCCCCTTTCTAGATGCTCTACAGATGCTGAATGTCTCTGAATGCTCTGAAGCAGAGAGGTGCTATCACGGCTGGCTGTAGCGTTTTAGTGGCCCAGAGCAGTATTTTTTTGGACGCCTGTCCTCGATCCTGCTGGGACTGAACAGTTAATTGTAAACACATTGATGAATTAAAGAGAAATGTCTGAGATATGGCTGAGATTAGCTAAAAGTGAGTAATTATTTAATATATTATGTATTAACATGTATACGTGTCCTATTCATGTTTTAGTCGTCCATCTGACTGAATACTGTTGCTGCATGTTTATTTATTTTAAATCTACTTTTGTTTGTATTTAATATTATCTTTTATGCAGTCTTATAGAACTTTAACTTTGTTTACATAACTTTAGCTGACCAGTTAGCTTGCCAGCTGATGTGCTGTGAAATTTGAGGTTAACTGATATCAGTGACTATTACAAGCTGTCTAAAAGTGTTTTTAGTTTTGTGAAGAGTCATCTGGTCAGCATCCATGTCCATCCTATGGTGATAGTCAGTTATGTGTAGTTGCACAGATTATCATAGTGGTGGCAGTAAAGTGCGCTTCATGATGTGATTGTTGACGATTGTTGTAGTAGCTGATATAATTGCATACACAGTTTGGTTGTGGTAGTGCTGTGTAGCAACACATCTTTCACACTTTGCAAAACGGAAACAAAACAGGAGAGACTACAGTAGATGGTAACTCTTATTCTCCAGGGTATGTTTTGGTTTGTCCGTCTGAATTTACATGACCAAATCGTAAGGTAAATTATTCAGTAACTGCATGAAATAAATGTAAATTTTTATTTTATTTATATATTTATTTATACATTTTTTGGTAAAAGCTCCCCTCAAATTAACAGAACGTGTTTTATGATCATACACATATTGCTCTCTTGCAATCTTAGACACTCTTTGTATTTTATAAAAATCATTTTTACAGAGCAGATCACTGAAGAGACGCCGTCTGTTTATAGTTTATAGTCCAGATTTGTGGAAAAATGGGTCGACTTTCAGAAAAAAAGATTTGTGAGTTCAGCTTCTTTTATTATTAGGGGTTTAAAATTACATCACCATCTATTTGACTGGACAGAAGACAGTTACAGCTCTCATACGACCCCCTCCTTTAGAATGTAGCTTATGAAATATGAAAGTTATGAAGAATATGACGAAGTGTGTTTTGGAACCACCGGTGGTCTCAAGGAGTTGAAGAGGTTAAAAATGAGTTTTTGTTTGTTTGATTCTTTTGAACCTGGTGGTGTAACACATAATGATGGTGAGTGTTATGAAGACTGTGGGAGAGTTTTTGCTGGACACGGGCAGTTCTAGTTTGACAGTAATCGGTAATCATCACTGCCATAGGCTGGACTGAGGCCTGTCTCCCGAAGCAGGATTTCTTATTTAGCCAGCTAACTTATAAGCTTAATTCAATGTAATTAAAGTTTGACTTATGACAGTGGGTCACTTTTTATCAGGCTGCAATCCTGACTTGCTCTGGGCAGGTTATGTTCAGGATTTCAGATCTTAAACAGCCCTTGGACAATTCAGGCTGAGCTTCTGACCAATCATGGACTGATCGAAGCATGAGCATGAGCAAGGAAACACATCATACTATATCGATATTAAGAATATATACTTTTACTTTCTACAACCGCAATTCCAAAAAAGTTGGGACAGTGTGTGAAATGCTAACAAAAAACAGAAAGTGGTGTTTAGCACATTTTGTTCTCTCTATTAAATTAAAAGCAGTACAAAAACACAATATTTGATGTTTTGCTTTTGAACTTCATTGCTTTTTGTAGATGTACTTGCATCACCTGTATAAGATGTTTTATTAACGTTTCACTATGTTCCTATTCTTAAATTGACTCTGTCCCGGGTTTTTTGGAACATATTGCAGGAAAATTGATATAACATTATCTTGTCTTTGTACTACTTTTGCTCAAATACAGGTCAAAGTAGATTTATAAATCACTGCTTTCTGTTTTCATTTGCGTTTTCCTTACTGTCCCAACATCTCATGTTTCTCAGGACTGGCCGTTATAAATGTTGATTATACCAGGATTAATCACAGCCTGAGGAAGTGAACCTGAGTCGACAGAGAAAGTCATCATCACCTTCGTGAGACACGTTTTTGCAGCTACATTTGTTAGTTACATTTGTTTGTTAGCTGGTTTTGTGAAGCTGAAAGTTAATCAGGAGTCCTGTCTTGTTGAACTTGTGATTCAGACTCCAGATCTGTTTTGTTTTGTTGTTGTTTTTTCCCCATTCAGTTTATCTGGTTCATTCCGTGTAGTCTGAGCATCAGCTCCGGCTCTCTGGCTCTAAAATAGTGCTGTTTTTATATGTTAGATGTAAAAGGTGAGTGTATGTATGAGGTGGAAGTAGTTGAGAGCAGGGCTTTTATCTGTGAGGACCTCTCCTCAGAGATGAATTCCACAGAGCAGAATTTGTCTATTTAGCTGGATGACTAAAGTGAGATTTGTCCAATAGGAATCTCTCCTCATATTGAACATGCTTGACTTTTGGCATAAATTATCTGGCTAATTGAGAAAGCCTTCTTTATGAAGCATCACACTGGAGTACGCTAAAAGCCTCAAAACATCCCAGCTGCCATCATGCTGGTGTAGATATGATTTCACAGGGCCTGCCGTGATCTTGTAACAAGTATGTGTTGGGACAACCATGAGAAGTTTTTGGCTAAATGCTCGTGGTTAGGCTTCTGAGGTGGGAACAACCTGAATGGGAAATTCTTAAATCAGTCCAACACGTCCTGAAGGCAGAGGTCAACACAGGGGGGGCAATAGTGCACTCGCCAACATTGTCCAATGAACAACATCCCTGTTGAAAGCCCGTGGATTTAATGTAAGGGTGCAAAGCTTCATATGAAATCATGAGCTAAATGAGAAAATCTCTGATAACAGAAAGACACAGTGGACTCACCATGAGCTTTTCTTCATAGATCCTCAGAAAACAGGTAAAAGGAAGTCAAGTGATGTCATCAGTGTGACTTTTATTTCAAAATAAGAGATTCTTTGTTACGCACTAACACCAGTGACACGACTCCTGGGGACAACAACTTTCATTATATATTTATAATATTTATTTGGCTTTTGTTTTCTTTATGTCATTTAATTTATATATTCCATAGTCATGTAGCCTGAGCCTTTACACATGACTGTGGAGACAAGCACTTCTGTGGTGCTTGGAATTCTAGATAATTGATTTAAAAATCAATATTTTCATTGAGATGTAATTATTAAAATAACGTATTGTTTTATTTTAAAATATAAATAAATTGAAAAATAACCCTAACATGTTTTTTGAGTGTAATATACCTGTAAATGCTAGGGACACAAAAATGGACTTTTCTGTGGAATGACCCTCATACGAGGGAAAGGTCATAGCTAATTGGGGTGGTGTTATAACGTATAATAACTGTAATAATGTTCACCGAACCTTCTGAACCATGCTGCTCTGTTTTATCTGGGCCCTGTCGTTTTACTTATGTCTTGTTTTTTTCTGTCTGCAGGGTGAAATGTAACTTTCTCGAGTGGTTTACTGTTTTTACAAAACGGCAAAATCTTGGTACCTAAATACATAAAATATTTGAGTGCAGTCGTGTATATCGAGCATTTCATAATGGCTTTGAATGTGCCTCACCCTCATTTGTTCTAAAAATACCAATTTAGAATCTATGAAGAGATGATAAAACACCTGAACATCAACACAGCTGCAGAAACTCATACCAAAGAAGTTATGCAGAAAGGAGATTATGGTTCATTCCGTCTTTGGTCCATTTAGACGTCTTTGGTTTGTATTGCTTTCATACTTTAAACAAACCACACCTTGGTTCGTTTTGAAGTGAACGAGACTGACCTGCTCAGAGGGTCTTGGTCTGCTTCTTTGTTGTGCATCAATTTTCATTTATTCAGACTAAACTTGCCAAGTCTGATCGCATCCTAAAATACCGTCATGGAAAAGTTCCCCTAAAAACTTCAGTCGAGCGAATTTGTTAGCTAAGAATAGAGATTTGCTAGGTAGCTTTTTAAAAAACACAGGAATTTAGGATTTTGCCACCAGTGTAGTGTAGATGATGATAATGAGGAGGAGGAGGAGGATGTCCAGGTCAAATAAAGCCACACATTCTCCAAGAATTAAGAATTATTGCTGGAGAATGGCCACCACCAAGAAATGTGGCTTTAAAACTTGTTTGTATTTTATCGCTGCAGTAATTGACAACCATTTAAAAACACTGGCCGTGCCTTTTCTTTATCCTGCATTAAACCTGGACTTGTTGCCTGATGAACCAAGCAGTTTTCATCTCTTCTCCTGCCATAAATACCTTTAGCACAGAGCTACAGTGACTAAAGGCAGCGACGTCTAAATGGCAGCAGCTGACATTTCTGCTTTTACTGCGTAGGCCATTAGGATTGATAATTCACCGACAGGGAACAATTTCTGCATCCATATTCAGCGCTGTTTTTAACCTACAAAACACCAAAGCACAGGCTGTCTACTTTAAATTTCTTTGAAGAGGACAGAGTTTACTGCTTTTTTTCTGTGTCAAAGCTTACATGGTGGTATTTGAGGTTGGGGGAAAAACAGGCTTAATCATGCCTCACGTCTCAGAGGGAAAAGTTCATTTAAAGCAATAATGCTACGAGGTATGATGGTGTAGTTCTGCAAGACAAAAAGAGCAGGAAGAAGAACAAAAATGTCTCTTCCTTTTGTTATTATAATTTACTTTAAATGCATTTTTAAATGAGATGCTAGGTGACCAGGTGTCTGCTCACTGCTCCTCTTAAGAGCACTGGGAGGCGCTCTGGGTCCAGGCACCTTCTCGCTGGTGCTCTTTGGAGTACTGGACAGACCAGATGCCTCCTCACTGGTGCTCTTCAGAGTACTGAATGGACCAAATGCCTCCTCACTGGTGCTCTTCAGAGTACTGGACGTCCAGGTGCCTTCTCGCTGGTGCTCTTCAGAGTACTGAATGGACCAAATGCCTCCTCACTGGTGCTCTTCAGAGTACTGGACGTCCAGGTGCCTTCTCGCTGGTGCTCTTCAGAGTACTGAATGGACCAAATGCCTTCTCGCTGGTGCTCTTCAGAGTACTGGACGTCCAGGTGCCTTCTCGCTGGTGCTCTTCAGAGTACTGAATGGACCAAATGCCTTCTCGCTGGTGCTATTCAGAGTACTGGACGGACCAGATGCCTTCTCGCTGGTGCTCTTCAGAGTACTGGACGGACCAAGTACTTTCTCGCTGGTGCTATTCAGAGTACTGGACGGACCAGGTGCCTTCTCACTGGTGCTCTTCAGAGTACTGGGTGGACCAGGTGCCTTCTCACTGGTGCTCTTCAGAGTACTGGGTGGACCAGGTGCCTTCTCACTGGTGCTCTTTGGAGCACTGGGAAGCGTTGTGGGACCAGGCTTCTTCTCACTGGTGTTCTTTGCACCACCAGGAGGTGCTGAGGGACTAGATAGCTTCTTGTTGGTGATCTTCAGCACTCTGACAGGTGCTGTGGAACCAGAGATCTTTCTGCTGGTGCTCGTTTGAGCTCTGGGAGGCACTATGGGACCAGGTGCCTTCTTGTTTGTGCTTTCCAGAGCACTGGGCAGAGCCTTGGAGTGGAGGATGCTTTCTAGGACTCTGGATGGTGTTATAGGCACCAGTGCTGGCTTGACGGTGGTAGATTCTTGCAGCAAGGACACTGCAAAGCGACTTGAGCTTCCTTGGAATGGAACAAGCCATCATCTATATAGAAATGGTGCTCATGCAAATTCCCCATACGTCTCCAGTAAATTTCCTAGGAAAGACAGGCGCTTGGAGACGGGCTTGGTGGTGGCCGTGAGGGACCACTCTGCCAAATCAGTTCAAAGTGAGGTTCCACAAACACAAAAAATCCAAAAATTGTTATAATCTATTTAAACCCAAAACATTATTTGAAATAGTAATAAGCTATAAGTATACATATTTTGATGTCTTTTAAAGTGAAATTGAAAGATTTAGATTTATCATAAGTTTAAAAAAAAAAAACAAAACAAAACAAAAAAAACTTTATTCAGAAAATGCTGTCCCATGTTTTCATGTCATTACCAAAACACAGAGTTTTAGTTCATGGGCATTTTAGAGCAGGAAGTGAGACTGCATCCCCCTCATGTCCACATGGTGAGCAGTTAGATCTCATTCCCACAAGAAAATGTCATATTAAGAATTTAATCATTAAGAACTACTGCTACTGAAAAAAAACAAAAAAAAAACAAAAAAAACATTTCCTCTAATTAAGTGAACTTTTTTGTGTTTTAATGAAAAATATTATGATTTTATGTATGTACAGCTGTTGCACTTGCTAGCAATTTTAAGTTCCGCTCAAAATTAGCTAAAATTTTTACTACCAAAATATTTGGCAAAGTTTCAATTGGTTTCAATTGGTTTGTCAGTAACAAAAGGGGATTTTCAGTCTTTTGCTTTAATAAAAACAAATGTAACTATGGTACAGGGTTTCAAGTATCAAGTTTAATTGGCATTTGCACAACATGTCAGGACATTCATGCATTGAAATGCTTGTGGTGAGGCTCAGATAATCACTCTACAGAAAGTAAACAAAGTAAAAATAAAAATACAAGAAAATACTGAAACTAAAATATATTAAATATGCGCAAAATATACAAAAAAATATAGAGACAGGAGGGACCTATGTAAGACAAGAAAAAAAATCCTCTCTGCTATGTATAAATATATTTATATTAAACGAGGGATAATCTGTGAAGAATATATACATTTTAAAGTGACTTAAGTGACTCAGTGTTATTGTTATTTAAAGTGACTTAGTGTTGAAGTGTTATTGTCCATAACAGAGATATGATATGACAATACTGCCAAAGTGACTGAGTGAAATGGTAACAGGGGAAGGACTCACAGCCTGTGGGTAGAAACTGTTCATTAAGGGTCACCAGGGTCTCTCAAAGCAAAAGGATTTTAGTTTAAAAAGTCAGAAATGGGTTTTGCACCCTGAACCAATTCAGCAGAATCTATATATGCAGATGTGTTGTTTTTTTGTGACACTGCTTCAGAACATGCTAGTTTAACAGTCCAGTTTGTGTGTTTTTGGCCTGTATCGACTGAGGAGTGAAGAAAAGCCTCCTTTATTCTATTTAAGATGAACTTCACCGATCAGAAATGCACCATTTCTAACCAAGCAAGGCTTCATTTACCATCCTGTGATCACACTCACTTTGACTCCGCTGAGCTGAAGCTAATGAAGGTTGTCAATAAAACAAGCGGTTTGACGCGTAAGCCTTGATTTACCTTCGGCTGTTCAGCCTCCCTTCAACACTTTCATGTCAGATCTTTCTCTCTCTCTTTTTTTTTTTTTTGCACTAAGAGTTTGCTTAATACATCACCCTATTGATCTGAGCTCTAGCTGTGATTAAAGTGATGGAATAAGAGAAAGACTGTTAGGTGCTAATGCTGATGCTATCAGCTCAGACAGGCTCTGATTGGCTACTGTTTGCTGTTCTCCGATTCCTTTATGTCACATTGGCCTTGTTATCCGTCCTGCAGCTCCTCCACAGGGACCACCAGCCATGATCACATCTTACTGCATCAAACACTGCTCACATCAGCACCAGCTCCGTGACTCACTGGGTGGGTTTTAATTATCGGAGAAAGGCCAGGCTGTTCAGAAACGCTGGCAGTTGTAGGTAATAGGGATGAGGATTTTAACCATTTCTGCTGTTTGAATATCCACCTTTTTAAGGAAATAGGTTTTACGGTATCATTGCTATCCAAACAAAAGTCTCCATTTTTGTCAGTTATTATTTTTCACATCATTTAATCATGGTGACACCAACAATATTCAAACAGGAAAATATTTTAGATTTATTTTTATATTTAATTAAATTATTTTTATATCAATTAATATTTTATATGAATTTTATATTTAATATGCTATAAATTACAAAAAAAAAAAAACCTAAAGTTTTAGCATCTGTTTATTCAACACAGCTGGCTTAAGTGGTGAGCTGTGCCAGATTTAGTCTCCAAGAATAATCTGCTGAAGTTAGGACAGGTGCATGTACATGTACTGATGTTACATAACCTGTGCTAACACAAAATATTCCAAACCAGCTGGTATTTACTATTATAGTGATTATCGTCCGCATTGTAAATGCAGCTCCCTTATACATGTTGTAAAAGACCATTCCTTGTTAGTGGATTCCTTGGAAGGTGGACACATATGAGCACATGAGTGAAGTATCCCTCTCAACCCTACCCATAAAGCCCCTTGGTTGGACAGTACTGTAATTTTATATCAGAGATGGGGACTCGAGTCTGTGAATCAGACTCAAGTTGCGTGTGGACTGACTCAAAACTCGACTCGGACTTGAGACTTAAGACACATATAAGAATATAGGAGTGCCAACCTAAACGGTAAATGAAATAACCTTTAGTTTGTGATCTAACTTGTATGACTGCCAGTTTGTCTGTCGATTTTTGCTGTGGTTCCTGTTTTTTCGTAGTCATTACTGCGAAGATGTTCACCCACAGCTCCCAGCGGCATCAGGTTAGATATGGTTTTAAATAATGAGTCTTTCATTGTAGACAAACATTCAGGCTGATAGACAGAATGAAACACTGCACATAGTAAATGTGGCGTTTAAAGGGAAGAAGTGAAACACCTGGAAACAGTTGTCAGCTAAACTAGCTGAGGTTTTAGCACATTACAGATCACTTTCCTTAAAACTTAGTGAAACTTCAGCTGGATTAGCCATCACGCTGGCAGGCTAGCATACATGCTAATAGACTACAGACTTACCAACAGTTTTAAGTAGTTTTGCCTCTTTTTGTTAAACACTGCATTTACTGCTTGTAGCACATCTGTTCAGCACTGACTGAAGGTTCTTCTGTAATGAAATACTCATTATTTAAAGTTGTGTCAAACCTGACAGGGTTTTTTTTAGGGGTCAGCTTTGGTACAAAGCAGTGCACACTGTAAAAAAATGAGAGGTCAGCTCAACTTCAAATGATCTAGTAACTGATTACATGGCTTTTCTTGAGTTGTCTCAACTTGAGGACACCAGAGTTCACCCAACTCAAACTTCTTAGTTGAGTCTAAAACTTCTCCCAGCTGCTGTTTCTAGGTCTGCATCTCGGTTACATAAACAACCTAAATTTGCCTTTTTTACAGGTTTCCCCACTAGCTGGCGCTCCTTCTATCACACAGTCCCGTCAGGCATATTTTCCTCTGGACAGCTGTGGTATTGCTGGGATTCAAACTCACAACCTCCTGATGCTGGGATGAATTATTAGACAGCTGCACCACATGAGGCGACGCCCAGCTTTAAAGTTAAAACAAAAAGTATTTTCTCCAGTGTATCAAACATTTGTAGACACAAAGTCTGAGCTGCTTCATGTGTTCCTGAGTGGTGCAGTGGACTAAAGCCCATTTCACACCAAACGTGGTAACCGTGCCGCACAGTACACTCCTATATTAATCAGTGTAGTCTTTCACACCGGTTGAGTGCATCACGTGGCACCATGACAATAAAGCTCGTGTGCAGCACAAACATACGCCTTGGGTCTATTTCTGTCGTGTGCCACGTACAACATGCTATGCAGAAACAGTAGAGAAATGCAATGTCTGTGCTATAATATACAATCTAGGCTAATAAACAAGTCAACCAATCTAGTTTTAACCCTTTGACAGGCTGACTGACTGAAATCCCTGGTGAGAAAGCCAGCAACAGTCGAGGCAGCTAGTCAAAACTTTATTGTTGGTCTTGTTATGTAATCTACATAAAGTTTACATGAGATAAACGGACATGTAGCTGTTTATATTACGTGAAAAAGCAAAACAAACAGCAACCACTCTTGTCCGGTTTGAAATACCAAGCTTCGCGGAGTGGTTCCGGATTAGCATGCGCGCCGCGTCTCATCTGGTGTGAAATGGGCTCAAGCTGTCACCCCAACAGGAGGTTGTGGGTTTGAGACCCAGCGATGCCACAGCCATCCGTAAGTGCGTATCTAAGAGGAAGAATGTCCAGCAGGATTGTGTGATGGAAAGAGTCCTGACCAGTGGGGAAGTTGTGTATAAAAAACAAGTTTTATTTACTGAACTGAGATGCAGAACTAAAAAATTAAGAGAACTTTTGACTCAACTAAGTAGTTTGAGTTGTGTGAACTCTGGTGTCTTCAAGTTGAGTCGACTCAAGAAAAGCCATGTAATCAGTTACTAGATCATTTTAAGTTGAGCTGAATTCTCTTTTTTTTAAAACAATACAGGGAATGACAAAAAATGTGTACTGAGGACTTGAGACTCGACTCGGACTTGTGTGAATCGACTTGTGAAAATCGCTTGTTCTTATGCAGGAGTGTCACATAATTCCTCCCTCCAAAGCCTGAGGTGAAGAAAAGAGTTGAAGGATGTAGTTAGCAGGGTTACAGTGGTGTTAACAGGGTTATGTTGGCTGTGGTTGTTGGGGAGGAAATGGAGTTGGGGTGAGGAGTGATGAGAGAAACACATCTCACTCTCAACATCTGTGGGCTGAAGTACTGGGTGCAGTGTGAGGGTGAAAATGAGGCTGATCCTTAATAAAGTCTTTCAGCCCCAGCATGGGGTAAAAACACCACACATACATCATCACACACTGCGGCGACGGCTTCTCTCCCTCTCACACAGACACACACACTAACCTCAGCTCTCACCTTCACACCTCCAAGCACCCAGGAACACGTGCACACATGGCCTGCTGAACGGATTGGGTTGACATCGGCCAAATAAGTTTTCCCAGCTTAAAATATGACCAGATTTTAGAACCAGAATAGCAAAAGTGTGACTGGCCACACCTCTTAGCCAGTCGTCTGTAAAAACAGAGTGAAAACTCCACAGACTAACTCTTCAGAACAAACCTGCAGTGAGAATGTTTTTAAAAAACAGTCGAAAACTAATTTCTTTACTTTAGAATTTTAACTAGGTTTTTTAATTGTTTCCTTTGTTTTTACTGGAATATTACTATTAATTTTATGGTCTAGTTGCATTTTTTTCTTTTTTTATTTATACTTTTATCCTGTGCTTTTTAATTGTATTTATTAAAATATAGTTTTTTTTTGCTATTATTTGTTTATTATATTTAGTTTTTTTCTCTTTTTTCTCTTCTTCCTCTGTTGTTGTAATGTGAAGCACTTTGAGCTGCATTTTTAGTGTATGAAAGGTGCTATATAAATAAATATTATTATTATTATTATTATTATTATTATTATTATTATTATTGTTATTATTATTATTATTATTATTATGGCAGTGGCCAGGGGTTTGGGAAGTGGGGATGCTGAGGATGCTTTTAGGATTGCAACTGCTAATAATGATGATGATGATGATGATGATGATGATGATGATATTATTATTAATAATAATAATAATACATTTCTGAACTTTATAATAATCTGAGCATAGTAAAACCCCATGTGTGCTAGTTTTAGACAACTGTTGGCCGCTTTGAGGCCGTGTTGCTAAACGCGTCTGACAACTGTTAACTGCTTTTGGGTTGTGTCGCTAAAACACGTGAGTTGAGGTGCGAATACAGAAAGTCTATACAGAGTTATAGACCAGTACTGAACCTCAGAGCAGCATAATATTATTTTAAACTTTAACTTTAAAAAATATCTAAAGTAATAACGAAGCATTTATCAATCGTTGCATCTCCCATTCAGTATGTTGAATGTTCCTAAAACTGTGGTTGTGACAGTTGGTTACTTTGCCACACATCAGCAGTCTGATTGGTCACCACTTAGCTCTTTTGCATAAAGTACGTCCAAAACGAGAGTAACGATGTGCATCAGTTGTATGTATATATTGTCCTCTCTCGCCTCGTTATAGCACTGCATGACACATTCTGGTGTAAATTAGCAACCAAATGAAAAAAAAAGGCAGATCATTTTGCATGACATCATCGTTCATGTCACATATATGCTAATTAAAATTTCAGCACCCTTAACTTAAAACACTTTCATGCATCCCTCGTGGTGGCAGTACATTAGTCATAATTGCTATGCTAAGAGATGGTGGAAAGGTGTTGCTGAGGAATGTGTAATCCCTGACACGCTACCCCGATCATCTGGAAGGTGGTGCTGTTTTTCTTTCCTTCCTAAAGCTTTGATTGAACTATGTGGAAGTCTTCACTCACAGCCCAGTGACAAACTATTAACAGGCAGACCTTTACTGGCTCTAAGGCAGGCCAAGCTTTATCTGAGTCACTGTATTTGCTAAGAATCATTTTAATATGTGTACTGACAAAAAACATTGCAGAAAAATCTTAAGATCAGTTGGGTAATGAATTAATTTAGCTGCTGACAGCTGGAGAGTTTAGATTAAACAGGACTGTACAGCGCTCACATTTGTGATTAAAAATAAATATGAATACACTTTTACATTTGCCATTGTTCCTACGAATATTCAATAGACTTGTATTCAATAAAGAATACAGTAAAGACCCAAGTCCTCCTCAGCACCATCTAGCTCCAGTGTTAGCTTTAGATGAATGGGTAGCTTCCATCACTAAAACCTCCACCTTATTAGACATGCAGTTACATTCCAATTTTACCATTTAGCAAACTTGTGTCTTTGCACTAAACATCTAATAAAGCCATTTTATTTACTTTTATTTATTTTATTTAAAAAAAAAACAAACAAAAAAAACTGGAATTTGGTGTCAGTCATCTTTTTTTAAAGAATGTACATACCCTGCTGGAAAACAGCTTAAATTCTAATCTGGTTGACCACCTTGGTCAAGCTGGTTAGAGCTGGATGACCAGCTTTGTTCAGCTTCTCAGAGCTAGATGACCAGCGCAGTAACCATCTTACCAGCTGGTAGATGGTCAAACTGGTCAACCAGGTCTCAAAACATAGCTTGAACTGTTAAACTGATCAAGCTGGATTACCCAGCAGGATAATTAAGCAGCAGTTACAGATATATCAGCAAATTTCAGTGGTCTAATTGTTTCTAAAAGATGTTTAGAAAAAAAATAAATTATTTCCTGACATTGTCCACCACAAATATCCTTTGCATGATGAAAAATCCATCCTTTGCATGATGAAAGAATAAAAGTTGAAGGTCAGCTATTGATTGTTCCACGCTGTGGAGTTTGAACATGTTTTACAAAATGCTTCAAGCTAATGAGAAACTGTAGTGATCTTTGTTTAGATCCACTATATCACATTGATTTTCCAGTATAAAATGCTTCACAGCAGAGTTGGACTCAAGTTGGACTTGTAGCTAATCAAAACAAGTTGGAAACATCAGCAACCAATTTGCCACCATGCAAATATTAGCTTTGTCACACAACTTAAGAAATAACAGTGTGACCTCACACAAAATACACAGTTGTTTAAAAGTTTGAAATCAAGTCAAGTTGGATTGATGTAAAAGTCGAATGAATTCTGATCTGGCTGTTTAGACTGAGTTGCATAGCCACATATTGGATAGGTATCGGATTTCAGTATCGCATATCAAAGGATACGTTCACACAGCAGGTAAAAGTGGCCCAAATCCAGTCTTTTTCTCCGTATGTGACACAGATGTGTGTCTGTGTGTCAGTGTGAACAGATAAACACACTGAATCTGACAATTTCAATTCTGATTTGAGACGCTTTCGTATGTGGTACTGAAATCCGATACGTATTCGATCTGCGGCAGTGTGACTCAGTCTGAACAGCCAGATCGGAATTCATGCAACTTTTATGCCAATCTAATTTCGCGCTGGTGAGACTCATAAACATTTGGGCTGATGTACAAAAAGATCAGAAGAGACTCATCCAAAATGCTCAGTGTTCGAAGAGATTTTGAAAGAAATGTCCGAACGCGGCCAAAAGAGAACGAGGCTGCAGCGTCAAAGAACAGTTAAAAGTCTGAAAGCAAAGTTTAAAGAATCCGAGGAGAAATTCGAACACATTCTGGGTGATGAGCCCAGCTGTCAGTCAGTGAAGCTTCATGATGGCTCCTGTGATGCTGGTGAAGATGAAGCTGATCCTCCGGGAGTGACTGGTGTTCGTTGGGGGTCATGATTGTTTACCTCTGGATGAAGCACTGTTCTTTTGCGCGTGTGGGTCAGTTTAGGAGTTGGTGAGTGAATTTAGATTTGGGCCACTTCTACCTGCTGTGTGAACGTAGCCAAAGTGTCCCAAATCAGAACTGAAAATGTCAGTTTCAGTGTGTTTTTTGCTTTTCACACTGATACACAGAACAACACATCAATGTCACATTGGAAGAACAAGATCCGAATCCCAATTTAAGGTGATTCCAAAAGCACTTGAAGGCAACCGTACAAATGGTTCTTTCTTCGAATCTGCCATTTCTCACACATTTCACTGTGTGCAACAGACAAACAACCCACCGTCACAGTGTATCTGCGGCCTGTCCCGAGTGTTCATCACCCGGAGATTTCCGAACTGGGTCAGACCTGCAGCGGCACAAACGGAGCGATTTCTCAGTCCAGATTAATAGCCTGATTGATCTGCTCCCCCAGCACTCGCGCAAACACATTTTTCTCGCAGGCCTCTACGTCTAATGACATGCAACAAACAAGTTTGGGAAGAGGCTTTCAGAGCTGAGTGATGGAAGAGAAAGCTAATTTGATTCTTTTCTTTTCCTCATTCAGCTCTGGAGGTGCTGCTGTGTTTCCTTTATCACGAGCAGATTGAGAGAGACAGAAGGCTGAGCAATAATAGCGCAGCTGAACGTGTTATTAAAGGGCCTGGATGTATACATATCCTTTTTTTCAGTCTCGTTATGAGAGTGCTTTTGAGAGCAAGGTGAGCAAACGTGATTGTACACTTTAATTGAAGTGTCATTTGTAATACATCAGCTAAGAGCATTCAGAGCTAATTAGTCTCCTTCAGTCTAACAATTTCTTTATTGCAATCTGAACAGACGGGCTGTGTTCTGTCCAGAAAGCATCATGGTATCTAAAAATGCTCTGCAGAAGTGCCTCATTGAAATGTCATGGAAAAATGGTGAAGATAACTATATATCTCAGTAATTAATGCTGAATTGATGTTATATGATCTGTTTGACCTCTTTTTTTTCTAAATTGCAGCCCTGAAGTAAACACAGTATGGTTTGTCAGTTAAGCCTAATAAAAGTTGATGTGGTAACAAACAACTGTATATGTGTGGGTATGTGTATATATATACACACACACACACACAACAAAATATGAAATATAACAACAAAACAGTTCTTTCCTTTTTTTGTTGACCTAGTTTGATAATTCTTTAATAATAATTCTTTATAGCACTAAAATGGTTCTTCTTTTATCACAAACTTGACATCGTAATAATAGCAATCCAAAATGAAGACCTAGTTCACCATGCACAGAACCATTTAAGCATGAAATGGTTCTATTTAGAACTCATGGGTCTAAATAGAGCCATTGCTCTTGCTAAAGAACCCCTGAAGAAGCATCATTTTAAGTGTGTAATCATGCATAAGCTTACAAATGTTGTGGCATTAACACCACATCATCACCTCACTGGTGCATGAAAACCGCCGTAGGCTGCGCATCAGTCCACACTGTTAAAAGGTTGATTAAGATAGATATATATCTCAGTAATTAATGCTGAATTGATGTCATGTGATCTGTTTGCCCTTTTTTTTAAAGGGCAGCCCTGAAGGGAACACGGTAAAAAAATGGTTTGTCAGTTGAACCTAACAAAAGTTCATGTAACAAGCAATTTAACTCGCTTTATTCAACTCAAATAAACACTTAGATTGAAAGAAAGGTTTATTTAAAGATTTATTTAGGTTGAATAAAACTAGTTCTGGCCATTTTTATTGGCACCTGTTTCTTTTACAATTTACAGTGTCTTCAGAAATAAATGAAAATATATCAACTGATTATCATTAAACATCCTGTCAAACCTTTTAAAGATATTCAACAACAAAAAAGTTTTTCAATTTATGTAGAACTTTTTTGAAAAATGATTCTGTATAGCACCCAATGTTACAAGCTTGACATCATAGCAATAGCAATCCAGTTTCCAATAGAGACCCAAATAAAGAACTATTTCACCATGCAAAGAACCATTTAAACATGAAATGGTTATATATAGAACTCTAAATGTAACCATTGCTTTTACTAAAGAATCTTAGAGGGAGCATCATTTTTAAGTGTGTAATCATACAGAAAGTAACATGCATCCTGGCATTAACACCACATCATCACCCCACTGGTGCATGAAAACCGACTTAGGCTGCGCATCAGTCCACACTGTTAAAAAGTTGATTTAAGATATATATATATATATCAGTATATATTTGTATATATATATCAGTATATATATGTATATATATATATATATATATATATATATATATATATATATATATATTTATTTAGGTTGCATAAAACTAGTTCTGGCAAACATTATCAGCACCCATTTTATTTACAATTTACAGTATCTTCAGAAATAAATGTAAATATACCAACTTATTATCATGAGTGTTTAACAGGATATTTAGAGATATTCAACAACAATGACGGAAAAATTCTTTTCAACTTATGTAGAACTTTTTTGAAAATTATTCTATATAGCACCAAAAATGGATCTAAAGCTTGACATTGTAGCAATAGCAATCCACAATGGAGAACTATTTCACCATACAAAGAACCATTTAAACATGAAATGGTTCTATATAGAACTCGTGTCTAAATTGAACCATTGCTTTTACTAAAGAACCTTAGAGGGAGCATCACGTTTAAGTGTGTAATCATGCAGAAACTAAGATACATCGTGGCATTAACACCACATCATCACCCCACTGGTGCATGAAAACTGCCGTAGGCTGCGCATCAGTCCACACTGTTAAAAAGTTGATTTAAACCCTTAAAATCTCAGACTTATTACATACTAAAGCCTATTATTCAGTAACTATAGAGGCCTCAATGCAAACTGGCTGAGCTATTCTTAGATTATATGAGCCCACTTGTGGGCCACGGCCATTTAAAGGGTTCAGCTATTAAATTGTGCTGTTATTTAATACAATTCAACACAAGTTAATGTGTTAAAGTATCACAGATGTAAGTAAAGTTTTCCACTTCCACTTGAAACTCTTTTTAAATGCATCATATTGACACTGAGACACACTCTCATCACACAGTACAGTGTAAGTGGTTGTTTCGGGCCTTTTTCGGGTCGGACTGAATCTAGCAGTAATAGCTGAACTTTTATTTTTAGGCTCTCACCCACCTGCCCTGCTGACATCTTAGCAGACGAAACATCACTCAGAACAAAGTGTACGGCTGCCCAGATGCTGCTGCCTTTCCCTCACACACACACCACATACACACACACACAGAGGTTCATTTGCACCTTGCTGATGTGAGCGAACAGCTCAGCTCATTATTGATGTGACCTGACGACAGGTTTCTGCGGCGTTTGCCTCGTTTCTGCTGCAGGAGACAGGGGTGATACATTGTCGTAAATGTAGATAAAAATGCCTGAATACCTGTTTTTTTGCACATCAGGTGGGATGTCAGGCCTAAATGGAATGCAGGGGGTGTTAAAAAAGGGTTTCTGCCACTTTCCAGTCTGCAGGTTGAGATTAAAAAGTGTTTGTGTTAACATGATAATGTTAAAGTTAAAACTAAAGTGTGTGTGCAAATATGTTTCTCCAGTTTTATATAGTTGCATGAAAAAGTCAAATTACATATAGTTGATTTTCTATGTGAAAAAAAATAACACAACATCTTCGTGGGAGAAATGAAACTGCTAGTTTTCTAGATATTTCTGCTAGTTTTAATACACATTTTTTATTTATTTGCTTAATTTATATATCCAAAAAAAAAAACAAAAAAGAATATAAAATGTAGCATGTGCATAAGTTTGGGCCTTCCAGTCAGTGCTTAGTAAGACCCCATTTGACTGAAATCACAGCCTCCAAAGGTTCTTTTTCTGTTTTTTTCCTTGCAGAACACTTTTAGGTCATCTTGCATGCACATCAAGTATGATCTACCCACAAATTTTCCCAGAATCCACTCTGAAGATGGTGAAGGCCATTTTAAAACCTTAATCGTTCATTTCTCGAAACACTTCAAGGTTGATTTTGATTTATATTTTGGATCATAGTCTTATTGTGATATCCAACCGCTTTTTATCTTCAGTTTCTTCACTGATGGTCTCCACAACATTGCCTATGCCACTGGCTGCCACAGAACCCCGAAACATTATAGATCCACCCCCATATTTAACAGTTGGCAAGGAGTTCCTTTCATCAAATGCTGTTTCTTTTTCTCTCCAAACATACTTTGGTGATCTTTGTCTAAGGCAAAATGCTTCTGGTTTACGTGAATGTTGTGTTGCATACTTCAGATGTTGAGGTCACACACAAGGTTAACTTCTGATTTCTCTTCTGTGTAGATGATGTTTGTGATGTTTGTCAGACAGCCGAATATCCCTGTTGGTCCTTGGCAGTGATGTGGGGGTTTTGCTTTGCATACCTGACCATTCTAAAAGCTGTTTTTTTGAGAGATTCTTTGCATCTTCAAGCTTTTGTCTTGACTTCAATACTTCAATTTCTTAATGACATTTCAGGCAGAGAAATTACAAGCAGTGTTTAGATATCTTTTATAGTGTTTGCTTGCATTATAAGTGACAATTATCTATAGTTTTAGATCAGCAGTCAGCCGCTTAGACGAGTCCATGGCTGTTGATTGTAAGTACAACGTCCTGAGAGGTTTAAAGTGTCTGGAATTGTCTACAACTGACATGGATGAGTAAAAAAAAACCCACAACAAACAAACAAACAAAAAACTCTGAGACTTTACCAAAAAAACTAAATACAACTAAAACTATTTGAGCTATTTATTTATCTATCAAATCCATCATATAAATGGTAATCCTGCATTAAGATTTGCAGAAATGTGTCATATTTGAGTGAGTTCCCTGCAGATGTAAAGCTGTGAATTTTTTTTCTCTTACAAAAATAAACAAAAGGTGTAATTTGCCAAAACTTTTGCATACATCTTCTGCGGTGCTATTTAGAGTAGAAATATGTGATTTTGGATGTTCTTACAGACTGAGTCAGGCCTGGTTTCATTAATGTTTTTTAGTTGAGGTTTTCTGGAAGCACCTGTCCAAAGAAATGTGATGTAGAAGGTTTGCAGACTAACTATGAGGTGTAAACACAGGACGAACGAACAATCGGTAAACTATTCAGATTTCAGTCTAAGTGTTGGTTTCTTTCTGTTTTCTTGCATGTGCCCTGAAATGATCGACCCCATCGGGAAAAAAAAGGTAAGAGAATTTCTTTATTTATTTATTTTTTTACAGAATCTGGCGGCCCTGTTGTTGGCCTATATCATCCAGTTAATACTATGTGAGCTGATATGCTAGTTCTGTATGTTTTTGAGCATGTTTAAATGTGTGCAGGAGTGTGTGACCATGTGGCCCTTTGTCTTTGGCAATGGCGTCCAGTTGAGAGTGTGTGTGTGTGTGTGTGTGTGTGTGTGTGTGTGTGTGTGTGTGTGTGTGATTGGTGTTTACACGCTGGCTTTCAGACAGAAGTCAGGTGTGATTGGCCATCTTCTCCACGTCCTGCTTAACATTTCTCTCACTGAATTAAAGAGCCACTTGATATTTTCCCTGACGTCGTCTCCGCTGGGTATTTAGCGACTCTATTGGAGAGCGTATCATCTGTCACCAACAAAAAAAAAAGACGCCTCTCCTCACCTTTTTATCTCCGGGAACGGACGACACAAGGATGAGAGGAGAGATCAATGCGCTGTCAATCATTCCACACAGGGCCTGTCATAATCTGTATGCTAGCATGCTAGCAGAATAAGCTTGATGATTTGAAGGTGTAGATAGTGATACTGGTCTGAATGGTGCTTCATAGTAGCAATAATAATAAGCAATAATAATAATAATAATAATAATAATAATAATAATAATACCTTAATAAGATTTATTCACATAATGCTTTATTAGGACCTTAGCGGAGAGTGAGCATGAAGTAGTTTTGTGACATACTGACTGTGCATGACTTTAATTTATTAATATCCTTCTTAATAGAGCACTTTTCATACCAGTGGCAGCTCAAAGTGCTTTACAGACAGGTAATAAAGCTGTAATAGAACAGTAATTTAAATAATAGAAGAAACTATAAGTATTAATTTAAAATCATATAAGATAGTGACACAGATCAAATTAATTAATTAAAAAAGATTAATACCAAAGAGGTGTAGAATTTTAGTTAAACTCTAAGAGATACATTTTTAAATGAGCTTGACTGTCCACAGTTAGCATAATACCCGAAAGAGGTCTCTCCAGGTTTTCTAGATTTTGGGGAAGGTGTTTGCAAAAGACCAGTATCTGCAGATCTAGGATCACATGTTGAAATATAAACAGACAGACACTCTGTGATGTAAGTGGTGCTTTAAGGTCATTTAAAGCCTTAAAAAATAATAATAATAGAACTTTAAAATCTATCCTGAAAGACACAGGCAGGCAGTGCAGTTTCACTGTTAGGATTTGTGCTGCTGCATTTTGTACAAGTTGTAGATGATGGATTGTTTTCTTAGGGAGTCCAGTAAGAAGACCATTACAGTGATCAACTCTGCTTGTAACAAATGCATGAACAAGTTTCTCTGTGTCACTCTGAGATAGAAAAGGCCAAATTTTAGTGATATTTTAAGATGATAAAGAGCTACTTTAGTGACTGTGTTTACATGCAGATATAACAGAACTCAGGCTTTGTACTTCAGGTTTGGAATTTGAACCTAAAGAACCTCCAGATTTGAAGGTTGAGAGAAGTAGTTTGTATTGTTACAGAAGAGGCAGGTAGTCTCTGTCTCAGAACCTCCACTCACAGACAACCTGGTCTTCATTTTATTCTAAGGTGCTATTGGAATCTTGCCTAGTACACTTTCATTGGCAATCAAACCATTTTTGTTTATTAAGTGGAAAGCTATATGTTAGCTGGTTTCCACTAGCAAGTGCTATCTAGTCACTAATAGCAAGCTAATTGCTAGTTAGTAACCAGCAGCTGGTTTAAAGCTAGCTTAATACTGGATAGTTACTCAGATTTTTTTTTTTGTCTGAGGCTTTTTTCACACCTAGTTTGTTTGATTTCATTTTCCTTTGGTTAAGGTTTCACACTACAACAGCTAAAGTGCACAATTACACAAGTTAATGCTTGTTTGTTGGTCAGAAATTTAGCAGGGATACAAACACTCTTCACTATTCAAACCAGAAAACTCCTGCTTTGCCTGAAAATAGCGATGTTTAATGTCTATGCCCATCACAATCAAAGCAATAATGATAAACCTTTCTTGATATCTGCTTGTTTATGAATGGCTTGTCAATTTGGATGTAGCCAATCAGGTCACTGATACAACACATTGCGCGATCTGTGTGCCAAATTTATAGCCATTGCTTTGCTCTTATTTTCCTGCTCGTCTGCCGTTATTAGAAGCTCGTGCTCCAAAATGATATGAGCATCTGTCTAGAGTCAGAAGTTAAACTAGGCAGATTATGCGGATGGTGCAGCGCTGACGTGCTGCTAGTAGAAAGGAGGAGAGCATGCTCTGATGCTGGTTTCCCTCGTTTGGTGCAGAAGATCTAAAAAATGTGTTCCCACCAGCAGCAAACTGAACAAGGTTCATTTGGAAGTGAACCAAGACCCACAATTTTCAGCTCTTCATTGGTTTAGTGTGTAGAGTAAGTGTTCACTTGTCAAAATGGACCAAACTTTGAACAAAAAAGTTTGATAGGTCCACACATGGAAGGACCCTTAGTGACTTAGCATTGCCAAGTGGCCGCTGGCTATTATTTACCACTCTGGCTCCAGCAGGTGTACAACACTTCTTGGACAGTCGTGTGCTCCTACACATCACAGTAAAACAGAGGTTTGTGGTTGATTTTGCATGTCAGTCAAATGATTTCATCATAGTATTTGGCCACATTGAGTGATGAAACTTTCCAGGCTCTCTAGAGATGAGCGAATCTAGCTGGTGAAACTAGGAACACATAGCCAGTGCAGTGTATAGAGAATCGGTGTGAGCTGGGCCCATCTTTCAGAGTGACTGAGGGCCCCAGCTTCTTCTGCTGTTTAATCTCTGAGCTTTTGTTCTGTTTTGGCCATCAGATGAAGGCCTGATTTAGATTAGGTTCTCTCCAAGCCTCCGTACTGTTGGTAATTAATTGGTACAGCCACTTTTTTCTCAGTGCCTTGAGTTCTTTTCACAAACCCTTGACATTCATTGCCGGATACTCAGGACGTCTTCTTACTTTCTAATGAATTTCCCCAGGACCTCCAGGGCAGCTCTTTAAACAAACCCAATTAGAGGTGTCAAAAGGCCCCAGCAGTGGTTTGCGTTCGTCCGTTTACAGTTAATTACAGGGGCTTTTTAACCCACTGTCTGAAGCCTCCGAGATGCAATCAGACAAAACATCCTCTCTCCTGGGCCTGCAGGACCACATCTAACAATCTAGAAGTGACACAGTGAGGGCGATGGTTTGTTTTATTAACCCCTAGCAGTTTAGAGTTTTCACTCTCGTTTTACTATAAGGAATCACGGATTTGCACCCTTATAACATAGTTATGTAGTGAATTTTATTTACTTTCGATTTACAGGGAAATATATTCACACACTTGTTTTTGTTCTTTAATATACTGTGTGTATTTATAGGCATAATAATAAAACACTAAAAAAACTAGCATTTTTTCTCTTCTTTTGATGTAAAAAATAACTAAAACATTGCAGAAATATTAGTTTTTTTTTCCTTCCCCCTAAAAACAGGACTGCACACACAACAGTAGCTTCTCATCAAATTCAAATCATAATAAAAATTTCCTCTTGTATTTACAAACACTGTGATATCATCTTTGTTCCTTACTCCTTATTTATTATTTGTACACTAAGCTGAGATGACCAAGGTGGTTTTATTCTGACTCTGATGTAATCTTGACAGTCAGTACGCTACAAATTAATGCTAAATAAGTAAGTTGAGGTCAGCATTTCTCATTGCCCACCTGCTCGGATATGTCCTCATCCTCCTTAAATAGCTTTTTTTATTCCTGTCTGCTCTGTGCCTTCCCTGATGTGTGAAAATTGCTTCGTTGGTAATGCAAAAAAAGCCACAGCGTCGCACTAAATTTGATATGCTGATCTCACGAGTTGTTAGCTTCTTATTTGAATTTCCATTCCGCCTTAAATAGTGCAACAGTTACACCATCGCACCTGTACAGGCTTCTAAATGTACCTGCTACATTATTGAAGGTGGAACAGTAAATGGGAATAAATCTACGTTCACATTACAAGCCTTGTTGCTCAAATCCGATTTTTGGCTCAAATCCGATCTCTCTGACAGGATGGTTCACACTCGTTTAGGTAAGTGACTCAGATCTGTCATTAATGTGACGAACCGGCGTCCTGAAATGACCCTCATGAACTCATCCTACTCAGTAACGTCACGTGAGTGAATCACGTTCATCATCAGCACAAACTAACGAGCAGAACGAGCTTCACTGAGAAGATAATTAACTCTGATCAGCTCTCAGCTTCATTATTAGAGCGAGACGAAGGAGAAAAAGGAGAGATGAGCTGCTTTTCCACCGTTTACAGGCTTTAGCTCTTCCATGGTATCGCTGTTGCCATGGTAACGCTGAATGATGCCGCTGTGGAAAAAGCACATGAATTCCGATCTGAGCGTCACATTATGGTCGCATGGGCACGAATCGGATACGTATCCGATGTAGGACCACATATGAAAGTGGATCAGGTCGGATTTGAAAAGATCAGATTTGTGTCCACACAGCTCTGAAAACATCAGATC
Organism: Colossoma macropomum; assembly: GCF_904425465.1. NCBI lineage: Eukaryota > Metazoa > Chordata > Actinopteri > Characiformes > Serrasalmidae > Colossoma > Colossoma macropomum. The sequence goes on from NW_023494789.1 coordinate 1,353,456, forward strand.
TGAGTCACATTAGGGCAAAAAATCTGATTTGTGCCACTTCAGCCTGGTAATGTAGCCTAAGAATATAACTTAATCTGATTTCTCTTCACAGTTACAGTCAACAAACAGGGGCTGTACTTCTTAAGTTAGGGGCCGCCTTCGTATGCTTATATGTGTGAGTTTATCAGCTCACAGTTTCTGGCCCAAACCGCTACCGGGCCACCCATGATTCTCCTGACCCTTCCAATTACCCGTTCCAGTACTGATTCAGAGCGAGAAATAATTAATGTAAAATTAAAACATGCATTTATTGTTGCAAGCTGTTCTTGCGGCTCATGAGGGTTAAAGTGGTGAAAATTTGGAAGGGCTCCCTAACGATGATAGGGGGTTTGAAGAATTTTCGCTGGCATTAAAATGGATTAGGGCTTGTAATTTCAGCTAATTTTGTTTTTGATGAGATGGATATGGGAGCGACTGGTGCATCTATGTGTATGTGCATGTGAGCGGTCATCCTCACATTGAGAGCTGGTGGGCGGCTAAAAGAGGTGTAATCCTGCTATAATGCCACCCAGTGACATCTGTCTTCTCTCTCTCTCTCTCTTTCTCTCTCTCTCTCTCCTTTTTTGGTCTTTCTCTTTCTCATCACTTCATCCCTCTTGACGAGCGACCCATTCCACCAATGCAATTAGCCGTTTTGATACATCAAGTAATTACTTCATTTTTCATGTTAAAGCATACTTCATTTAGCCGGAGCGCTGAGAGACTGAGATGGAGACAGAGAGAGAGTGAGAGAGTGAGATACGAGGTCAGTAGCGCTGAGAGAAGATTAGCGATTAGCGTAAAGATTCTCTTTTTTCTGTCTGTCTCATGAGAGGCTGGCACGAGCTGCACTGGCACAGGGGTTGGCATTTTGACCTTGGCACCACAGCTGGTTCTTGGCATCTGGGACTCCTTCTGATCCCCCAGTGCACAAACGTCGCCTTTTAACCCCCCCAGCCCTTCACCCCCACCATTATTTAAAGCGTAACGCGCCTGCCGGGCAGAAGAGTCTCAGTAGCCCTCTTTGGAGGAGGGAGGAGATGATCTGTGTGTGTGTTCGTGGCTACAGGGACCTCATGCAAGCTTTTAGGCGATCTAAATATTTTAATGCCGCGCGGGTCGCGAGCAGCTTGAACAGTGAGACGGATCCATCCTCTCGATTTCCGTAAACGTATTCTTCCGAGGTTTGCGCAGTAATTCGATTTGAAGTAATTGTAGCAGGGATCCATAATTAAAAAGGATTAAAATGCATGCCATTTATAGACAGTCCGAAAGAAGGGAAGAGGAGAAGGAGTGCTTTTTTGGGGTTGTCTTTACTTCGCTATCCTCCCGTGTAGTAAAAAGAGGGCCAGATGTTCATGTCCTCGTCTTCATTTCGACACCACTGGGTGCTGGAAATGAAGAAATAAATCTGAACCAAAAAGATTTTCGAGGTTGCTAAAGAGCAAATCACATAAAACTGTGAAGAGAAGAACTGGGATCAAAAATAGAGCTTTTCTGGGGCTTTTCTGGCAACCCATCCAAACAGCTACATCCAGACACTAACCCTCCATAATGAGGAATTCCATTTTTTTCTTTTCAAAATTTCAAAATCTCTTCATAATTAAATGATCAGGACATAAAAAGTCAAGCAAAGTGGTTTAACAGAGTCAGAGTTGTTCACAGTGGCGTGTGAAGAACCAGATGTTCATTTAAAGTCCTTAAAAGTCCTTAAAGCTCCTCTGAAATTGTACAAATACGTTCCCTGTTACACTGTTTTATCCATGTTTTATGATGGTCGTTTTGAGATTTTGGGTTATATAATTTTTTTTTAATGTCTCACATCAAACCATTTTCAATTACATCATTTACATCAATGATTGAATTTTAAGGACATTTTGAACAACAGATGGAAACCAATCTGTGTATCTGTTGTCTGTCACTTTCTCTCTATTGTCTTCCTCTTCCTTTATTCCTTCCCTCTTTCTTCCTTTCTTCCTTCCTTTCTCTCTCTCTCTGTCTCACCCTCCCCTTTTCTTTTTTTCCTTTTATCTCTTTCTCTTACCCTCTTCTTTCTTTCTTTCTTTCCTTATGTTTGTCTTTGTTCTCATTCTTTTTTTTCATCTCACTTTTCTTTCCTTCTTCGTTTCTTTCTTCTTTTTGTTTCTGTTCTGTTTTTTTTTTCTTTTTCTCCATCTCACTCTTCTTTCTTTCTTTCTTTCTTTCTTTTTTTCTTTCTCTCTTCTCTCATTTTTGGTTTTGTTCTCATTTTTTTCTTTTTCTCCATATTACCCTTCTTTCTTTCTTTCTTTTTGGTTTTGTTCTCATTCTTTTTCTTTTTTTTCCATTTCACTTTGTTTCCTTCTTTCTTTCTTTCTTTCTTTCTTTCTTTCTTTCTTTCTTTCTTTCTTTCTTTCTTTATTTCTTTCTTTCTGTCTTTTGTTCTTTTGTTTTTTCATTCTTTCTTTCTCTATTTTTATTCATTTTTCTTTCTTTTTTGTCTTCCTTATGTGTCCTCTCTCTTTCTTTCTTCTCTCTCTCTCTCTGCCTCTATCCCTCTCTTTTTTCTTCTCATTGTCTCTCATTTGGTTTTGCTTTTTTGGTTGTGCTCTTTTTCTCACTCATCTCTTCATGCTTTATTCTGTCTTTGCCTCTCTCTTATTTTTCTTTCTTTCTTTCTTTCTTTCTTTCTTTCTTTCTTTCTTTCTTTCTTTCTTTCTTTCTTTCTCTCTCTCTCTCTCTCTTCCACCCTTCCTGCCTTCCTTCCGTCCTCTCTTTCTGGACCAATAACGGCCAACAGACAGAGCAGTCCAGAGTTCCTCCTTCAGTGTGAGTGCCCAGTCTCTCCTACACACACAGATCTGCAGAAAGGCTCTGTCTCTGTAGCTCAGTGTCTGCTGAGAGAGCTGAGCCTGGTTAAGAGTGGAGCTGAGTGTCTGTAGGTAATACACACATTCCTCTCACCTGAGCAGGTGAAGGCAGTGCTGCTGCTGCTGCTGCTGTGTGTGTTGTGTGTTTGGGGTTTTCAGTTCTCAGGCAAAGTGAAATCACAGGTTCAGCTCAGCTGCCAAAAAAGCCTTCTGTCTGATTCCCTGTGGCTGATTCTGTTTGGAGTGAGAGGTGGTTTGTGGTCACTGTTCTTCAGGCAGGCTGCAAATGTGCAGTAGCAGTCAAAAGTTTGGACACACTTGCTCATAGAACAGTTGTTCTTCATTTTTTACTCTTTTCCATGTTTTGCTAACAATAGTAAAGCCATCAAAACTATGAAATTACACATGTGGAACTACAGTGACCAAAATGTGTTAAACACACTGAACTATCTCTTATTTTAGACTATTTTGTCCCTTTTGCCACACTCTTGATACAAGGTCATTTGTCTAGGTACGTATAGGTACATTGTGTCTACACTAATTGTCAATTTTATCAGGTTAATAATCCATAGATGCACATTATATTTCTACAGTTACAGACTGTAGTCCATCTGTTTCTCTGCATACTTTGTTACGCTGTTCTTCAGTGGTCAGGACCCCCAGGACTACCAGAGAGCAGGTATTATTTGGGTGGTGGATCATTCTCAGCACTGCAGTAACACTGACGTGGTGGTGGTGTGTTAGTGTGTGTTGTGCTGGTGCGAGTGGATCAGACACAGCAGTGCTGCTGGAGTTTTAAACACCTCAGTGTCACTGCTGGACTGGGAATAGTCCACCAACCAAAAATATCCAGCCAACAGTGTCCTGTGGGCAGCGTCCTGTGACCATAGATGAAGGACTAGAGGATGACCAACACAAACTGTGCAGCAGCAGATGAGCTATCGTCTCTGACTTTACATCTACAAGGTGGACTGACAAGGTAGGAGTGTCTAATAGAGTGGACAGTGAGTGGACACAGTGTTTAAAAACTCCAGCAGCACTGCTGTGTCTGATCCACTCGTACCAACACAACACACGCTAACACACCACCACCACGTCAGTGTCACTGCAGTGCTAAGAATTTTAATAATAAGAGTTTATACAGTTTTATTAGTGTAATGTGTGATTTAATATTTATTTTTTCACTTAAGATGTGGGTGAATAGACCATGCAGGTCCATGTGGAAGTGTTATAGCCCCTTTTCACAGTAAAACACAACGACTGTCTGTTTTGAATGACCCTCAGTTGAACGATGCATTTTTTATTCAATAGAATTGACGGGATTTACTTGGGTATCATTTACAAAACCAGATGTGACCATGTGAGCAAGCAACATTGATTTGTTTTCAGTGTGTTTAAATGGTATTTTTCATTGTGGCAGTTGTACACGATTAACTGACATAAAGAAAGCTGCAGTTGTGCTGTTTGCTTTATCTCAGCATGGCTGCCTTTATGGAGAGGTGAGAATTACCCACAGCAGCTGTTCCCCCCCTCCTTCCTCCCCTCATTGCTCACTAACAGCCCAACATCTCACACAGAGAGCTAGAGGTGTCCTAGCTGACCTGATAACAGAGTTACAAGGAAAAAACATTTTGTGTGATCGTATTAATTAAAGATACAGTCATATGCAAAGGTTTGAGCAATCCTGATCAAGTGAAAATAAATAGTTAACATACCATCATCATCATCATCATCATCATCATCATCATCATCATCATCATCATCCTTAACCGCTTAGTCCAGAAAGGGTCGTGGTAGCAGTTGAGAGAGCAGAGATTCCCAGACACCCTGTCCCCTCCAGGGACTTCCTCCAGCTCATTCTGGGGACCCCGGAGCCGCTCCCAGGCCAACTTGGAGATACAGTCCCTCCAGCAGGTCCCAATAGGCTATGCCTGGTAAACCCCCACCGGGAGGCGCCCATAGGGTGTCAGATGCCCAAACCACCTCAGCTGGCTCCTCTCAATGTGGAGGAGTAGCAGCTCTACTCCGAGCTCCTTCTTTGCCTTATGGCTCAGCTCCCTCTTCACCACTACAGTCCGGTACAGTGACCACATTACTGCTGCCTGTCCCGGCCTGCGGCTGGTCTCACCATCCCTCTTCCCATCACTCATCAACAAGACCCTGAGATACTTAAACTCCACCACCTGAGGCCTTTCCCCTTACCTGGAGTGGGCATGCCATCTTTTTCTGGGCTAAGACTATAGACTCTATGATATAAAATATATGCAATATAAAATGTAAAAAAAAAGTCCCTTTTTAAATTTTATTTTTCTTTAGTTAACATGTTGAAGAAAAAACAAAATGTAAAATGTGACTTGTGCACATTTTATACTGTGTATTTTATTTTTTTTCAATCTGTTAAACACAAATAAATAGAAATATATCCATTTATAGAAATGGTACACTATTTGAGTTTGTTCCCTGTAGAAGACACGTTAACTTATTTTAACTTAGAAAATCAACAAAGCGTGTAAATTGGTCAGGGGTGTTCATTCGGTTGCATTCAATTTTATTTAAGCTGATTTCCATTCTGTTCGTGATGGAAAGACTAAGGACTACAGAAGGAGCTAAGTGTGTGAGGAAGATCTGTCCTGTGTGTGTTTGTGAGTATACACACCTCCCTCTGTCATCAGCTGACCTGCCTCACAACACAAAGAAATGCAGATGGTGCCAGATATTTGAACAACAATAATTTAAAAAGGGAACACATTTTAACACATATCTTGTTGCATGTTAAACAAAACTTGTCTAAACAAAACCCCTCCGAAATGGTGACCCCACAAAAATAAGAGGAAAACATTCTTAACTCGTGATGGAAGTTAATGTAACACAATTTTAGTCCAAGTCATTTTGGAGCATTTCTGTTGGTCCATTCATCATGGAATTTCAACTCAGTATAAGTGGCAGCTAGTATTTTTATGTTGTCGGAAGAAAACCTTGTATCTCCATTTTTGTCGTTTTTCAGTTTTTGACATACTTTGAAAATACTCGTTGTCCTATATATTGTATGTAAATTTCATGATGAATGGACCAACAATAATGCCACAAAATTACTTGGTAAAAACTCTGGTTCCATTGACTTACATTAAAAGTGAAGAAGGTTTATTCCTTCTCCTGTAAAGTTCTCATTTCTGGAGATATGAGGTTTTGTTCCAAGAACAGTGATATGTATGTTGGTTGTATGCATACTGCATATCACTATTTGTCATAGAAATCATTTTAATGTGATTAGAATGTCTTGAAAATTATAAAAAACATACATCCAGTCAGCTTTTGACCGTCAGGCTGCAGTATGACTGTGTGTGTGTGTGTGTGTATGAGTGTAATAGCTTTATTTTCACACTCTTCCATCCACGTGTCTGATGTTGAGCCCACGTGTGTTTCCTCTGGTCTTCTATACATTATGTGAAGGCAGGGAGAGAGAGAGAGAGAGAGATGTGCTCTGTCATTCTCCGAGGATTTACCCTGACTATTTGTCTTTTTTACACCTCCTTCAGAGAGTCATTGTTTTCCAGTTTGAGCTGTGTTGAGATATGGTATATATAACACTTTGGCTGCACTCATTTTTCTTAGTTTGTTCTTCATATTGCAGACATAAATAGATTTGCTTGTGTGTTTTTTTTCTTTCATGTACCTTACTGCATTTCTCTCTCTCTCTCTATCTCTCTCTATCTCTCTCTGTAGCTAAAGCTGTGAAACATTTTGCTGTTATATTGTAACATTGCTATATTGTCCCATTCAAATGTTTTCCTGTTTGGTTGTTTTGTTCTACAAGAAAAGAACAAATAGAAAAAAAAAAATAGAAAACGAGATAAAACGCTCCCACACAATAGCTCTTTTTTGGCAACCGAAATTACAACAGCAATTAGCTTGTGGTGCATTGTTAGCATTGGCCAGCCACCCAGCAGTCGCCAACATTTCCAAAAGCCACTGATCACACGCTTTAATTGGGTGTTGCAGCGCGCGAGATTGCTTTGTGATATTTATCCGCTTCCAGAAGCTGGCTGATGGCTTTTTCAGCGGTTTCATCCCAAATTGAGGCGGGGTTACATTAGCATTGAGGATCTTTTCAGAAAACAAACAACTACGGTCTGTTAGCACTTTCATGTTTTCAGAAGTGACACGTTTGATCACAGATAAACATATAAAACAAACAAGATATAGTTCTGTTCAACCTCACCTCGACTTTCAAATAATTAGTAGAAAAGCTGCAAAAAATGGTGTCATTTCACTAAAAAAACAAATTAACCCGTCTGCTTAAGGGAACCAATAAATACAGAATTTTTCTGCACAAAACTTTTTCTCAATAAGTTAAATTCAGCAAATAAACATCTGTAGAGGATGTTTAATTATTTTTACTCATAAAATCATCATTTGGCCAGGGGTGCCCAGACTTTTGCATATGACTGTACATCAGTGAATGTACATAATGAAATGAATATACAAAATAAAGCCATAATAAAATGAATATCCAGACTGAGGTTAAAATGAAACCTTTATCCAGAGTAAAGCTATAATTGAATGAATATCTGCAATGAAGTTCACTAAAATAAAATAAAATGATTTTCTGCAAATAAATCATAATAACATGAACATATATGATGTTGTAATATCATAAATAAACCAATATGTAATATAAAATATAATATAAAAAGGTAGTGATAAAAGTCTGAAGCAGATCATTTGAAAAAAGTATTGTAAATGATGATTACAGTATATGATTATTTATATTTTAATGACTTCTAGTGTGGATTAGTGGAATTTAATAAAACATAATACAATAAAAAAGTTTATGTCTTTATTATAGATATTTAAAAAATTATTATTGAACATTATTGTGTATTATTATATATTGCATATATTACATTTTTTAATATTAATAAGTAGTGTTGAATTATACTACACTGACTAAATTAATATAATGTATAAACAAAGATGCTTCGTATGACAAACTTTTGAACAGTAGTGTCTTGTTAACAGTAATATAATTTTCACAGTGGTTGTTTTGATTTGTTTTTTGTATGGGAGGGTGGAACTGTGTTGGGCGGGTGGGGGAGTGGTGTTGGATGGTGGGAAGGGTGTTTGAGAGGTTTCTGCTGATGCTGCTCCGTCAGCACCAAACGGCAGGATGACGAGAACGGAACCGACATGAAGGTAAAAAAACGGACTGTACCAGCAATCAGAGCGAATCAGAAGAAATCCCTACAGACAGAGAGAGAGAGAGAGAGAGAGAGAGAGGGAGAGAGAGAGAATGGCAGATAGAGGGAGGAACAGAGAAAGAGACAGTGAGAATGGGGGTAGAGAGAGAGAGGCAGTGTTGGGGGGGCTGGTGGAAGCGTGGTCTACCTTAAACAGGCTTTTTTCATGAACTGCAGCGTTTGAATATTTTTTTTATGTTTAGGCCTGAAAGAGAGAAGATAAACGAGTGTAAATGGATCAGAGGTGCCCAAACCTCTCTCTGCTCTCAAACTGCATTCATGCAGCTGTTTATCATTCTCTGTTACTGTTAACCCTCTGGGGATCGGCTGAAGCCCTGTGTGTGCTCTGCTTTTGGAGGTGTGTGTTTTTGTGGGCGCACATGACTCACACTGAAGACTCACATTCACACCATAGATATCCATACCTAGATGCTGCGTTGTCTGTTGTTCTCTATCCGAGGTGATACGACGGTGCGTCTGCCATGATGGAGAGGTCAAGATCCGCTTGTGAACAGATTCACTTGTACTGAACTTCCTTATTACTCAACTGATTTTCACCAAATCTGTGTGGTTATAATCCTAGACACAGATTAATCCAGGCTGCTCGGATCTGCTCTCAGTAGCTTTTATTACTTTAATAAATGATTGTGATAATTAGCCGTCTGGACCAGCAGGAAAGTATTCAGTCTGCACCTGATGTTAAAAACTGAGTAAGCGCGAGAAACACAATCAGACACATCAGCAAATCATCAATGTGTGAATCACTTCTAATCTTAATACACATAAACATAAAATAAACCCCCAAAACACAGTAAGAAGGGCGGAGCTAAAGACGGCTTCCTATTCGCCAGCTTCTTGTTCAAGTTTCCTGTTCCACCTTAAATTGAGCAGCAGTCACTTTCTGGTGCCTGAAGCTGCACCATTTAAGGTGGAACGGGAAAATTCAAACAAGAAGCTGGCAAATAAGAAGCTGACTTCAGGTTTGTGTAAGAAGGTTCTAACGATAATCTATTATGAATATCTACACAGATTAAGGAATGCTATAACTTACTGCTACAAAGCTTTAACCATCACTGTAAATAAATAATTACTACATAAAGTTAAAATCGTGAATAGACTATTAAATGAAATAAGCTTAATATAAAACCAGAGGGAAAAAAAATCACATCAACATGTTCCCTCCGTTATATAATCCTTTCCCACTTTCTGAGTCAATATTCTTGAAATTGTGTAATCTTGGACAGTATCTTTATTAAACCACCGCTCTGTAATGGTACTGAATGTAGTTCAGCGGTGATGTTGGGCCTCCCCAAAATGGCGGCGCCGTTGACGTGCCTGGCAGGACCTGAACACAGCATCTAGGTATGTATATATGTGGCTAAAACTGACAGCAGTGCATAAACACTCACAATGTACACAATATGTCCACAAGTATCCAGACCCCCGTCTAATTAGTGCCTCCAGCTACTTTAAGGTGCTTCATCTCCATCAAAAAGCATTGGTCCATGGAATGAGAGGGTCTCATAACACCATGGCCTTGACCAGTGTCAGCTAGAAGCCCCCCAGCATTGGGCTGTGGAGCAGCGGAACTGCGCTCTCTGGAGTGATGGAGCTCCATCCGATATCTTTGGGATGATTTTGAGTGGCGATAGTGGCCCAGAACTGACCATCCAACATCAGTACCCGACCTCACTAATGCTTTTGTGGCTGAATGCAACCAAATCCTCACAGCAGTGTTCCAACATTCGTCCCAGACAAGTAGAGGCTATTACTGCATCAAAGGAGGACAAACTCTGGATAAGCAAACTATTTGACATACAGTGAATATGTTTGTATGTTAATATGTTAAAATTAATCTAAAGCACTCAGAATTTTCTCAAATGCAGAAAGAGAAAGAACGTCTGCGAGGCAGAGAGAGAGAGAATGGGTTAAAGAGAGAGGGAGAGAATGTGAGCGAAAGAGAGAGATAATGGGTAGAGAGAGAGGGAGAGAATGTGAGCAAAAGAGAGAGAGAGAATGGGCGAGTGAAGAGGCCCTCAGGGGCCCACTGGTTTTTGGCCACTCCACTCAGCTGGAACTGTGTTGGTAGTGTTATCTCTGGCCGGCCGCTGGCCCGGGGAGACGTGCTGTTTCTCTGACAAAACTCGTTAGCACCGTGTTCGCCCGCCGGATCACTGGGGTTTCAGCGCAGAACCTCAATCCGTTCATCCATTTCCTCCCTCTCTCTCGCTCTTCTGGAGGAGAGGGAACCACACTAACCAGTCAGAACATCTGGACACACCTGTTTGAATGTATGTTGAGACATTCTGATTGAAAGGCTTTTGCTTAAATGCTTAAAATCTGCTTGTAAGAAGAAAAGAAGTAGTGAAACAAATGTTCCATGTCTGGGGGGGTAGGGGGAGGGTGTGGTCAGTGAACATGTTACCTGCAGGTTGGAAGGAAATAAACTATCCTCAGGGGTCGCAACCCAAATTTTAAGAAGAGCCTTTTTGTCCTTTCAACAAAAATCAAACCACCTTGGGAGCCACAACACTTTATGTCCGTTTTACCATCTTGGCTGTAAAGATGTCTCAGTATGTGCTGATGAACTAATATAGGCTGAAAAATATATAAATGAAAACACAGACAGTAACACTTTCTATGAATGTTACCTTTGTAAGCATCTATAAACGCATTCATAACATGTTATAATGCATGCATAAGACATTATAAACATAGCTATAAATATTCATAAAAATGCATTACACGTTATAGCCATGTTTATTGTGCATTATGAATTGTTAACATAATACATTATAAGTACTGATTATAACAAGTTATAAGAGCTCATAAGTGGTATTTGTCCGCTCTAAGTAAAGTGAAGCGTACTGTACTAAAGCCTCCTGTTAAAAAAATGTTAAAAAAGAAATGATTTTGCTTTTTTTGTATCTACAAGAATCAATTTAATGTGGTGATATTAATTTCATAGCTTTTATAGTAGAATAAATTCAAATCAAATAAAATGAATGTCAGGTGACGCAATCACACCTTATATAACAGTTATAAGTCTTTGAACTTGGACTCACCTATGCAACTTTGTTCTAGAACTGAAGATTATAGATATTTTTTACATAAATGAACAGTAATCTAATAAGAAATAAGCATTGTTTTAATAACGTCAGAATAAAAGTCCTTTTTATTGGTTATAAAATTAGAATTTATGTACAAACGTTTTGCAGTTAGTTGAAAGTTGCTGCATTTTGGAACATGATATCATTTTAAAGATGTCTAACGTAAAATCATGACAAACCCCTATTTAGAGCTCCTATTTTCTGTTGTTTTACACAGTCATGACATTCTGTCAAGCAGCTTCATGGACTATTATTATTATTATTATTATTACATAAATGTATTTTCTTTTTTGACAATACGTTTGTACCTAGACTCCATATATCTTTGTCTCTTTGTCTTACAAACAAAATTCAAGCATTTAAGTAAAAGCCTTTAGATTAAAATGTAAAAAAAAAAATATTTATTTATTTATTTATTTACATTTCCTTCACAGATGCTCACACTGTATATGGGGCTGAGGGGGCTTTATTTCTTTTCTTTTAATATATTTTTCTTTTGTTTTAGGTTTTGTTCATACACAGCCTTCAACGTCACCATTGTTCTTTGTTATACAAACAAATTTCGGGCACTTAGATGAATTTTTAACATACATTCCATCAGGTGGTGCACATTTTTGACTAGAACTGGCACATGTTAGTGTGTTGTCGAAACTATGACAGCCATATGTTTGTGTGTGGTTGGGGGTTGTTTTTGGGGGCAGCTGGAGGCTGGATTCGTGTTTGGGGGCAGTAGAGGGTCTTTAATCCCCCTCAGCTCTGCTATCAGCAGAAACAAACTGTCAAGCTGTCTGGCAAGGGCAAGGAGGGCCTGGCACATTCAGCAGGAGAATGATTCACAGCGGTGATATTGTGTGTGTGTAGGTGTGTGTGTATGTGCGTGTGTGTGTGTGTGTGTGTGTAGGTGTGTGTGTAGGTGTGTGTGTGGGGACAGTGACATGTTTGCAGGTGAATTGGAGTGTATCTCAGTGTTACTGATGCGTGCTGCCTCTCTGCTCTATATTCCAGCAGAAGAGGCTTTAGCGCAGCACTCCTCACCCGCATCACCTTCACCATATGCTGCTGAAATCCAAAATTCAACAGAAGCTCCTTCCCACAGATTTCCCTCATTGTTTTCGAATGTGTAACGTCTTAAGCTAAAATAAAGAGTTTTATTCATGTAGCTGTTTCAGGTTTGCCTGTCGCCCAGCAGCAGCACAGCGTTGGGTTATTTTCTTAATATTTTTTGACAGAAACAGGAATCGTGGTGTTTTTCGACTTTTACACTATAAAATCTGACCATTATTCTACATTAATCCGTGCTCACAGGCAAGGCTGCAGTAGCTTCTAGGGGGAGATTTTATTAATGTAGTTCAATGGAATAAGATGTTTTGTTCTGGGTCATTTTGGACCATTTCTATTGATCCTTTTCATGAATCTTTGATGTACTGTATACAGTGGATGGCACTTTGAATTTATGTCTCATCGTTATCATGCATGTGTGTGGATACATTTTAATGATATTTTATCTATCTATCTATCTAACTATCTGTCTGTCTGTCTGTCTGTGTATATACTGTGCGTGTGTGTACTACAGTCCTAAAAAAATCGTTTGAGTAGGCAGATAAATCGGTGATAAGCACCAGCAGGCCTGGCCTGAGTTTCCCTCATCAACACCCTGCTTATTATTCCTTAATCAATGCTGCTGTAGAGAACAAAGAGAGGGAACCCATCCAAAGGCCCGTTAGAGACAAATCTTTGATTGCATATCGTTAACTACTACTAAACATCAGCCGGATTTAATGAGTTGCTTGCTTTCTGCATCCTTTTACTTCAAACGCTTCCAGGAAGTGTCCTAACACGGAGAGTTCGTTCCAGCGCAGGCGGGCCAAAAAGTCTGCTTAAGGCTTGTAAGCTGTTTTGTGTGGACAGTGTGGAGCTTTAAGCCCAAACGATGCCAAAACAGCAGCCCGACGGAATGGAGAGAGAGAGGGAGGGAGGGCGGACGAGCTTCACTTCCATTTATAATCGTGACAGTGGAAATCCATCATTCAAAAAAAAAGAAAAAACACATCTGTTGAAAAACGATTCGCACGGATTTCAAAAATAACATTTCCGCTTCAACAGATGGTGGATATTAGTGTCAAACAGTAGCTTCAGCCTGAACACTGCTGGGAGTTCTGGGTGTCTTTTTGGCTTTACTGTGGCGTAAAGATCTAGATGAAGGTAGATGAAGCTGTGGAGTTGGGAATAACAGCTGTTTAAGTTTGCTGCCATTCAAAAGTTTGGAATGACTTGTCATGAGAAATATATTCGCTATTTCATATAGAAAAGTTATTGTTGATTTCTAATAACTTATTGAATAACTGTGGTGAACTGTGACTGGTAGAGCGAGGCCTTCAGTTCGGGCCATGAATGTTGAAACCAGGTCAAAACTGAGAAACAAAACACCCTTACAATAATGACTTTTACAATAATGACCGTTTCTGTTAGTTTCTGTATGCATTTTTACAGTGACTCTTTCAGTAAAGGGTCCTGGGACAGAGCTAAAGCAGTAATACTTTATTTGGAGTGGTCATCTGTAAATGATTAATAAACTCTTAACAGAGTATCAGTAACACACCAACAACATATCAGTGAAGTAGCAGTAGTGAAGCACCTGAATATACATCTTATAGATGTTCTGTTGATACATTACCTACGTTAAGTAGATGTTCTGTTAATATGTTATTTCCATTATGAAAACCTAACCTTACCAACCTTACCCAACACCTAACCCTCACCACGGCCCTAATCCTAATCCAAACCTTAATCTCAACCCACAACCTAACCCTAACCCTCATCCTGGCCCTAATCCTAATCCAAACCTTAACCTCAACCCAAAATCTAATCCCAACCCTCACCCTGACCCTAATTCTAACCCTAATCTTAACCTCAACTCAAAACCTCCAGTTCCTGAAGGCCTAAACTAATTCAGGGGTGTTCAATCCTGGCCCTGGAGTTTTCCCACCCTGCAGAGTTCAGATCCAACACTCCAGGCTGGAATATTCAGAAGCTCCTGAAGATCTTCATTACCTGGACCAGGTCAGTTAGATTAGGGGCGGCACTAAAATTTTCAGGGTGGTAGATCTTCAGGACCAGGATTTGGCATCTCAAGCCCAATCAATGAGAAAGCTAGCTTGATTGTGTCTACCTAGATACCACAGGGGAAAAGATCTGATTTGACAGTTTTCTGTTGTCAAGCTCAAACCCTTTTGTTTCCAAGCAACAGTGAAATAAGATTGTTACTACAAAACTTTCAGAGTTTCAATACAACAAGAATGAGTCTATTAAATATAAATAAGCTACAAATTGCAGACATGCATATTTTAGTTCTCAGTTTGATGAGTGTTGAAGCTAAATATGCCCAAAGGAAAGTTTTATGTTAACAAAACCTGTTTGAATGTTTTCGCTTTTGCAGTTTCTTAAGCAAAAGTAACAGTAAAAAATCAAGCATTAAAATGGACAAAAATTTGACAAGGCAAGTAGTGTCCAAACTTTTGATGGGCAGTACTTGTGTGCCATGTATGTGATATATGTATATGTATATATCTGTTCCGTTTATATATCTGTTCCATTATTACCTGTAAAGTCGATGCGATTCATTCAGACAGTGTTCAGGACGTATCAAGGCCAAACGCATCCGCCTTTCTGCCGGAGCACATTGCACAGTCTTAGCTGGGAGAAATGAACAGTAGAGAGTTTTTTGCATGAACTCCGGCTCTCCTGAATTAATGATGAGCGCCAGCTCCGGCTCGTGTTAGCGCGGCACTCCCCGGTGACTCTGGGCCTGCAGAGGCGACGAGGTTTTGTCACCATTGCCATGATGTCTCTCTTATTTATGACAGGTACACGACAACTGTGACTTCTCGCAGATGGTTTGATGGTGAATGTTTCGAACCTCAGCAACATGTTTTATAATTTGCCATGCAGAAAGAAGGCGGAAGGAGGAGACTTTAAGTCGATGTTGGAAAAGGCCTGACAAAGTGTGACAAGCACGGAGCCAGACTTCCCCACTCGCTCAGGGCTGGATGTTTGCACGTTCCGCATCGCACTGACAGGTATAGGGGAGGTGGGAGAAAGAGAGAGAGGTAGAGACGCAGATAGGAGCACTGCTCTATTTCCTCACCCTCCAGTTCCATAGGCAAGCGACTCTTACCTGTATTACATTCCTATTCATTTTCCCTTCAGTGCTCTCCAGGCAAGAGATCGACACCTTAAAGCAGCTGCTGTCCAGGCTGGGAAGCTGCATTCAGAGGCAGCTAATGCGCGCGACGCAACATTCAGCAGACAAGCCAAATAATGAACCCTCTAGAACCCAGAGATTGCTGTTCTACCACCTATAGAATGTTGTTGTGGAAGTCATAGAACACTTATTTAGAACTCAGTGCTGCTTTAGAGCATTAAATGTTTGATCTATGCTGCTAAAATCCAGAGGATGTTGCTCTAGAATCCAGTTAATATTGATCTGTGATTCAGAGTGCTTTTCTAGAGCCAAGATAGTGCTTCTCTAGAACCCAGTGAATGTTTATCTGGAGTACAAAGATTATGACTTTAGAATCTAGCAAACATTGATCTTGGACCAATAGTGATGTGCTAGAACCCAGAATGTCACCCTAGAACTCAACCAACGCTGCCCTAGAATGCATGATGCTACTCTAAAACCCATTGTGCTTCTCTGGAACCAAGCATGCCGTGCTACAACCCGGAGTGCTTCTTTGAACACAAAGTGCTGCTCCAGAACCCAGTGTCCTGCTTTAGAACACAGGATTTTGCTCTAGAATACAGAGGTATTGGTCTAAAACTCAGTGCCCTACTTTAGTATCCAGGTTGCTACTCCAAAACTCAATTTGCTAACCTTAGAACCCAAAGTGTGAGTCTGGTTACTTTACAATGTTCAAGCATTGATCTAGGATCCTGAGTGATCCAGTAGGGACCAGAGAATGTTACTGTAGAACCCAAAGAACGTTGCTCTAGGATCCAGAGTGTTGCTCTAAAATACAGATTGAAACATTTATCTCTGACCCTTTTCGAGAGCCCAGAGAATCTCTCTGTAGAACTTATTTAAGTGATTGAGTTCTACAGAGAGATTCTCTGGGTTCTCGAAAAGGGTCAGAGATAAATGTTTCAATCGTTTATTTAAGCAGCTTTAGAACCCATCTTTTTCCCTAGAACCCAGTGACCCAGTACTGTTCTATAAGCCAATGTCCTCATTTAGAACCCAGGAAGCTGCTCTAAAACCCTGACTTCTGCACTTGAAACTGGATAGTGTTGCTCTAGAATCCAGAACCCTTGTCTAGAGCCCACAATGTTGCTTTAGAACCTAAGGAATGCTGGAATAAAACCCAGTGTTGCTCTAGAACCCAGACTGTAAAAAAAGGTTTTAATGTGAAGTTAGAACCCTGGTTGCCTTCAAACTTTAAATTGAACATTAACTAATATATTTTCAGAAACAGCAAATAATATTTGCAGTGACAGCACAACAGAAAGCTGAGGCTGCAGTCCACTCTGATGGACTTCAGGGTGAAGTTCAAGTAGCTGCTGCACAAGAACTTCACTGCGCTCTCCCCAGATCTGCACGGTTCTGTGGGGGGAGGTGTCAGTGGGCTCTGATACCCTGGGTTCCATAATGCATGTGTGAACAAGGACAGGGAAGCAGGTCTAGACTGGATAATGGATGGCAACAAGAAGCACCAACAAAAGAACACGGCCAGTGAAAAATACCAGGCAATGCTAAACAGCGCATTGAAGATAAGGGGGGGCCTGCGTTTTAAAGCCAGGTGTTTAACCGGTACTAGACTGGTGTAAAGTAAGGGAGGTTCAGAGGGAGAAAACTTCTCTTAAGGTCTTTTTTTCCTCTTGAAAATAACATCAGGGTGCTGCTCTAATATTCACATTCCTTCTTTAGAGCATCATCACTTTACTGCCTAAAAGGGAACTTGTTTTCATGCACCACAAAACTGACCAACGAATTAGTAGTCATATGTGAGAAGAGCATGACGAGTAAATCTCTGCTGTCGGAACAAAACCTCATATCTCCAAAAGTGCTAGCTTTACAGGAGAAGGAAAAAACCTACTTTAGTTTTAATGTAAGTCAATGGAAACAGGCTTTTTTACAAGTCATTTTGGGCCGTTTCTCTTGGTCCTTTCATTATGACATTTCCACACAATGTAAAGGGCAACAGGCATTTTCAGTTTAGGTCAAATACGACCAAATGACCAAAGTGGAGATGCAAGGTTTTAATCTGACAGCAGTGAAATGCAGCATATAAACATAATATCTTTAACCTGTAGAAGTCAGTCAGTGCTGATGATAACAAAAGTGTGTTGTGATTTTATATGAATTATTTCTCACTCATAACTAATTGAATTCTGTGAAAAGTGCAAATTCTAAACTTTCAATTCTCACCACATTTGTGTTTGTTGAGTAAATTAGTCGACTAATTAATTTACTTGTCAGCATAACGGGCAGCAGTTGACTAGTTAAGGACAGTGCCCTGAAATACAGCGGCAATGAAAACTGCAGTGAACAAGCAAGACGACAGAACAGAAATCAGTTTTTCTGCTAAACACAAAGCCCAAAGTAGTTTATTAGTGTGACAGTAGTACATGAGACATAACCAATTCCACTATAAGCTGAAATACAGTCTCGTAAGCCAGATCAGGCAGCTTTGGAGAACTGCTGCCTCTGATAGGAAAGGGCAGCTCGACTCATGCAAAATGACCAATCATAGGACAGCGTGCACAACAGTGCAGATAGCCAGAGTTAGTTTAAATCCTCTGTGAGAAGTGAGACTCTGAGAGCTGTGTTGATTTTAGCATGCAGTTTGCATCAGTCAGTCACAGTAATGATGACTGGTTGGCTTATTGACTTCTTTTTGGAAGACTAGTGAAAATGAATAGTTGTGCACCCTTTATTACACGCTGAAAAATGTTGATTTAAATTTAAACTAGCCCAAGATTTTGCTCTAGAATCCAGAGGTATTGATCTGTAACCCAGTGCCCTACTTTAGTATCCAGGTTACTGCCCTAAAGCCCAAATTGCTGCCTTAGAACCCAAGGTTTGAGTCTGGTTGCTTTAGAGTGTAGCAAACATTGGACCCACATTGATGTGCTAGAACTGCAGAATGTTGCTTTACAACCTAGAGAATTCTGCTGTGGAGCTCATAGAACATTTCTTTCCACAGTAGTCCTACATTAGAACACAGAATGTTCAAGCATTGATCTAGGATCCAGAGTGATCCAGTAGGGACCAGAGAATGTTGCTGTAGAACCTGAAGAATGTTGCTCTAGGATCCAGAGTGCTGCTCTAAAATACAGATTGAAACATTGATCTCTGACCTGGAGTCCTTTTCTAGAACCCAGAGTATGTTTCTTTATTTTAGCAGCTTTAGAACCCAGTGTCCTGCTTTAGGTTAATGCTTTAGAATCCTAAGCGTTGCTTTAGAAACCAGTTTACTGTTCTATAAGCCAGTGTCCTCGTTTAGAACCCAGGAAGCTGCTCTAAAACCCAGACTCTTGCACTCGAGACCATATGATGTTGCTCCAGAATCCATAACCCTTCTCTAGAGCTCAGAATGCTGCTTTAGAACCTAAAGAATGCTGGACTAAAACACAGTGAATGTTGCTCAAGAACCCAGACTGTCAAATAATATGTTAACAGAATGTAAAATACAGATTATTGTTCTGTAAACTTACTGTTAGAGGTTCAATAAACTCTAAAGAAATTAAGGAACACTCACATTTTTTACTAGTTGACCAGTAAGTGTCTACATTGGTTCCACATGAATTAAATACATTATATCAACACATGAACTGTTGTTCATTTACTTTTATAGACATATTTTGTTCAAGAACATTTTTAGTTTCAATTTTATTGGAAAGGTCTTGTTTTGTGCGCTTATCTCATGGAAAGAATCAGTAATCCTTTACTTTTTTGTCATGGTTTGTCATTTCTTGACACTGAAACAGGAAACTGGAATCTGACGATACAGAATGCAGTCAGTCATGTGATTATCATTTCATTTAAATGTTATAGCAGAACAACAGTAAGAACTCTTCGCCTAGAAAGTTGCTGAAGCTGTAAAACTTAGGATTTAAATTCTTCTCTTTCAGTTTGGGTGAAAAGTCTCAGGAACAAGATCAGCATTTCGGTATCAGTGACAGTGTTTAACAGCAGGGTACAAACACCTTTCTCTGTTAGGAACTGCAGGAAAATAGGGAAAGAAAGAAAATTGGGCAGAAAGCTTTGCCATCTATTACTTTACTGCCATCAATGATTCTCTCTCTCTCTCTCTCTCTCTCTCTCTCTCTCTCTCTCTCTCTCTCTCTCTCTCTCTCAGGTATGTCAGTGTGAATGTATTAAAGCTGGGGGCAGGATAATGAGGTTTAGCCACTAATGCGATTGTAGGATTTTAGCACAGATTACATATCTAGTCTGCATGACCAGGAAAGGACCCTATTTTAGCACAGGTAATTCCACCGGCTTCAGTTTTATGAGGTGTGTGTGTGTGTGTGTGTGTGTGTGTGTGTGTGTGTCCTTGAAATCCAGGTCTTCAAGTTCAAGATCTTCTAACATATTTCAGCCCATTTCTAGGAGTAGCAGAAACAGCCAAAACATCTAACATACTACAAAAATGCATAATAGAAATAATTCATTTTTTACTTCCCATCACTTGATGTGCAAAGTGAGTATACCAAGCTCATTTGAATTGTTTTTTGATTACATGTAATCAATAGTGCCTTTTAACAAGAAGCATAAATGTAATATTATAAGTTAAGTGAATAAAAAATCCATTTTTGACCATATAGTTTAATCAATCTGATTTTTCTTTCCAGATTTATGCTCAGAAAAGCCCAGGGAACATATGGACCAAAGAAAATTTTACATTTCAGATATAGACCTTAATGGGTTATTGTAGATAAATATATTTGATCTATATGTATATATATGTGTGTGTGTGTGTGTGTGTGTGTGTGTGTGTTATTGTAGATAAATGCATTTAAAATGCAAATATCAAGTGATGTATCAAGTGTTAAATTTTCATCAAAAGAATTATGAAATATCCATGGCTGGTGGTGTGATTATAGACATCTGACTCAGATTTATCTGTAATAAATTCAAATAAAATGCTTTGATATGTTCGCTTTGCTCTTACACTGTAGCAAAAGATGGTTTTATGTAGTCAAGTTTTATCAGTGATTGTTGAGCAACATCACAACACATATATAGGCACAGTAATTATACAACACATGATGGTGAGCTCAGGTATTCACGTCAGAGGGTGCAGGTATACGCACCTGCATGTGCACAGCACTACACTAGTGGCTCTCGCACTCGTACCCAAAAGTTAATTCTCCAGGTTGAATTTTGAAGGTATTTTTCTGCTGTAATTGCTCTGCTGGTATTCATAAATCACCAGGCTGTAAGGTCATCTTATAATTTCTTATCTGCCTGAGATTAAGCACTGCTCGAGTTACCCCATCTTTTCATTTGAACAGCGTCTGGCCGAAGGAACAGATTGATTACTGTCCTCCACTCCTCCAAAACAACCAATCGCTTCTTAACCTGTAATTACACTGAGCCCAAATGAAGGAGGCGGCTATTTGTGGGTGTTTGACGAGGGAAGAATAAGGAAGAGAGATAAAAGTTAGATAGATAGATAGATAGATAGATAGATAGATAGATAGATAGATAGATAGATAGATAGATTTTTCCTTTTTTACAGATAAGCATTCACTATAATTATTGTTGTCATGAAGGTCAAGTTGTTTAAAAAAACAAAAACCTGGACCCAGACCAGCCGTTCATGTAGAGCATTATACAAACATGAAATGGATGACGGTATCCATAAATACTAAACTCACCGCTGTCTTTCCTAAAAGCAGTGGAAGTAATAAGGAAATCACAGTGATTCAAAACTCTGCAGGCTAAACCAACCCAGCATGTTCACAGTTCTTTTTTTATCCCAAAGTCTACTAGACAAGCTTTAAGCAATATGTTCAGGATCCAAATGGAGATATTTATTCATAAAAACACACTTTGAGCTCAGCCCACTGAAAGCGGAAATGTGCAAGCCTGCATAATCACTGTTGGGAGACATGGAGAAAAAAAACGACTGTACATTTATCTCTCGCTCATTCAGGACCAATTTTTGGTCCATTGAGGAGTTTTGTATGGTGTTAAAAGCATTATGCAAGTCAAACACAGCCGGGCGCACAGCGGAGGCAGAAGTATACAGTACGGTATCATCAGCATAAAAGTACGACTCACAGGAGAAACACTATCATCAGTATAAAGCCTGAATAATTCCTGCCTAATATGGAACCCTGAGGTACTCCTTTAGCAAAGACATCAGGAGATACATGCTGAGTTCCTTCAGTAACTCAATTGCACAGTCAGTTCCAAGCACTTCTCCAATGCGAGGAGGAAACTTTTGTAGTAATACGCAATGTAATCCTTCATAGCAGATGCTTTTGATATCAAAAATAATGTTAGTTGATTAATATTAATTATCACTACAGTTAATTGTGCTATAACTACAATTGTTTTTTCACTCTTTTAGCACATTTTTCAGGCCACAGGAAAACATACAGCCTGTGGTGAATAAGATCCTGGTTGTGTTACACAAAATGTGTTGTCTGAGGCTGGACATATAAATGTTTTACAAAATAGCACAATGTATGAGCCGAGATGTGGGTGGAGAGTCAGAAGCATATCATTGTTGTCGGAAGTAAACCTCATATCTCCAAAAGGATAACTATACAGGAGAAGGAAAAACCCTGCTTTAATTTTAGTGTAAGTCAATGGAACCAGAATTTTTTTCCAAGTAGTTTTGGGCCGTTTCTTTTGATCTATATGTCAAAAACTGAAAAATGACAAAAATGGAAAAATGAGGTTTTCTTCAGCAGCGATATAGTACAGTACCTTCTGCATTAAAGTACACCTTGCAGGTTTCCTCACAGGAGAAACACTATAATCAATATAAAGCCTGGATAATTCCTGCCTAATATGGAACCCTGAGGTACTCCTTTAGCAAAGACATTGGGAGAAACATGCTGACATCTTTAACTGAATAACTCACAAGCATTTATCCAAAAGTGGAATTTTGTAGCAAAAATAATCTAATCACTCATATCAGATGCTGTAGATGGGTGAGGATGAAATGTGGAGAATTAAATGTGAAAAGGATACAAGCTGTATTACTGTAAAGCAAAGATTATATATGAGGTAAACCAAGATGGTGTTTGCCTATTCAGGTGGATGAGCTGGAAAGTAGTACAGTTGCTATCTGCTTAAGTCTCACATCAACTGCTTTGCCCCGCCCCCATCTTCCAGGGCAAGGTCGGAAACCTCCAGGTTCTAAGAGGAAGTCTTAAGCTGTTAAAGAACCTGTATGTAAGGGTTCTTTATACCTTTAGAATGTTCTTCACAATCAAGCATCTCATTTTCAAACATGGTTCTTTGGGGAACTAAACTAGCTCTTGAATGTTTTAAGAACCCTTTGTTGCACATTTTTTTAGGAATGTACTGCATGTCTTGAGATTGATAACTGAATAATCAATCTAGGTTTTGTTTGTGAAAAGCTCACTTTCACACTAATCCAAAAAAATGGCTCAAATGAGATTAATAATAAGAAGAAATAATGCAATTTGGTTTATGCTTAACTTTTTTGGATTAGCATGTGGGCTTTTTCCCTAACAATGTAATCTGTTCTCATTTATAACTGAATGACAGTGGTGAGCGGAGTACACAAACCATGTACTTGAGTTAAAGTAGAGACACCCAAGGTAAAATATTACTGCAGTAAAAGTAGAAGTTCCTCCCTTTAGACCTCCACTTGAGTAAAAGTGCAAAAGTATTTACCTTCAAATGTACTTAAGTATCAAAAGTGAAAGTACTAAAAGATTAATTATGACTTTAATGTCCTATTATCATTTTTGTAACAAGACTCCCTTCATTAACTCATTTTAGGTGAAAATACTCCAGTGTCTCTCTTGGTAAACCAGTCTTTTAATAGAAGGTCATTAATTAGTGATGCTGATGTCTATTAAAATTATCATGAACACAAAACATTGAAGGCAAACAGTTTCCATCAGGTAGAACTGAGTGGCTCTGAAATCACTTTTTACAAACAAGCAAAGTTTCAGTTTAAGATTTATTTACAACTTAGTTACAAGTTTAAGTTTAATAAAAACTTTAAACTCAGATTCACAAATGAGTTTCCTTTACTAAACTGCATCTGTAGGTCTCTGTTCATAAACATAAACTAGCAAAAACTAATTTACTATAAAATGAAATGTGTTTGTATAAATTCAGAAAAAAGACACGTCAGTCACAACTGCATATGAGTACATATTTCTATATTGTGGTCTATTTACACAAAGTTAGGTTAGTTCATCATTTATGTTGAATAGACTCTCCCAAAATTTTACGCTGCTGCACTGATGTTGAACCGTGTGCTGCACTGGGTCGGTATGACCAACAGGTCAAAACAAGCTCAAAACTAAGTGACCGCTGTGCCCTGATTGGTGTTCTTACTTCGCGCTTCTTTCGTTTTGACGTTACGTTTTTATACACACATAAACCAAAAGGAACGACAGATTTCTCATAATGTAGTGGAGTAAAAAGTGAGATGTTTGACTTTGAAATGTAGTGGAGTGAAAGTAAGAAGTCGCCCAAAATGATAAACCCTCAGTTTAAGGGGTAAGACCAGTAACCATATTAACTCTATGGAACTGAATGTCTCGCTAGCGATCCACTCTGAGAATTTGGCGGTGACTCCTTTAACCCATTAAATCTGCCACCAGATGAGTTACAGCGTGTTCTTTTCCATGTTGACCAGAGAAACATGTCAGCATCCCTGCTTTCCGTGTGCTGCCATGTTTTCTATCACTGTATAAAAGATACACGACTTCCTTTATTACAGAGTACAGAGGGACGTTCAGGTCAGTAAGCTCTGGTTATCGATGTGTTTAGTCAGAGTAATGATAAAATGCATCTGGTGTGACTTACATTCATGTTCATATGTTTTCTTGTTTTAAAGGTAGTTTGTAAGACAAACTAATTAAAAATATTATTTTTTGGCTTTGTAAGATCACATTTTTTACAAATTAAATAAACACAGGAATAGAACTGAGATGTTACATAATTAACAGAGAAGAGCAGATTAAACAGCAGAAACAGCCATATTTTTCGCGTCATTGTTTAAAGGGTTAAAGCCAGTTCCCATATTAATGATGAGTAAAAATATTTTTTTATTTACACCACACAAGATTTATATGAATAGCATCAAACAGCAGATAAAAGAACAGTATTGTTGTAATTGTTACTGGAATTCTGCCAGCTTTTTTATCATGCCTGGTTTCTATGACTCCTCCCCACTTTTGTAGTGGAATCTAAAAATTAAAACACAGAGAGAGAGAGAGAGAGAGAGAGAGAGAGAGAGAGAGAGAGATAGTGCCAACTTATTCCATCAAAGGCAATTTAATGCTCCACTGCCCTCTAAGTTGTGACACATTTGCCTCTCTAACAAGCGACTCTTGGGTGCCTGAGAACATGACACCCAGTGTGTGTGTGTGTGTGTGTGTGTGTGTGTGTGTGTGTGTGCGCACAGTGAGCCAGGCGTTAGGGCATCGTGACAGATGCTCTCTCCACAGAATCGGTCAACACTGTCCTGCTGTTATTACACCACAGCCCAAAAATAAATAAATAAGTAAATAGAATAACTGTTCGCCCCCATATATGACAAACCTAATACTTCAGAATACTTTCAAGGGACAAATTATTATGTAATTATATATATATATATATATATATATATATATATATATATATATATATATATATATATATACTTTTATACAAAGTGAAATAGTTTGATGAAGTGTGATGCAGATTCACTCCCCAGTCTTTATGATCCATATATGGGGACTAAATAAAACAACCAGTTTTAAATTCATTTGTTAATTTTGAGGGGCCTACATCCGTTCAGCTCACAGCAGATTAGCCCCACCCATTCAGCCTACAGCAGTTTAGCTACACCTATTCACCAAATTCCTGCAGACAGTCTGTAGCAGAGTAACTGAAGTAGAAGATGTGGGAAAATGATTAAACGTTGTGCTTTTCCTGGCTGTTGGGAAGCAAATGTTTCATTGTAGCTTTCCAAAGGATCCACACACTCGAAAGTATTTCAAGTCTAAACTTAACCATTTGTTCTGTACATTTGTGATCATACTGCTTTTTGAATTAGGTATGATACAGGGCAGCCAATCAGAACAGAAGTCATTATCATGTCACTCTTAATGTGGGGTAATTGTTTGACTGTCAGTTTAAGGAGGAGTAAAAAGAGGTCTGTGGTAATTTGGAAATGAAACATGACTGTTTTTGGTAAGTAGCACCACACAAAACATAAAATATAAGACAAATCCAGAATAAAGACCCTTTAATGTGTCTGTTTTTAGCTTTTACTTTTTCATTTTTGGAGGGAAAGTTGTGAGACATTACAGTAGTAATACCTCAAAGTCTAATGCATAATCTGTTAGCTGTCAATGCACACATTGATAAGCATGTTTCTTCCTGAGAGGCAGAATGCAATTCTTTAGCACCGCGCTGCTTTACTCTCGTTTTTCTGGAACAACTGCAAATCTTTTTCGTCATTTTGACCTTGGGCAGTGCAAAAATGTTTGCGTTTGAGTTTAAATGTGAGATTTTTCCTGACTCTGAAACATCTGCAGGCTTTAACCTTCTCAGTTTGTACCAGCAATACTGAAAGTATGCTGCATTTCTTTAAAATGATTTCTCACTCATTGCTCATTGAAACAAGCAGAGAAATTCGGTGGAAAGTGCAGATTTTAAACTTTCAATTCATACCACATTTGTCTTTGTGAGCAGAAGAGAAGATTTGATAAAGTTGCTATTTATTATGTGCACAGTCTTGTTTTGTGGAAAGAGAAGACATCCTTTTTTATTGACATCAAAACAGAAAAGTTAGAAATAGAGACTCAAACCTGTTGATACAGAATGTAAATCAAATGTAAATGTAATTTATTATGTGACAAAAAACCCTATTCAAGGTCTGGTAATGTTATTTGTATTAGACTCAATGGAACAGTTTGTGCAATAAAGTACAGACTGGAGGTGGAACGATATGGCAGAAGTATATTGCGATACTTCAAGAACTTTTCACATTACATGATAGGTCATGATCTTTATTTTTTCAGCCATCTGATCAGTTGGAACAGAGAAAAAAGACTCAGTAGTGCTACATTTTAAAAAATTGCATCAAAAATTGTGACCACAATGATTTTAATTCGATATTCCACATGCTGTGATGCACAAACACAGTT
The DNA here is from genome assembly GCF_904425465.1 of Colossoma macropomum. Classification (NCBI taxonomy): domain Eukaryota; kingdom Metazoa; phylum Chordata; class Actinopteri; order Characiformes; family Serrasalmidae; genus Colossoma; species Colossoma macropomum. The sequence goes on from NW_023494789.1 coordinate 1,380,033, forward strand.
AAACTGGACTGATTTTTCTCTCTTTATAATGAAACATGCACCTTATCCATGTTCTCCAAGTACTGACGATATCCACGATATGTTCAGAAAAGCATATTGACATAATTTGTCACAATGACAATATATATTTTCATATCGCCCAGCCCTAGCAGAGATCGAAATGCCCAGAGGTTCACTTCAGCATTAAGATTGGAACTAAACCGATACAGAGAAACAAACTTCCAGTTAATACCAGACAGAATAGCATTAGGTTAGTAGACTGTCTGTGTTTACATGCGATGATTTCTGCCACTCCGGTTGAGTTTTTTATGATTACAGATCACAACTGAGGTGTTTATTCTCAATCTACTCAACAATCTGATGAAAATCTCTGTTTACATGCTCAATACAACTAATTAGATCCAAAATTATGCGCATGTGTTGAGAACCACTTCGTGTAGACGTTACCATGACAACCAGCATCATGTGAGTCCAGTCAGAGTGAGAGGAGCAGCAGTGAGCAGCGCTTGTGGTTTTAACTGCTTTAAAATGATGTCAGACTCAGGAAAACGTCCTTCACATGTCCTTATTAAAGAAGGCCGAGAGGAAGACGTCGTGTTCTGAGACACATAAGCTGGACGTCCGTCCCACCGCCGTCTTTTAAAGATCAGAGCATAAACTTCGTCTCCTCTGCAGACCAGTTTCTGCTCCGCCATGTTGAACGGTATAAACTCTCACTATGACGTGACGAACATGATCAGAACGGACTTAAACTTTCCGATAGGGAATGTAATCAGATACAGGCGTTTACACGGATATTATTCTTCTATTTAACGGATTAAATATTAAATGGACTAAATATATTTAACTCGACTAGACTTTTCCGACTGAGTTGTTTACATGGATGTATTCTATTCTGATTGAGGCTGCATGTAAACATAGACTTGAGGATAAAGAAAGGTGCTGTTGTCTGTTACCAAAAGTTGATATTACATTACCATGAGGTCGATTTGAACAGAACTACTATTATTGAAGGAGCTCGGAATTTGATGAAACAAATTGGTTTTCTATTACTGAGTTTACAGATTGCAGCCTTGTGAACAGTAATGTACGTTTCTGGCTTTACTAGATGGTACAAATCCTGAAGCAAATACTTTTTATTTATACTTATATCTTGCTATAATTGACTATAAGATCAGAATCAAGGTGAAATGCTTACTGATATTTTATAAATGTCATGTTTTGTCTGTCATTTTGATTGCCAGTTGTAATGTAATCATTAATAATAAATTGTGGATAAAAAGCGATTAGAGTCTAAAGTGCCCCGGTGCTCGCCCCGACCGTCGCGTTACTAAATATTCAGCACAGCTCGGCTATATTCTTTATAACGGTTATTAAAGATAGTTAAACATCGCTTTCCCCAGGTATTACACTGTGGATGTATGGTGTGCAGATACATTGTAAGCTGAAATTACAGTCATTACTGAGAGAGGGAGAGAGAGGGAGAGAGAGAGAGAGAGAGAGAGGGAGACAGAGAGAGAGAGAGAGAGAGAGAGAGAGAGAGAGAGAGAGAGAGAGAGAGAGAGAGATCTATAATTATGCTCTCTCGGGAAAATCCATGTTCAGTTTTATTATCAAATTTCTCCAGGCTTCAGATACTGATCAAAGCAGAGCGAACAAATCTCTCTCTCTCTTTCCTATGCTCTCACTTTCTTCTCTTTTTCTTTTCTAATTTTTCTCCCTCTCTCTCTTCTCTTACTTTCTTTTTGCTTCTCCCTCTCTCTCTTCTCACTCTCTCATTTTCTCTCTTCTCCCACTTTTCTCCTTCTAGCTCTCTCTTTCTCTCACCTGTATCTCCCTCTCTCCTCCCACTTTCTCTTTTCTCTCTCTTCACTTTCTTTCCCCCTCCCTCCCTCTCTTCTCTCACTTTCTCTCCCTCGCTCTCTCTCTCTTTCCTCTCACTTTCTTTCCCCTTCTCATTCACTTCTCTCACTTTCTTTCTACTCTACTTCTCTTCACTTTCTCCTTCTCTCTTGCTCTGTTACGTTCTATCTCTTTTCTTTTTTCTTTCTATCTTTTACTTCTTTTCATATTTTGTCTCTTTTCATCTCCCTCTCTTTTCAAACCTACTCCTCTCTCTATCTCTCTCTCTCTCTCTCTCTCTCTCCCCTCTCTCTCTCTGTTTCTTTCTCTTTGTGTATTTCTTTTCTGTCTTTCTCTCTCTACTCCCGATTTCTCTCACTCCTTTGTCTCTTTCTCTCTACCCCCTCCACCCCCACCCCCCCTCTCGAGGTGAAACTGGACTCTATTGTTTGGAGTCCCTGGTGCATCTCCGTCATTTGCATTTTATTTTTTTTCTTTTTTGGAAATGCAAATGTTCCTCACTCTGGTACTGCTTGACCCAAATGTTCATGGCCCACTAGAGCTCATCTGCTTAAAGAAAAAGTTTTGAAAAAAGTTTTAAAATACACCCCCCCCCCACCACCACCACCCCTTATCCCAAATATAGTTGATCAGCCAAGATGTGTTTGGTGTCTGAGGTTTGCTTCTTTAGTTTTTACTGGAGCTACAAGACTAACATAACGAATAAATGGAAGTTTTTACTTCACCAGTTAGCATTTTGCAAACTGCACATCCAGCTCATCACAAACTTACCTCAAACACTGAGTGTGTTTACATACACTTAATAATCCGATAACCGCAGGAAACCAGATTTTGTCAGTAATCCGATCAACATGTTTACATGGACCTAATGGAGAAACTCTGGGTCTACATGAATCAGACAGCAATCAGATTTCTACTTTGCAACCAGCCAATAAACTCACAGAAGAAGACGTGACATAAACATAATGTAAAACAAAAACTTTAAAAGCATTTTTTTTTCTTAAAACATCGCGCCACTTTATCTGAAAATATGAACATACATCATCTGGAAGCAAAAGAATATATAAATCCTTCACTTTGTCAAGCAGGTATTTGGTTCCAGCATCACTCCAAAAGTGTTTTGTTGCCGTCCCACAGGTGCTGTGTTAAATGCCGCTTGCTTATTTCTGGTACCGCAGTCTGTTTTCGCACATGCACAGACTGAGAAATCCGAAAGAAATCAGAGTAAGAGTTTACATGCACTGAGAAATCTGATTACTGAGCTAAAATCCAGCTTTCTTTAATGGATCTCTTAATTGGACTTCTAGACTTTAGCGTATGCTCTTACTCTGATTTCTATCAGATTTCTCAGTTGTGAAAACAGACCATGGTACTGGAAATAAGCAAGCATGACCATTTGAATAATCAGATAGCTAAAAATTTGACTGTGATCAGATTGCTAAGTGCATGTGAGTGCAATCAGTGTCAAGTTGTTCAGTAATCTCTACTGGACTTGGATCCTGACACTGTATGACACGCTACTGTCTGGACAGAATTTAGACTATTACTGTTTTTCTTTAGCAAGCGGTTTGTACGGTGCTACATTAGCCTTGTACACTCTCAGAAATAAAGGTCCTAAACTGTCTCTGGGTCAGTTCCCCTCCTGTCACTGGGGTGGAACCCTCAAGGGTCCATCTCAGTACCTTCAGTCAGGGAACATAACTGAACCATAATCCACTGAATGATATGTTCTAAGCTGTACTGACTCCACACACCCCGTCTCGTCTCCAGGCTTTTATTTTACTGTTCTGTTTAAAACATACGGTTATGAAAAGGTACAAATACGAACTTTTCACCTGGAAAAACTGATTTAATGTTCACAATCAGACCTTAAAACCACTGTTGGAGCTTTGAGGGAACATTTACACTGTTTGTACCTTGATGAATGAGAAATGTACCTGAACAGAACCTTTATTTCTAACAGAGTAGCTAAAGAAACGAACTTCAGACACCAAGCTTGTCTTAACTTATTGACTCAAGTGTGGTCTGGCTGTTAGCATTTGGAAATGAATGCTGTTGAAGGAGCATTACTTATTGTGTGTTTATCTCTCTGGGGGGTTGGAATCCTCCCAGGTTGATGAAAACAGGAACATTTTGTTGTTGTGGAGACATTTGTCTGCTCTCAATGAGGAAAAATACTTTTTTTCCTCCCAGAAAATTGTTGCGTTGGCTATATATCCGGGTGGATAATGCGTCCACTCAGCGCTAGAAGCAGCTCATTTTACATCGCGGTAAATACAAACAGAAAAGACTGAACCAAAATAAAGTCAATAATGGTAAATGTTGTTGCATTTGAGGCTGTAATGTCAAATGCTTTGAGGGGAAGTTGAGTCCATTTGCCTTTAAGTAGGCAAAGGTGGCCTATTTTTTCTGCTACTGCTGTTAGAGAGGGAGAAAGAGTGAATGAAAAAGTCTGTTGGGAAAACTACCTATAGCTTTCTGCTTTACAAACCTGATGGCTCCCCCAATTTCCCCCCAATGTTAAGTTTAGTTTCAGTGCATGAAACAATAAATACCACCATGTTTTGAAGCTCCACTGTGCTTCAGGGGGATTGTGCTGCAGTGAAAAGCACACTAAGGTGACCAGGTGTCACCTCAGAGCAGCTAAGTTCTGACTCTGAGACTTGTAAATGCCCATTACCATGTTACCACGTTAATGAGGTAACGTGTATACCCAAGAACAAACCTGGTTCAGGTTTAAGTTTTTCCCATTTTCCAGCCTTTAAAAACTGGTAGAGCTGCTAAAGTAATTCAAAATTCAGTGAATGCATCAGTAGCTTGGTGCTAATGTAACAGCTATTAGCATTATCATAGCAGATCAAATAAAAAATACTTATAAAGTTGCTTTTTTATCATTAAACACTGCAGTGAAAATATGAGCCTGGTTAATGCTCATAATTAAATGACAAGAAATTAACCCCACACAGTCCAGTTAATGGTGAAGTTTTTAGAGTGATGCAGCCTGATAATCCATTAATAATCCAACTAATAGCTCAATCGGAACAGAGCACGTCCATGTAAACACCTCAATCGGAATAGTCTAGTCTGATTGAGGCCATTCGGAATACAGTCTCTATCCGACTGAACGAGGTGGGTAATCCTGTAAATAATCAGTTAAATAGAAGAATAATATCCGTGTAAACGCCTGTATCTGATTACATTCCCTATCGGAAAGTTTAAGTCCGTTCTGATCATGTTCGTCGCGTCATAGTGAAAGTTTGTACCGTTCAACATGGTGGAGCAGAAACTGGTCTGCAGAGGAGACGAAGTTTATGCTCTGATCTTTAAAAGACGGCGGTGGGACGGACGTCCAGCTTATGTGTCTCAGAACACGACGTCTTCCTCTCGGCCTTCTTTAACAAGGACATGTGAAGGACGTTTTCCTGAGTCTGACATCATTTTAAAGCAGTTAAAACCACAAGCGCTGCTCACTGCTGCTCATCTCACTCTGACTGGACTCACGTGATGCTGGTTGTCATGGTAACGTCTACACTAAGTGGTTCTCTACACATGCGCGTAATTTTGGATCTAATTAGTTGTATTGAGCATGTAAACAGAGATTTTCATCAGACTGTTGAGTAGAGTGAGAATAAACACCTCAGTCTTAATCTGTAATCAGAGTGTTTTTGATCGGATTGGTAAAAATCTTTGCATGTAAACACAGACAGGGCCAGCGTTCCACCTGGAAGTAAGTTTTTTGTTGTTGTGACGCTGATTTTTCCTCTATAACTTAAACCTTTATTATCTCTCAGTGGAGCAGTTCTGGCAGCACTCTGTCAGCTCTACCTGGCTGTTGCCCTAACATGTCAGAAATACCGGGTGGAGCGGGCAGTGGCCCATTTAATGAGGGCTGAAGTCACCGTCCCACCTCACTGTCGCCCACCGAATGGTTCTGATGTGTGACGTTTGTTCCCACTGTGTCAACTGACTTTTCCTTACAGTGTTTTTATGCACATTTTCAAACTTTCATAGAGGGAGTGAATGGAAGACCCGTCTGTGTTTGTGTGTAGTTCACTGAACTCTGCCTTATTCTGCAGTCTGACCCTGAATGTAGGTCATATAGAGAACAGCAGTAGCAGCGAGAGAAGAGCCGAGTGTGTATGTTTGCGTGTGTGTGTGTGTGTGTGTGTATGTGTGTGTGTGTGTGTGTGTGTGTGTGTGTGTGTGTGTTGCAGAGGATGTTAAGGTGAATAGTGCGGCCTTTAGGGAGCTGCTGGCAGTTCCTGAGGGAAATTTAGCTTTCAGTCTGTACCTGCTCCCTTTAACCCCATTCACCCCTCTCTCTCTCTCTCTCTCTCTCTCTCTCTCTCTCTCTCTCTCTCTCTCTCTCTCTCGGTCTCATATTTCCTCTGTTTCCTTTCTCTCTCTTTACTTTGTCTCTTTCTCTCCTCTCTCCCTGTCTGTCTGTCTCTGTTACTCTCCTATTCTCTTGTTTCCTTTCTCTCTCTCTCTTTCTCTGTCTCTCTCCTTTCTGTTTCCTCTCATTCTCCTTTCTGATTCCTTTCTCTGTCTCTCCTTCTCTCCCCATCTCTATTTCGCTCTCTCGCATTCTTTCGTTCACTGCCTCTCTCCTCTCCCTATCTTTCTCTCTCCCCATTTTTCTCTCTCTGTCTCTCTCCCTCCTTTCTGTTTTCTCTCTGTCTCTTTCTCGCTTGCATTCTTTCTCTCTCTGCCTCTCCCCCTTTCTCCTCTTCTCTCTCTCTCTTTCTCTTTCACTCTCTCCCCCCTTTTCTATCTCTCCCGCCCTCTCTGTCCCTCCTCTGTGTTCTCTAGAGTGATGGCAGTAGCCAGAGGGTTGCTGAGGGGGCTGCAGAGGAAAGACTGGGGAGATTGGAGAGCTTGATGCTTTAGGAGGACTCTCTCTCTCTCTCTCTCTCTCTCTCCTCCTCAATCCTGCACTCATTTAATTAGTCATTCTTCTCAGTGAACTCGTCTACACAGTAACAACACTGCCGTTGTGATTTGACATATCGTATCCTATGGGCACGCGTGAACATCGTCACAGAGGAAGTGTGTGTGTGTGTGTGTGTGTGTGTGTGTGTGTGTGCCCTGCAGCAATCTCAGCTGAAATCAGTTTAATTAAAAGACAAAAGGGGACAGCAGGCCTCTCTCTCCGCTGCACACACACTCCTGACATTTCGCCCAACACACGGTTACCATGGTAATCTTACACTCTGGACTGACGCAAGTGTGTGTGTGTGTGTGTGTGTGTGTGTGTGTGTGTGTGTGGAAACATTTTGAAAAGTTACCCAGTCTGTATGATAAGTAGGTATGAGAGAAAGTCATGAATGTGTTATGATTGACATCTAACAAGCTCCACCCACAAATGTGTTCTTTTGTAGCTTCCTTAGTCACTGAGGTGGACAAGCTTTACAGAACACTGGTAAAAATCCCACTCAGCCTAATTAGAAACTGTAGAACTGTTTTTTTTATTTATTTATTAATTTATTTTTTAAGTTAAAGTGCATTATTAGAGCAGCGTTATATAAGATTTTTGGTTAAAATGAAAACTCATTACTGAGTCGGGAGGAAACAAACCAGGCTAAAATATGGCGAACGTGTGCTTCTGTGAGTCGGCCTGTAAAGCCTGACATAATCGTTTAAGTCAGAGGTGTCGGGTCAGACTTAGCGAGAGTCTTTCGAACTATGTCATTGGTCATTACATATTAGCGCCACGCACAGAGGCTCAAGAAGAAGGTTTAGGTCTCAAAGAATGTTATACTAAGGAAGATATGATAATAGATATTTCATATTCAGGGAAGACTCGTCCTTCACTGGATTTTGAGTTCTCGTTCGACACTCTTTCAGCACACTCGCAATCCTCTGATTTATCAGCTCGTTGTGGTCTTCAGCACAACCCACATCACAAAATGTTCTTCTGCATGATACGTGCAATTACACATTTTTACCAAAGAGGTCTCCAAATTCCCAAAACCTACGTAGTGCAGCTTTAATTCCAAGTGTTGTTTCTTTTGTTTGGATGTTTTAGGAAGTTCTGGATGTAGTTTGTGCTGAGTAATTTCACCATAAAGCTGTTTTTTTTGTGTGGCTTTTCAGTTTTTCATTAATATCTAAAGATTTTCTATCTCTGGCTTTCACTAATTAGCTTGACTACATCATATTATTGACTACCATGAATTCAGTGTGTACACTGCAAAAATGACATCAAGTGAAAACCTGAACAAATCTTAAATGTGTTCAATATAATCAATATTTCTTATGAGATTGCGATAAGATTATTATAACATTATTCAGCCTAATTGTATCTTATGAAAGTGTCTTAGTCAATTGGTAAATGATTTTACTTGATGCAAGAAAAAATATTTGAAACTCCTAAAATGACCTGTCAATGGAATGAGACACTTTTATGAGATATAATTACTTAAAACAAGTAAAAAAAAAATCTAGAAATGAGTGAAATAAGCATGTTATAATCGTATGTGAATCTCATAATGAGAAATGAGTTCGATGGATTGTCTACATTTAAGATGTTTTCACTTGCTAAGTTATTTTTTTTTCAGTTTATAGTAGTGTGACTGAGAAATTGTCAGCTGATCTCTTCAGTCATGCTACAGTAGCTAGTGGTTGAGGCTATGACTGTAATTTAGCGACATTATAACAGCTCAGGCTGGTGAACTTTATGCTTAGACTGTCCGTTCTATTGTGTAATAAAGCAAATGTTGAGGGAAAATGTGCTACTCTTATTTTCAGTGTGCCTAGTTTAGTAGCACCTATAACAAAGCTAACACAGTCCAGCTCAGTAGGTGGCCTCTGAGTCAACCTCTAAAACCATATGAATAAAAATCTCAACAAATCCACAGACCAGCTGTTTTTATTTTATTTTTACTTAACATTTTGCCACGACCCCAACGGGCCATTGTTTATTCAAAATATGCCAAAACTACATTGACGAGTGATTAAAAAATAATTTTGGTCCCACTTTATATAGTCTCTAATAACTGTGTAGTTACACATGAATAACATATGCAACAACACTGTAACTACTGATGATTTAGGCAGTGTTACAGATGGCTTACAGAGGCACAGCCTATGTAATTACATACATTTATCACCTTCAGTCACACTTTACAATAAACTGGCAGTTCCTGTGTAGTTGTTATGTAGGTACTGTGTAATAATGGAGTGGTAAAATACAAATTGCTTTGGGGGAAATGCAACACAATTAATTTCATAAAAGCTACATTTTAAAATAAGGGAGCATTTATCTGTTCCGTCACATTACATACAGAATGGTTTAAAGCTGAAACTGGTTACAGTGTCTCAGCACTAGCAACATAAATACTAGCTAAATGTTAGGAAAGCTGGCAGATACAGTGTAAATAATGTACGTAATTAATGTACATTATTACATACTTTATTTTACTGCTGAACAAAACTGCTGTTCCAGTCTGATTACAAAGGTAATTACATTTATTTTATTACACTTGTGTAATTACATGAGACAGAATAGGCTGTTACAACTATTAAGATACACTTGTGTAATTACATGAGACAGAATAGGCTGTTACAACTATTAAGATACACTTGTGTAATTACATGAGGCAGAACTGAAGTTGATACATGTGTAATTACATAAGGTGTACTTCTGTAATCCATCTGTAACAGTGACTATATCATTAGTAGTTACAGTGTTGTTGCATATGTTGTTCACATGTAACTACATAGTTATTAGAGACACAATATAAAGTGGGGCCATCAATTTATTTAATACAATTTCTGTAAACCAATAGACTACATTAGCTACAGATAACTGTTGAACCTCTTTAAATGTCCCCAGTGTTGAGTAGGTTTTTTTAAAACTGCCCATTCGCTTGAAACAGACACCTGGTATCTTTTGTGCTGCTCATTGTTGGGAGGGGGTGGGAGCACACATTACGTTGCAGTGCATGCTGGGAACTGTATTGCAGCTCATAGTGAAATGGGGTAATATTAATAGAAAATTAAAATACTTTGGGTGCGTCTCAAAACCTAGTGAGCTCTCTAAGTAGCCGCTGTCTACATAGGCAGCTGTCTAAGTAGGCAGCGTTCTAACCGTCATCTATCCTTATAAGATAGATAAATGAGACACTCTAGTTAGACAGCAGTGACGTCGCTGCTTGATCCCGCCCACTGCACGAGACCGGCGTTTACTTACCTCAGCCGTCAGAATCACATTTAGCCAACATGGATCTGCTCTGGTGGTTTATATAGCGATTTTAACTGTATTTGCTCTGAATGAAACAGCAAAATAGACAACAGTTGTGGTCAAACGTGGAAAGTATAGCTATCTGTGCACCTTTATGACTAGAAAACAGATAAATACCCCAGAAAATCAGAACAACTTACGCTTGTAAATGACGTCGCTGCTTGGTGAAGCACTTCTGCCCGCCATCCTCAAACAAAAGTTGCGCCGCGCTGCATCGCGGGATTGCCTCAGCGGCTGAGGAAACATCCGATGCTCTCTTGATATTGGACCACAATGAGAGACCTCAGTAGGCAGCATATTTGAGATATCTAAGAATTGGACAGCCTTCTTGTCGGGAGCGCATATTGTGATGTAAAATGCTGTCTATGTAGAGCTCACTGGGTTTTGAGACACATCCTTTGTGTTTGACACAGGGGTTCTAAGTAATGTAGCGACTGTAGGTGAAGTGGCTACAGTTTCTCATTAGACTTTGGACACTAGTTTGAATGGCTTCCTTTGGCTGTGTTGGGTTGCTGCCTTCTAGTTATCATGTTTTAAATACTACATAGTGCATGAAGAATGAAAATGATCAGATGCATCCAAAAGATTTAGATTATATGTGAATCGAATGATCTATAAAGCTCCACCTACAAATGGGTTCTTTAATAGCTACTGTTGTGAGGTTAGCCACGCTTTACAGTACGCTGACAAAAAGCCCATCCAGCCTAAACTGTAGCACACAAGTCAGGTTTTGTACACTAATGGTTCTGCATAGAGCCATTTCATGCTTAAATGGTTCTTTGCATAGTGAAAAGGTTCTTCAGATTGATAGAGAGTGTGTTGATTTTCAGCTTGACATCATAACAATAGAGGAACCCTTTGTTATGTGCTACAGAAGCATTTTCAAAAGCACAACTATGGAAGTCTAGAAAGGTCATGAAGTAGTTAGAATTTTCTGGATTGTTATCTTGAGATAACGAATTATTTATCTTATCTCATGATAACAAAATTGCTCTCTTGAAATCACAAGTCATTTATCTTGCTATCTCAAGATAACAAACATTGTTATCTTGAGATAATGAGTCATTTATCTTATTATCTCAAGATAAAAACATTTTTATCTTGAAATAACAAGTTACTTATCTTGTTATCTCAAGAAAATTATCCAGAAAATTTCAGCAACAGCTCATGGCCTCTCCAGACGTCCGTACACAACACATTCTCCATCAATCCGAAGAATGATTTCACCATGTGAAGAACATTTAAGCATGAAATGGTTCTGTATAGAACAGAATTACTGTTGAGTTGAGTTTCTAGTGTAAAATGTCATCGTTTGTCTGATCTCACAGCAGTAGGTAAAAAGAGGGCATTGAAAGGATGGCACAGTTGTTTGAATTAGGGAAATCTGATCATACATTAACTTTTATAGATAGATAGATAGATACTTTATTGATCCCGAAGGCAATTTAGCAGCCAGTATCAGTCACCCAACACAGGACAGTTATAATAATAAGGGTGATACAATATAAAAAGAAGAATATATACAAAAAACTTACCTACGGGCATATATACAACTAGAAATATACAAAAATGTGCAATAAGATCTAAACCTGAGATATAACCTGAGATATGGTCATATTTTTACTTCCTTAACATAATATTAGTGCAGGCTGCAATCTGCCATACACGAACACCGCCTTTCTAAAATCCAGCATATGATCCGAGTCTCTGATTGAGAAAGATATAACAATTCTGTCGCTGCTTCAACTCCCAAAACGTTCAAGAGATTAAAACAGTAGAGTGGGAGAAACTCTGGAGTATATGCTGTGTCTCTGAGTGTGTGTGTGTGTGTGTATGTCTGCGTGTGTGTGTCTGTGTGTGTGTCTGTGTGTGTGTGGGCACACTCTTGCAAATGAAACATTTACTGTATGAGTGGGTGCCGCCCACCTTTTGTTTTTCTTTGGCTTTTTGTGGTTAAAATGCTGCTTCTGCAGAAGAAAAGACCGAAAAACTGAGCTGGTTAACAGCTTCTTGTCTCACGCAGGAATCTGCATTAGCAAAAACTCCAACAGACCACATCTCTGGTTTTGATGAATGATCTATTTGTGTAATTACTCTATTAGTACCTCAGGGTGATTGGAGTAAATCAATGCAGGTGATTAGCGGCTATGTTTGTACGCATTGATTCAGATGATGCTTCTAAAAGGCTGTGCGAAGGGACATCATGAGTGGAGGAAGAAAAATACTTCCTTAAAAGTTACTTTAAGCCCTTTATGCCTTTAGGGTGTAAAGTGTTCATGTTTTTATTTATTTATTAATTAATTAATTAATTTATTTATTTATTTTGATAAAACAGTCATTAATTTTTACTTTACCATTTTATAGCCTCTTTTTATCTCTTAGACGGTCTTTACATGGTGATACTTTCATGCAAGTTACCAGCTATAGGAAACTAAATAGCGCCTGAGTGTGTCCTGCAACTCATTTGAAACTCTGCTGCAATAGTTGCAACCGTCTCCGTTTTTTAAACAAGTTTCATGAAACAGCCAATCAAAACGGCGGTAAGAAATAATGTGATCACATTGATATACATACTTTCAGACCATTCATTTCACCGGATCATTGGACAAGAACATAAAGCAGAAAATGTCTCTTTGCCTCCCCAACCCCGACTGGTACTTTCAAAGCTATCGTTTCTGCAACCCGCTGTGTTGACTAGTCAGCTAATGTGTACAGTGATTGAGCTGCTGTTATCCAGATCTAACTATATCCATTCAGCTACATCCCCATATTTTACACAGAGCTCAGATCCAGATGATATTCAAATGATGAACTTATTATGAAGAGTTAAAGATGAGCACCTTAATGAACTTGTTGTGCTTCTAGGACAGGATGAGTGCGACATCAAGTAGACTGTTACCATAGAAACGACTTAAATTCATTTTCAAAGGCTGAATAGACACACAACAGATAAAAACCCATATATACAGTAAAGAATGCTAGATATATAGATAAAGAACAGATACATAAACAAAAAAGAACAGCTGGGAGTGGCTAATTTGGCTACCTAGTGGTGTAACGTGAATGTGTTGCATGCAACGTTTACAAATTGCTTTGCGTAACTGTCCAGTTGTGCCGATGTGGCAGGCAACTCATAATATGCAACTAGTTGCATGAAAGTTTCACGGTGTGAAGGCAGACGTAGAATTAACTAGGCTGATTTTACTGGGCCTTTAAGACTGATATGTAAATGACCTCTCTAGGCTGAATGGGCAGTCAGATAGGAATGTGTTCATGGTTGTGACCTCACAACTGTGATGAATTATGATTAAAAAGAGTCTAGTTTAGTTTCCATGTTTGGAGAGTGACTGGTCCAAGATCGTGTTCATAGATAGGATTACAGTATGCGCCTTAACTTCAAGTGAACATTTGATCTCTCTCTCTCTCTCTATCTCTCTCTCTCTCTCTCTCTCTCTCTCCCTCTTTGTTTGTTGTGAGGGGATTTCAAGAATGATTGGTTGCTGGTATTACGAGTGAGTCATCTAATGTTCCTCAGAAAGGTGAAGTCACAAGAGGGGGAGGGGGAAGAGTGAGAAAGACGGAAAGACAGAAGGAGCGAGAGAGGGGGGAAAGAGAGACATGGAGAGAGAGTGAGAGAGAGAGAAAGAGTACATTTTGTTGAAACTAGGCTGATGCTCACTAATGGTGAGGCAGAAAAAGGAAACAGTGATTTTTGGCGGTTCTTTTCTGGCTGAATTAAAGCCATCTTACTGTGACTCTTTCATCCGTGTCTGGGGAGCGATGAGCGAGTGGGGCGAGTTTAATCATGTTTAATGGTGGAGAGGCATTAGAGTCCACTTACAGAGACATCAATAGCTAAAGCTGGCTTCATAAGGTGGGTGTTTATTCACCTCGGCCGCTCGGGAGATGCATGTTGTGTTTTTAGCGACTCTGCCGCATCACGCAATCTAACCTCCACCTTCCGCAGCCCACGCAGTGTAAAAACTCTCTGCTCCCTGAGTAACCAAAATACGGTTCAGGCCAAACCCGTTAGGTGATGCAAGTTTGTATCTACTGCCTCTAATTCAGCCATAATCTGGGAATCCATGGTGCCACCTGCGGCTCCGCTGGTCTGAGGCCAAATTGGTTTCAGAGGGAACGGATTTCACGCAGCTCTGCAGATCTCACTTTATATTATTTTTTTGCATTTGAAGTGATTGATTGTACCATTGTTATAAATAAATTAGCAATAGCTACTGCGGATCTGGGCAAATTATACTGCCTTTATGCTCTCGTCAGTAGGTCCTGTTATCGACTTTCAAAGAGATTTTCAGTTGGGCTTCACGTTGTATCCTGTTTTCAACTTAGGAAGTCATAATTATGATGTTTTTACAATGAAATGCTTTGTAGTTGGCCATCACCATCACTTGCCCACTGCACCCTATTTCCAGCTTGTGTAGTCATAATAACAAGATCTTTATGACTGAATGCTCTGTAGTTGGCCATCAATTGCTCATTGCACCCTATTTCCAGCTTGTGAAGTCATAATTAAAAGGTCTTTACGACAAAATGCTTTGTAGTTGGCCATCAATTGTGAATTGCATCCTGTTTTCAGCTTGTGAAGTCATAATTATGAGGTGTTTACAATAAAATGCTTCGTAGTTGGCCATCACCATCACATGCTGATTGCATCCTGTTTCCAGCTTATAAATTCATAATTACAAGGTCTTTGCTATAAAACGCTTTGTTGTTGACCATCACATACACATTGCACCCTTCTTCTAGCTTGTAAAGGCATAATTACGAGGTCTTTACTATAAAATTAGTTGTAGTTGGCCATCAAATGCTTCCTCACCCTATTTCCAACTTGTGAGGTCATTATTATGAAGTCTTATGAAGTATAAAATGTTTTGTAGTTAGCCATCACCATCACATGCTCACTGCGTCCTGTTTCCAGCTCGTGAAGTCATGAGTACGAGGTCCTCATGATAAAATGCTTTGCTGCTGGAAACATTGAAATTGGTGTTCACGTTTGGGAAAATGTACTTTGCTAGCTATTGTTACTTGATTCGCTATATATTCACCTAATATTTCCCCCCAAATTAAACATAATGCATACATAATGCAACTGATAGTTACAGACGTTAGTAAACGTCTATGGTCTAATCATGTCTGTGAGTGATAAAAAAGTAAGTTACAAAATTAAAGAATTAGCTGGTGATTGGAAACCTTTTCTTCTGTTGAAAAGTCTACGGTCAGTGTCAAATTGAAGATCGATCAAAGGTCAGTAACAAGTCAAGTCAAAGTTTATTTATATGGTGCTTTTTATAGCAGGTGTTGTCACAAAGCAGCTTTACAGAAAAATCCGGGTCTGAGCCCCCATGAGCGTCGCCAACAGTAACAGTGGCAAGGAGAAACTCCCTAAGAGTAAGAGGAAGAAACACTGAGAGGAACCAAGACTCAGAAGGGGAACCCATCCTCCTCTGGACCACACTGGACAGCAAACAGCTTTAGTATAAAATATTAGAATACAAAACGGGGGAAAAACAGGTGGAGCAACGGTTAGTTAGATAGCTTGAGTTTATGCAGCAGCAGCAGGATCAGTAACAAGTCTGTAATCAAGATTTTTTACAATTACGGTCAAAGTTATGATCAAAACTATGACTGTAAATAGGACTCGAAGGGGTGTACGCATTAGGTAAGGACCTCGTATTTATGATAACTACAAAAGCACATGAAAACAGCGTTACTCTCAAAATTGTTCACAAAGACACAATATAGTTTATTTACTTTTGACAATTAGTGTGTTGATTTAGTTTTATATATGTATATTAATTCACACAGAATCAATGTAAGAATATTAGTCCAGCAAGACGTTAATATTCCCACACATGAACATTTTAAACATGTTGTGTGATATTCCACATTAACACCACATTTATTGTAATTAGTATTGATGAGATTGTTCTGGAAACACGGCTGTGCTGTTCCGGCCAAACTGGTTCATGTGACATTTGCACTTCTGTTCATTCTTAATAGATTAATTACAGTTTAATAGGTAATTTAAAGACAAAGGTATATTACAGTCACAGCTGTTGTGTCCCTTTTTTGTCAAAGTTAATGCTTCTATTATTGTCTTTGCTCTGGCATCTGGATTAAGTGTTAGGGACCATCACAAAAGGACTGAAAAAAATGTGTAGAAAGTTTATTTTCCTGAATAAGAGGATTCTGTTACTGGCACAGGCCTTAACAACAACAACAACTATAAGAATAATATAATAATATAAGTGCTTTCTATACATATAGCAGCTCATAGTACTTTACAGTGAAATAGCAAAAAAAAAAGGTTAAAAAATAAGCAGAAACAAAAAGATAAAAAATACCAATAAAATGGTAAAAATAATTCATTAAAGACTCATTTAAAAAGACACATTATCAAGTGCTTTTTTAGGCATCAGGATCCACGATGTACACATTTGAGTCTGGGGTTCTTTGGAGTAAATAAATCTGTGATTACTTGCTGAATTATTCACAGTGAAAATTAGCACGCGTGGTAAGACGTGGGTGCTGGAGTGGAATGTTCTACACACTGTGCTTTTGCAAATTACTGGTCCAAATCGATAATTACCTCTGCAGACTGCGGAGCAATCTTACTAGAAAGTTTGCTTTCATTTGATATTGCTGACATGACTTCATAGCACTTTGCTCTTTGATTTGAAAGGCATGAAAAAGGGGAGAAAAAAAGAGTTTGAAATGAACCCCCTGCGGTGATATGATTAAAGTTAGACATTTTCCTCATAAGCATGGCCGTGTTTCAGGACGAATGGCTGCTAATGCATTTAAAATGATCACCTTCAACTCCAGCTCTCTCTCTCTCTCTCTAGATGATGGTCAGCATTCCTGCTCCTTTTCCAAAGCCAAATGGCCTCTAAAGAGCCTCGTTATAGTTGCATTAGCATTAACGTCACTGGGCTCAGGTACTAATAGTCACTGTTGGAGCTAAACCTCAAAACATTCTCACTGTTTAAATAAAAACCCTTTTACAAGAGTCTGTAATTGAAAATAGCCTAAAGTTTCACCTGTTTAGCTGTAACTTGAGTGATTATTAATAAGATCCATGATTGTAAACCAGTATGAATCGAGAAGGTTCTGGTTGCAGACATGCACTCTCAGCCTGACACGCATTGCCAGCCTACTGATGACGTCAGTGCTGCTCTGCCACGACAGTGTTTTTGTCGGTTTTATGAGGAAAAACAGTGAAACACGAACTGCTGGGCAACAAGAGTTACAGTAAATGTATATTAACGTTGCCAAACTGATAATAAGGTAATTAAATATGGAAACTTTCAAAATAAACCTACCACGGCGATCAGACGTGAATGTCGGGTTCATTCACAGAAAAAACAAAAAGGCTACTGAAACTCATGAAAGCTGAAGACAATTAGAAATGATTATCAAAAACTTTAATATTGATTAAAACAGAACTCATTAAGGATTCTAGGAGGTTGTGACAACATACAGTCAACACAGTACCGATTATTTTCGCTGCCTCCTAGAAAGTTGTCAGACAATGTTGTCACGACTTTCTGAGGAATCACATTTCAACATTGTGACAATGTAGAAAAGCACCAAGCAGACGACGCTGTGGGCACCGAAACAGTACAGTGTGGCAACATAACTGTGTTTGCAGGGCCTTTAGGAATAAAACCTGATGGTTTTGCTTCCTAACGGGAATTGGCTTGATGGTTGCCGTTAGAGACCATTAGAAAGCGATCATATTTATGTGGGATCAGTCCCAGAAGACCTGATTAAATGATCAGAATACTTTACACTGTGATATCAACCCATCAGGAAAACACAGAATACCATTAGCGACTTCTGAAAACCACCAGGAACCAACAGACACTTTTAATGCGTTCTATGACTTTTTTCAATAGGGAGGTACATTAAATGTAACTCTCTAGCCGAGTTATGGATGAAAAACAGATTAAGTGATGATGTTGCTAAGCAGCAGCAGCCAAAAGTCACCGTGCCATTGGGCCGATTCTGCCATTGTGGCAGACAGTGCATGTGCACGTGACGTCACTGCTCCCACTTAAACTGACAGAAAGCTACCAAATTTGTGTTGTCCTGATATATTGATCTCATCCTCAGCCCCTCTCCCTGTTCTGGAAAGTCTCTCAAAGCATTTAAAGCACAGAAGCCCACTGGCTCTTCACGTCAGGGTTGGTAAAGGATCCTATGGTGTTGCATAAAGAGGAGATAAACTCTGTGATCATAGGAGGGTAACGACATCAGCTAATTAACACAGATGTGATCAATGCAGGCCTTTAGATAACTTTCGTTAATGTTAACAGCTGAGAGATGAACAGTCGCCCCCTAACGGAGCTGCAGACAGCCGGTATAACTTCACTCTCTGTTTCTGGAGATTTAAATAACGTTTGAATGGAGAAACATAAGCGTTAAATATCAGACTGAATGTCGTGGGTCGGAAAACGATGTCGTGTTTCGACAGACGTGATTCTGTAAGTTTGCTAGTGCAGTTAGTTCAGAGTTCAGCTCCAGTCCTGAAACCCCTGCACTGCATAACTGTGGTTTCCTGGTTAAAATACCTGATATTATTAGCTAATTAACCCCTTCTTGAGCTGAACGAGGTGTGAACAGCAGAGAGAAGCACTAAACTATACAGTGCAGCGGCTCCAAACCTGGAATGAAAACACTGGATTAAAGGTCTGTGTGTCTCTCGTCTCTCAGCTTCTGTCACGTCTTGAAGGTGAATCATTCAAAGCACAGTGAATTGAAGGCATCAATTCAGTCACTCCCTGATTCACTCCTCAAAATGGCGGCGACTATACAGTGTGATGTCACGTGAAACGACAGAATAGCCTGATTTGAGCTGGACTAGTTTTACCACAGGAGGTCTGGTAATATAATCTGTAAGGCATTTGATTGGCCGATTAGTACGGGAAAAATTGTCTGTGTAAATTTCTAAAATTAGTCTGAATCAAAATTCATAGCCTGACGTCAGTGCTAAGATTCAAATTAAACAGGTCCAAACACACAAACACTAGAAACTCCCAGTTAATGCGACATAGAACAGCATTTGGACAATGAAGTGAAATAGCACAGTCCTGTGTGACGTACCTACAACATCATTTATTTACATTCATCTTCTAATTAGATCATAGTCCGGTTTTGAAGGAACTGTGCCAGGTCAAGCTCCATTTTCGGCCTTGTCACCTGGAAGCTTAAAAACAGTCTTTTTATTACTGGGTTTTGTTATGATATTACCATGAGGTCTACATTATAAAAAAAAAGTGTGTGATTTGTCTCAGAGAGGTTGGAAAATGGTCATGTAAAAAACAAAAACAACTTCAGGGGGAAAAAAAAACAGAAAAATGTAGAATTTACTGTAGAGAAAGTTGGTTTAGAAGTGAGGATATTACAGTATCTTGCTCTGAGAACAGTGTATTTAGCTCCCTCCCAGAAAAACACAGAAAAATTTCTAGCAAGATGACTGTTCTATTTTGTTTACACACTTCTGCTTATACATTATGCATTATATATGTTCTGCTTTCTGCTGTACAGAACCACAGCGGTCTCTCTGTGTAGTCTGATGCCCACATGGATCCACTGTAAAGTTTCTGCTCTTCACTTTCTCTCTTTTGTCTTTAATCCTATGTGATTAACTGTATAATAGCTGATCCCAAGGCCTGCTCTGGCCTTTTGGGGGCCCTACGTAGGTCTTTTTTGAGGGGGGCATTGTCCTAGTTGAGGTACTGTAAAGTTAAAGGCTAACTAATACCAGTGACCACCACAAGCTGTCCAAAAAATGTGTGTGTGATGATCAGATGCTCGTTTGTGGTTCTGATAAGTTCTATTTCTGTTTCATATCATTGGCTGCGCGACATAAACCTCATGCTTTGATGTGCTGACGCACGAGGATAAATCACAGCTCGAGCGTCCAAACCTGGATTGACAGAGAAAGTTGTTCAGCACTGGAAAACGAGTTAACTGTGTGTTTTTAGGTTTCGTGAAGCTGAAGCTCAGCCAGAAAGCCCCTCTTAATTGAACCTGTTTTGTAAGACAGACTCCAGATCCACTAAAAACACATGGCACAACATTAACATCATAAAAAACTAGACGTACCTTTATCTTTAAGCCTTTTCTCTTCATCTTCTCTTTTCCTTTTCCCTTGTTTTGGTTCCAGATGCGTGCATTCTTTTTTAAGACATGATTAACCGATTCATTTTTTACCCTCAGCCGAGCATCTTAAGCTCTATTCGGACAGGATTCGTTTTCCATGGCCATAACATAATGTTACCACAAGATGTTCATGACTGATACACACAGGATAGGCTACTTGATTTGTGCAGTACCTTCACTTCAGGAAAGAGTAGAACAAATATAATGTTTATTTTACCTGATATCTTGTTTACTGTGTTGCTCTGACTCTTGCTGTCTTAACTGAAGCCACTGTATCACTAACATTGCCATTAGCTTGGGAATTCCCAGCCAACAGTCAGCATTGCCACATAAAATCAAAGGCTTTTCTGTTGTTTTACATGTTTTAATGTTCTGGTTTGTACACTTGAAGAGGCCGGTACATGTGGGCTTGATTTTAGCCACAGAGGGCACAAGTAACCGGGTCGTTCTCCATTTGCAGGGGGAATTCAGGTGGATACATTTTTAACAAATCACTTTCTTTCATCCCAAAGCTAAACAATCTCAATATGTTTATTAACATCTCCTATTATCATATATGCACAAAGGAGAGCTTAATTCCAAACATATTCTACAGTCACTGGTGTTGTATGAATATGGTGTAACACCAGTGACGGTGACTCCAGTGACACTCTGGTTAAAACAGAGGATTCTGTAAATCGGCTGACTCGTTGGTGGTTCAGGTGACCTTGTGCAACTATTTAAAATCAGTAATAAAAATGATATTTGGCATTATTTCGACAAAATTTAAATTACCCAGCCATTAAAGCACATAACACTGGTGACACATAGAGGTTATGAGCTGCCTGATTAACAAAATTATTAATAAATTAATGAAATATAGTGAGCCAGTGTGACGCGCTTCTCATGCCTTGAGATGCTTCCTCTCTGATGAGCCTCAGCCCAAAGAAGCAGTTTAATAGAAAAATAAAATACTGTGTTAAAATGTAAAATAAAAGTCCTGATAACACCAGTGACCAAAATCTCTGTGACAAATGAATTTTTAAAATGAAATACATAATTTTAAATGTAGTGTAACATTAATGATAATTTATATATATATAATATAAAACTCATCATTAAAGGGTTAATATCAGCTAGTTTTGCCTCAAATTTAAAGGGCTAATATTAGATAGTGTTTGCCACAGTATTGAAGTGTTTCTCTCTATCCAACATACACAGTCATGCACACACACAGCCTCTCATGGGGGTACATGTGTAGTGATGCTGGTGTCGACCTTGGGGGAGATCCATCATCCGGACTGGAGGATCCTCCAGAGATGTTCAGCACTCAGCTTGTTAAACCCATCACACACACACACACACACACACACACACACACACACACACACACACACACACACACTCATCCAGTACTCAGCATCTCTTCCGAGACACATCAAGCTGTCATCAGGACCTTTACCCAACCGCCCTCTCTCTCTCTCTCTCTCTCTCTCTCTCTCTCTCTCTCTCTCTCTCTCTCTCTCTCTCAGTTCAGTTCTGAATGATTTACTGGCACAGCAAATGCTGGAACACATTCATATAAGCATACCTTAGGTGACAAAGTTTTAAAAGTGGATGGATGAATGGATAGATGGATGGATAAAGGTACACAGATAGATGAATAATTATACACTGTAATGAAAAGTATGTATTAAGTTTCAGCTGCAGAAGAGCCCCATCTTTCTCTGTCTTGTCCTCTGTCCACTTTCATTACCTCCCCACACTGGATTATCTGACTGCAGCTCATCACTGTTACTCAGGT
Organism: Colossoma macropomum; assembly: GCF_904425465.1. Lineage (NCBI taxonomy): Eukaryota > Metazoa > Chordata > Actinopteri > Characiformes > Serrasalmidae > Colossoma > Colossoma macropomum. Next base: position 1,402,109 of record NW_023494789.1, read on the forward strand.
TTATGATATAATTTTGTTATGGCCCATACATGTGCTGCTCTTCCATACACGCAATGCTGACTAGTCTCCAGGCTACTGATTTCTGACTGATGTTCTCCAATATTAATCATTCATGTGCCCTGCAGCATGAATACTTTATTTATTTTACATAGTGGACTTCTTGTTCCAAATATTTGGACATAACTGAAATGGTTTAAAGGTCCCACCACTCTAATAACTCTGCCACTGACTGTCTTTACATACTACATCAAACTCTTCTATTTAAAAAGTTTTCCACAAAATGGGCTCTTTACTTCAACTATTTCAGAAAACATTATTGTCTATGTTTAGGCTGTATACCATTAATATTATAATTGTAAACTTTTGTATATCATTAAACCCTTAAACCCTTAAACTGTAAGGGTTCGTATGTGGGTCCACACTTCATACCTGCATACCAGAGCTGTGTAATATATCATTTATCTACTGTTATTGTGATACTGGCCTTTGTAAAACTTATATCACTGGAGACTTCAGTCTGCAAATCAGTTCTCTAACCAATTACAGTATCAGAATAATACGAACTAGTTTTAACCGTGTCACATTAGTAATTTACTAATGTATTTTAATATAAGTTTAGATGTACAGGGTGATTCAAGAAGATTCATCTGATTTCAAAATGACTTATTTCACTGCAATAAACTGTAAATGGTTTAAATGAGCATAAAGTTTATTATGTAATTGTACAAGCTCTCAGTCTGAACCTCCTCCAGCTGTACAGACAACATCAACGCCATAGTCAAACTCATCCCATACTGGATTGAGCATGTCGGGTGTCGCTGCACTCACGGCTCTTTCAGTGCGATTTTGGAGATCATCCAGTGTTGTGGAACCAACGACGAACGCTCTGAGCTGTTGGAGCTTCACTGCTGAGGAAAATCACGCTGCACAGTTATGACGGATTCACTCTTATTGAAGTGGAGAACGCAGAACGCTTTCTGCTCAGGGTTCTCCATCTCCTCTCAGACTGAAGGGGGAGCCATCTTCCACTGACAGTCAGAAACTCTATGACCCCCTCTTACAATTGGATTGTGATTGGTTCCTCGGCGCCTCACGGGTGTAAAAATATGGTGCTTTGAAATTTGATAAATCTTTTTGAATCACCCTGCATTGCTATTGCAGTAGCAGTAGAGTCGCAATATGGTGTTTTGTGTATATCCAGTGTAGGGGGGCTGTGTACATGAACATGCGGATAAAATAGATCAGTGTGTGGAATTAGAGCTTTCTGTGCACTACTGTGTTTTCTATCACTGTATAAAAGAAGCTGCCTTTATTGTTGGATTCTCTGTGATCATATCTGAACGAGTGTTTACATATTCAGAAGTTATTTAGTACTCAGTTATTAATGATTTGTTTCATCAGAGTAACAAGACAAGACACAAATAACAATACATATAACAGCAGCATTGTGATTCATGTTATTAAAGGAGAGAAGTAGATTAAAATTCAACCTAAATGATTTAATATTAGTTACATACTTGTTTTTCATCATTCTAGTGTTGCCTCAGTTTCATAAACGTCTAATATTGGCTACTTTTTCCCTCAACTTTAAAGGGTGAAAAATAGTTACTGTTTCGCTCCAGCACATAGTTAGTATAATTAATATTATATAATAATTAGATAATTTGCTGCTTTAACATTAAGAAAATATATATTGGCTACTTTTTCTCTTGGCTTTAAAGGGCCAATATTGTTACTTTTTTACCTCATCATTCACCTTTTTTTTATTATTTTAAAGATTTAATATTAGTTTCTGCTTTTTGAGAAGATCTTAATGTTAGTTACTTTTTGCTTTAACTTGAATGGTGTAATATTAGCTATATAAATATTTCTTCATCATTTAAGGGAGAATATTTGTGGTATTGCCTGCGCATTAAAGGGTTAATATTTGTTGCTTCTTTCCTCAACATCAAAGGGCTAATATTATTTTAAAATACCCTAATATATTTCTTTCATAATAATTAAAAAACAAGTAAAAATACTACTACCACTACTACCACTACTACTACTACTACTACTAATAATAATAATAATAATAATAATGCTAATAGGTTTCAATATATCATAAATTACTATTTAGTGTCCATTATTAATATATAGATGTGTAAACAAGTCTGGAGCTCAGATGGTTGAGTATTGTAGTGCAGTGTTGTGGTGTCATTCTGCTCCACTCTCCTGCTGGATTTCTCTGTGTTTTGTAATAATAGAAGCTGATGTAATTCTGGCTGCTCTGTGGATTTGTTGTTTGTTTGGATCATGTGGGGCTGGACTCCAGCAGGCCCTGGGTGGCACACACACACACACACACACACACACACACACACACACAAGCTGTATATTTTCCCACTCAGACTGAAGTATGTATTGTCTTTACAACAAACAGTAGGGGGTGTGGAGTCTATACACACTGCTGTAGGGCTTCGCCTCGATCAGTGACAGTGTTTTGGTTTGACTATATGGGTTATTCTCATTTCTTAAAATAAAATAAAATAAAAATAAATAAATAAATAAATGAAAAAATTAAAAATGTAAAAACTAAAATGACTAAAATATCTTCCTTTTTTTTGGGGTGGCATTGAGAGGCAAGGGGTTATACAACCACAGATTTAATAGATTTTACTTTGATTTTAGTAACATTGGCCAATTTAAGTGACCACATTTTCATTACTGCAGCACAGTCAGGTCTGAAGATATACCTAACATACCTACAACTAAATAAGGATTTTTTTTTCCTCACCTTTTTTAATCATAATCTATATACTGTTGTTAGACTATGTTAAAGGTAATTATTAAAAAAATGTATATTTTGCAAAAAAATAGTGTTTTGCCATGTGATCTCATTGCTGCCTCACACTGGCGGCTGCTGAGGTTTCTCTTTTTACTTATGCTGTATAACATTTTATTGTTTTGGTTCTCATCCTTACAGGAAAACATGAAAATAAAGACATTCATGTTTCAAGACATACATAGTTAAAAGTAATACAAACTAACTTTTTTGAATTAAAAAAACATCACATATCAGGAATGAGGAATACAAGGACGCATTGCGGTGATGAGAATCAGGGTAAAAAATCCCAAAAATCTTTTGTTACAAAAATGTCAGCTGTTCTTTTATGTGAAGGTAGTACTGATGCACTGAGAGACTAAAAGGTGATGTTACAGTGATGTGCAAAAATCTTGTGCACTCCTGGCCAAATTATGTTTTGTTTATAAGTAAAAGTAAATGAAAACATCCTCTACAGAGAACACACTCCTGCACATTTGAATGTATAATTATTGTTTATGTGCTGAATTTAACAGGTTGGGGAGGTTTCCCAATGAGTCAGAACTCAGTAAGAAACTCTGTCATTTGATCAGGAGTGTTGAAATTTGTGCATAGTAAACATCCTAAAACTGTATTAAATTAAATATTATGACCAAAAAGTGAAAATGAGTGGAATTTATAATGATGGGCTGCTGCAGGTCCTACATTCTAAAACTGTAGATGCATATTTATCACTCACTACCAGCCCAAGTTAGTGACCCTCTCTGTGATTTTGCACAGCCTTGTGTGATTTCCTCACATCGCTCTGCGTCATATGTTCTGTAAAATAAATAAATAAATAAACACACACACACACACACACACACACACACACACACACACACACACACACATTTTCTGAACCGCTTATCCTTCTGGTACGTGGGGATAAATAAATAAATAAATAAAAATCTTTTTATAACTAGCTTTTTTTCCCCCAGAAGGCCTGTCTAGAAGAACCAGTAGCTTGTTGTGCACTCATGCGTGGGGGGGCCACTGTGGCGGTATTGGGCTGGTCCAGACAAAAGTCCAGGGCTGAATTTGGTTCCCAGTCCAGCCCTGCTGTCTATCCGTCTATCTAGAGCAGCTTTCCGGGGACCGTGTGTTTGTGTTCATGCTTACACTCCCTGTCACTGGACTTGCATTCAGTTACAATGTAGGAATTACAGTGTGTTGTAACCAAGAGCAATGAAGACAATGGAGCTGCTGTCAGACTAAGTATGTTAAAGGTAATTATTAAAAAAAATGTATATCTTGCAAGAAAATAGTGTTTTGCAATTTGATCTCATTACCGCCGCACACTGACAGCTGCTGAGGTGTTTCTTCTCACTTGTCTCCATAACATCTTATTGTTTAGGGTCTCATCCTTACAGGAACACATCACAGTAAAGACAATGGAGCTTTTTTCTTACTGATGCCGAACACAGCTCAAAGCTGTAAAACAGAACACCATAAACAATCTATAATAATGACCTCTGTAATGTGACAGAATGAATCAGACGCTCGTACACACCTCTGCACATTTTAATGCATAATTATTGTTTATGTGCTGAATTTAACAGGTTGGGGAAAAAAAAATGTGGCAAAATGACATTTTATTTTTATTTATTTTTTTTTCCAATGTGTGCAAACTCAGTTAAGAATCTCAACAAAAAATGTCATTTGACCAGGAGTGTTCACATTTTTGCATAGTAAACATCCCAAAACTGTATTAAATTAAATATTATGACCAAAAAGTGAAAATGAGTGGAATTTATAATGATTGTCTGCTGCAGGTCCTTAATTCTAGAACTGTAGATGCATATTTATCACTCACTACTAGCCCAAGGTAGTTACAATGAAATTAAAGTCCAAGAGCGATACTGGCTCTGACTCAAGAGTCGTCACCCTCTCTGTGATTTTGCACAGCCATGTGTGATTTCCTGAATTTGGTTCCCAGTCCATCCAGCTTTCCGGGGACCGTGTGTTTGTGTTCATGCTTACACTCCCTGTCACTGGACTTGCATTCAGTTACAATGTAGGAATTACAGTGTGTTGTAACCAAGAGCAATGAAGACAATGGAGCTGCTGTCAGACTAAGTATGTTAAAGGTAATTATTAAAAAAAATGTATATCTTGCAAGAAAATAGTGTTTTGCAATTTGATCTCATTACCGCTGCACACTGACAGCTGCTGAGGTGTTTCTTCTCACTTGTCTCCATAACATCTTATTGTTTAGGTTCTCATCCTTACAGGAACACATCACAGTAAAGACAATGGAGCTTTTTTCTTACTGATGCCGAACACAGCTCAAAGCTGTAAAACAGAACACCATAAACAATCTATAATAATGACCTCTGTAATGTGACAGAATGAATCAGACGCTCGTACACACCTCTGCACATTTTAATGCATAATTATTGTTTATGTGCTGCATTTAACAGGTTGGGGAAAAAAAAATGTGGCAAAATGACATTTTATTTTTATTTATTTTATTTTCCAATGTGTGCAAACTCAGTTAAGAATCTCAACAAAAAATGTCATTTGACCAGGAGTGTTCACATTTTTGCATAGTAAACATCCCAAAACTGTATTAAATTAAATATTATGACCAAAAAGTGAAAATGAGTGGAATTTATAATGATTGTCTGCTGCAGGTCCTTAATTCTAGAACTGTAGATGCATATTTATCACTCACTACTAGCCCAAGGTAGTTACAATGAAATTAAAGTCCAAGAGCGACACTGGCTCTGACTCAAGAGTCGTCACCCTCTCTGTGATTTTGCACAGCCATGTGTGATTTCCTGAATTTGGTTCCCAGTCCATCCAGCTTTCCGGGGACCGTGTGTTTGTGTTCATGCTTACACTCCCTGTCACTGGACTTGCATTCAGTTACAATGTAGGAATTACAGTGTGTTGTAACCAAGAGCAATGAAGACAATGGAGCTGCTGTCAGACTAAGTATGTTAAAGGTAATTATTAAAAAAAATGTATATCTTGCAAGAAAATAGTGTTTTGCAATTTGATCTCATTACCGCCGCGCACTGACAGCTGCTGAGGTGTTTCTTCTCACTTGTCTCCATAACGTTTTATTGTTTAGGGTCTCATCCTTACAGGAACACATCACAGTAAAGACAATGGAGCTTTTTTCTTACTGATGCCGAACACAGCTCAAAGCTGTAAAACAGAACACCATAAACAATCTATAATAATGACCTCCGTAATGTGACAGAATGAATCAGACGCTCGCAGATAAAAAAAGGGAAAAAAGGCTTTACTGTTTGAATCTTTATCCAAAATCATCATCAATAAACAGGCACAGGTCAAATCCAGAAAGGGCAATGGGTACAAAACACCAGGCGAAATCAGTCCAAGAGGGGTCAGGCAAAAAGGAACCGGAAAGCTAAACACTCAGGAGCTCTAGAAAGAAGCAGTACCTCGCAATGAACTGAACTAAAAGCCTGGGCTTTATACTAACACTGACTAGAGGGCAGCAGATGAAACATTAGTATTCGTGAGACAGAAAGCAGTGTTTGGAGCATGGTGGAGGGTCAGGAGTCACATGATCCCCTCGGAGGATTCTGGGAGATGGAGTCCATGACCTCTGAGCCAGAGAGATGTGTGACAACCACCTTTTACATGAATATACTCACATACACAGCTCTAGATGTTATACTGGACACCAGTATCACCACATATTCAGTGTATTATATAAAAAAAAGGAAAAGGTTTTTCTTATGACAGCAATATTCTATTCCTTTATATCTAACTGTGCTCTGATTTCATGATTTTTGATCCAAAGCAACTTGCTAACAGTGGGAGCAGCAAAACTGCCATTATACAGGAAGATTCACTCGAAAGAGGCCCTGAATATTCTGTAGTAACTCTCGCTAGGACGAAGCAATCTGAACGAAACAACGTGCAATGAGCTCCTCAGTTTATGGAGCTTCGAACAAGCTGGGATGCCCCTGCGTCAGAGCAATGAGACAGGCGCCGGACAGCTGTCGTGGCAGTTAATCTCTATTTGCAACTTCTGGGTGCATCCCCCATACCCCTTCATGTGTCTGGCAGAAAAACAGAGATCACTTCCAGCATCGCATGTAATGCAATCGATAACACAGACGTCAAGATATGTAGTGTATTTTTTTGGTTCAGATTGCTTCATCCTAACGGGAGTTACAGCAGAATATTCGGGGCCTCTTTCGAGTGAATCTCCCTGTATTTCACCATGTTTCTTCATTCATTGTGTTTGTGTGTTAATGTTATGCTTGTGTTTAGCTGTGGGAGGTAGCCTAGTGTGAGAAGATGCAATATAAAATCAATCTGTTAATCATTATTCTGCAATTTGACTGAACAAATTATTATTATTATTATTATTATTATTGTTATTATTATTATTATTATTATTAATCCACACCACTGGGATGGAAGTTTGTTTACTGTTTGTTTTCTTCACCTGACTCACTGATAGTCTCAGACTGTAAAAGCAGCACAGAAGAAAGAGAGGGAGAGAGAGAGAGAGAGAGAGAGAGAGAGATGATACAATCGATAAACTTCACAATCTCTGTATCAAATTCATAACAAAATGCAGGATCTTGTTGCAGCGTGTTTATACTAAACCCTCTGTTTACTGCACTGCTGTCTTCAACAAGTTATAATAGTGTTTTTGTTTACATAAAAACAATAATAATACGTTTATGATGTTTCATTTATATAATACATTTATCATTCCCACTCACAGTTAACAGAAGTAACATATCGCTGTTGTCCTCTTATCTCCATTTTTGATGTTTTCCAGTTTTTGTCATAATTTGAAAATGCCTGTTGTCTTTTACACTGTGTGTAAATTTCATGATGAATGGATCAAAAGAAACGACCTAAAATGACTTGGAAAAAATTCTGGTTCCATTGACTTACATTAAAAGTAAAGTAGGTTTTTTCCTTCTCCTGTAAAGTTACCATTTTGGAGATACGAGGTTTTGTTCCGACAGCAGCGACATACAATAAAATGGCAGATTCTCTAGTAAAGCAGCTTAACAATGAAGACAAAATCTGCAGAACTGACAAGGAAGTGTTGAGAAAAGATGGCTTAAATTTTAAAATAGGAGACTTAGGAACCGATGAAGAGCAACTACTAGCAACTCTGTCATTCTCCCCACCCGACACCATCCCCCAGCTCGCTCTCTCTCTCTCTCTCTCTCTCTCTCTCTCTCTCTCTCACTCTCTCTCTCTCTCTCTCTCAGTCTGATGCAGTCTCATGAGCTGACGTGGTGTGTGTGACGTGAGTGTTTTTGAAGTGTGTGTGATGAGTTGAGAGTGACTGGAGGTCAGCAGGAGGAGCTGAACTACATGCCAAACACACACAAACAAACCGGGCCAAGTTGTCATAAATTCTTATATCACATAACATTTCACTGTGTATTTCACTGAATACACACACACACATACACACACATACACACACACACACACACACACACACACTGTATATATATATATATATATATATATATATATATATATATATATATATATATATATATAGTGAGAAATAAACAGTGAGATGTTTGCAAATTGATATAAGAATTTATTACAACTTGCACAAGTTTAATTGGGCAGAACTTTTTATTTGCTCAGAAAAATAAAAACTATTATTATATTGGAGTGATTTTCCGATACCTGCTGTTTAAAGCTTCATTAAGTTGCTAATTGTGATATCAGTGTGATGGCTGAGGGCTTTGAGGACAATTCTGGGAGCAAAACTTGATTTTTCTGACTAGCTCAAACGGTCTCAATGACTTTTTCGACAACAAAAAGGTTCTTGTTACACATTACTGCTTTAATGTTTGTTTGCATGTATTCTACTGTTATGTAGGTTTTACTTCATACGTGTAAAAACATACATACTGCCCAGAAAAATGTGTGTGTAGCGTACTGTAACTAGGAAGGGTTGAATATGTCTGGGAGCTTAATGACTTAATCTGACTCTATCAAGTTAGTCATGACTTGGGTCAAATGATTCCAGTCTTGATGGGTCAGCTGGGTTTACATGATTAAACTTTGTTAATCTTCCTGAGGTTCTGGGTCGTATTGCAGAAACTTCTTAAGTCTGAAATCGTATCTGCTTAGTCACCATGACAACTTCAGTTAGGAGTGAATTTAGGACTGAAACTATTACAGAATAATGGTTCTTAAGTTCATGATCTTATTATTAACTTCAGATAAGAAAACAGCATCACACAAACATCCTAACTAGACTAAACCTCCTAAGTACTGTCCTAACTTTAAGATAAACCCCAGAGTGTCTTAACTTCGGTTTTAACCTCTGTTTCTATTGTTTTATGCTGTGTCAGGCAGCACAGTTCACTATAAGCAGGACAATGACGCTACATTTGTCTACACTGAAAACAGTGGTTTGACTCGTGAGGGTTTTTTTTCTAAAAGCGTTTTAAAAGCCCGGACACTCAGACTCGACCTCCACCGTCCCCTGTTATTACCTTTGTGTGTCTATGTTGATGAAAACTTGTCAGATAAAATATTTCAGAGATGGTGGTGAATAATGAGGAGACGAAGCTGAACGTGTGTCTGTTTATTAGGAGGAGTAACGTTAGCGCGCTCGGCTAAAGTGCCTGGGAAATGAAACAAAGTGGACACAGCGACGCTCTGAAAATACAACATGAAGAGCTGTCAACATTACTAACTTCAAGTTTAAGGCTCTTCAGTTTTGATTGACCTTTTTAAATCAGTAACGGTAGCTAATAGTAGCTGCCTGGCTAACTAGCCTGATTGCTGTGATGACGTGTTTACATTTCAGCTCTTCAGGTATGGTCGGTTGCTAGGTAACAGACATGATTAACCTTTTTAACTCCATCCCAAAACACACTTCGTCATATTCTTCATAACTTTCATATTTAATAAGCTACATTCTAAAGGTGGGGGTCGTATGAGAGCTGTAACTGTCTTCTGTCCAGTCTAATAGATGGGTGATGTGATTTTAAACGCTTATAATAAAAGAAGCTGAACTCTTTTTTTTTTTTTTTCTACTGAAAGTCGACCCATTTTTCCACAAATCCGGGCTATAAACTATAAACAGAGGGCATCTCTTCGGTGATCTGCTCTGTAAAAATAATTTTTATAAAATAATACAAAGAGCGTCTAAGACCATAAAACACATGCTCTGTTAATTTGAGGGGAGACTTAACAAAAAATAAATAAATAAATAAACAAATAAAATAAAAATTTACATTTATTTCATGCAGTTACTGAATAATTTGCCTTACGATTTGGTCATGTAAATTCAGATGGACAAACATGAACAACTGCTTTTCAATCTTACAAAATACAAAACGTTGATCAGAAGACTTTCTCAACCACTTCTGACAAAACTGCTCTGTTTGTTTTAAATAAGCTACATGTAAGAAATAATTCATATAATAATGGTGTTTATACCATGACAGCCCTAAAAGGGTTGAATATACTGTATTATGAAGACGTTAACCACACCAGAAGATGTTATAAGTTGACCATTAGGCTAATTAAAAATCTGTAAAATGAATATTTGATGAGTGCGGAGGTTTAGCACATTAACCTAGTAAACATGTACAGTAAAAATGGACACTGACTGCTGCTTCCCTGAGGCAATGTGGTCATTTTCAGTATATCGTCGCTGTCCAACGAAAACCATGTATCTCCATTTTTGTCGATTTTTATTTTTCCACACCATTTCAGCACACCAGCTGAATGGACCAATAGAAATGCTCTAAAATCACTTGGAATAAAATCTCTTTACATTGACTTACATTGAAAGGTAAGAGTGGTTTTGCCTTTTCCTGTAAAGTTACTATTTTGGAGATACTTGTTTTTCTTTGGACAGTGACGATAAACAACAGGCTCCACCCCCTAATACCTCTGGGGACTTTTCACTGTGAAAAATGACTCAGTGGAGATGAAAATGACACATTGTTTGTGAAACATGCTGCTCATTCATCAGAACATGGCGCATGACTGCAGTGTAGCGTCATACTGTGGCCTGTAAGTTCAAACTTCAAGCACAAACACAGATAAAAGGAGAATAAAGAAAGAAGACAATGACAAGCAATAAATAATATTTGGTATTTATAAATCATTTATCAATTATTATTGTAGCACCTTTGACAGTGGTGCACCTTCACACTTTGCCCTGCTGACTATTGGACTATTGGAAACTATTCAGATTAAAACCTAATGTTTTAGCTTTCTAATGGGAATTGCCTCAATGGTTTCCAATAGATATCACTAGTTTCCTGTAGAACACCTTTAGATCCCATTAAGAAACCATTAAATGTGTTAAGAATCAGCCACTGGTCACCTGTTGAACCATTGGGATCCTTTACACTGTGATATGAACCAATTAAAAAAAAGCCAAAACACATTAGAAAACAATCAGGAACCAACAGACATGCTTAATGGTTTTTGTGTGGTTTTTCAGCAGGTGGTCATGATGGCAGGTTTACAGTTTAATCGAACGTTAAAATAAACAAGAGTACAGACAAAATTCAGGCTTTTAGCGAGTGATACACTCTTTCTGCCCATTTTCATAGGTAACAGTGTGTCATACAGCGTTAGAAACCACATAAGTCTATTCGAGATTACTCTACACCTCGAGGTGTGTGTGATGATTTAGGCTTGCAGTTAGCCCAATGCTAATGACTTGCTATTAAGCTTTTGTTACTGAGCTTTATTAGGGTTTTTGCTCCAGTGTAAAGCTAAAGAAGCAAACTTCAGACACCAGACATGTCTTGGGTGATCGACCACATTTGGCGTAAGAAAGGATCTTGTGGTTTGCTAAAAATATCGCTTTAATTGATCCCAGGGTAGCTAAGATGTTATCTGGTTTTACTTTTGGAGTGAAGCTGCCGTGTGAATGAGGAGGTGTCAAACTCAATAAAACTCCGATGATTTGATATTTCCTCTCTCTCTCGCGCGCGTGTTCGTGCCGTAGCCGTGGTTATCATTCCAAAACTCCAGCAGCGAGGCTCCTGACTCATTCATATTCAGCAGCAGCGCGGGCGGGAAGCAAGTGGCTCCGAATAAAAGGATGGATGGCCAAAGCTAAAATACAGAACAACACTGTATTTTACACAACAAAAGCCTTGTATTTTTTCTCTGACGAGGACGATAGAGTTGACTTTATGTAGGTCACTGCGCTGGTGAATGGGGCTTATTCATGAAGGAATAAATCATTCACAGCGCATACTTGTAAACACGATATATGAGGGGGGGATAGGGGGGAGACCTAAAGGAGTGCTGAGGAGAGTTTGCTTTAGACTGAACTCCCTCTCCATGCGCTCCTTTAATCGAGGTTGAAAGTGTACACTGTTTTGTGCTCCTGATTGGATTCACCTTGGACGCCTTGACCTTTACGTTGGCACAGTGGTAGAATGAAAAGTAATTTCATAACTTTCAATTCAAATCCAGCCTGAGATGTAACCTTTGATCGTGGAGCAGGTGTACGTGTTCCACGAAATGAAGCGAGAATCACTTTTCACCCTTTTCTCAGATATAATAATCTTCTTCTAAGGCTCTTTTTGACTGTAAAAATAAGACAGCTTTAGTCATGCCGTCTTAACGTCTGAACTAGTACGCTCAATAATGCATTACTCCAGCACCAGTGGTTTCATCACGCTGCTGCTTCTTTGTGTAGAAGAATTGCTTCAATCAATTAAACGCCCCGTCACAGTGATTCCATTCATAGCTTGCATTATACACACTGCACATCACACCTCACTTTTTTGGAATTTTCTATTTTTATTTTCACTTTTACAGTGTTTTACGACAGTAGTGGAACAGCAAGGCTAATTGTTTTGGTTTTATTATATGTTGAAGATATTTGGGTTTGAAACCAAAAACATGAATGAGACAATAGATTTCCACCTTCATTCCTCATGTGTTAAACAATTAGAACATGGCACCTTTGGTAGTGTAGGAACAGATTGGCTTAAAGTAGATCAAAGTAAATAACACTAAATATTTGGTTGCATATCCCTTGCTTGCAGTAACTGTATCAAGCCAGTGACCCACTGACATCACCAAACTGTTGCATTCTTCAACTGTTGATGCTTCCAGGCTTTTACTGTGGTTTCTTTCAGTTGTTGTTTCTTTTTTGGGGGAGCAGTGTGTCTTAGCATTGTGTTGTGGATCATTGTCTTGCTGCATAATGAAATTCCGGTAACACTTTCTATGAATGTCACCTTTGTAAGCATCTATAAACACATTCATAACATGTTATAATGCATTCATAAGGCATTATAAACATGGCTATAAATATTTATAGAAATGCATTACATGTTATAGCCATGCTTATTATGCATTATGAATTGTTAACCTAATACATTATAAGTACTGATCATAACAAATTATAAGAGCTCATAAGTGGTATTTGTCCGCTCTAAGTAAAGTGAAGCGTACTGTACTAAAGCCTCCTCCAGTGTTCAGAGTGAGGCTTCAAGTTGAAGTATTTACTGAAGGATTTACTGAAACACTAAAACATTCACAGTAAAGCACATTACAGGCTTCAAATGTCAGAGTTTAAACTAGAGCTGCCATCAGTGTTTTACCCAATGTGGGAAAGGTAATGTTCACCACCGTTAGCTTGGTATTTGTCTTTACTTTGCACTCTCCAAGCTGGGACTTACTTCTTTGGCACTGACAGTATAACATGTTATTAATACTACTTATAATGCATTAACAATTCATAATGTATAATAAACATGGCTATAAAGTGTAATCCAGGGTAATTCATTTTTATAAATGTTTATAATCATGTTTATAATGCCGTATGAAGGCATTATAACATGTTATAAATGTGTTTATAGATGCTTACAAACGTGACATTCATAGAAAGTGTTACCAAAGTTCCTTCTGATTAGATTGGATGCATTTCTCTGTAAATTGGCAGACAGAGTGTTTCTATTGACTTCCGAATTCATTCTGCTGCTACCATCATGAACTACATCATCAATAAGGAATAATGAGTCTGTTCCAAATGCAGCCACACAAGCCTGCACCATGACACTACCTCCACCATGCTTGACCGATGAGCTCCAGACTGGCCTTCTGATTCTCTTTGTTGATGTAAGGTTGTGGTTTGGCATCTATATTTGAGCTGTTGTCAAACAGTGGATTGTGATACCATCAGTCATTCCATGTTGGTGAGGACACTGACGTTTGGGACTTTCTTCACAGCCCTCACACTGTTCCTGTCATCAACTGCTGTTGTTCTCCCTGGCTGATCTGTTTGATGTCAGGTTGTTAGTAAACTAGCATTTTATTTCTTTGATTTTCTATCTTTACTCAGCAAAATGGATTGTTTTTCTCTCATTGACAGCTCTTTGGACCTCATATCAGTTTAGCCTTTTTCACAACAAATGCAGTCTTCAGAGGTGAAACCCAGGGCTCAGATCAAGAGTAGACATTCAGAGCTATTAATGATTTAAAAATGTATGTAACAGGACACACCTGTGCATTAAGAAACACCTGTCAGTCATGCGTTCCAGTGTTTTTGCTCACTTGAAAAATAGGTGGGTTCAAACAAAAAATGCCATGTTATAAGTTGTTTAACACATCTGGATTCTTTCATCTCATTCATCTTTTGATCTCAAACCCAGGCGTCTTTGGTGTAACAGTGTAAGAACCGGCGCTGGTCAATACAATACTTTCATAAGAGACTGTACTTTTCAATTTCATGAGAGAAAAAGAATCCCTGCAAAGGTTTTGTTAGCAGAAACTGGTATTTGCTAATCCTTAAAAAGGCCTTACAAAAAAAGCTTCTTCAACATAGTTAAATGGTTCTTCTCCTTGAAGGGGAACATGTTGTTCACGATGCCTTGAAGAGGCTTTTTAAGTGGTTGTATGTCACATAAAAAGTGTCCTCCTACTGTTCCAAGTCAGAAAACCTTTTATTGGTTATTTTACTTGCTTTGTGTTCGTCAAAGTGTTTTCTTTAGTATGAAGAGCAGATTTAATGATTTGAGTATTGATTTTGGATCATGAGCAGATTCTTTCTTTCTCCACACTTCGGCCTTTCATCACCCCACTTTCGTAGAGGTTAGTCTTGGCCTCATCAGTCCATAAAACTGCTTCAGAACTTCTGTGGCTCGTTTCTGAAGTGAGGCGAAACCCAGGATGTTCTAGTCTGGCCTTCTGATTCTCACTGGTTTGCTTCTCGTGGTACGGCCTCTTTATTTCTGCTCTGGAAGTCTTCTTAGTAGCAGTAGAGGTTGTTGATGATATCACTGACTGTTGTTTTTGTTTTTCACTTCAAAGCCTTCATAATTTTTCTGTCATCAACTGCTGTTGTTATCCTTGACTGACCTGTTTGATGTCAAGTTGTTAGTATACCAGTGGTTTATTTCTTTGACTTTCCATCTTTCCTCAGCCTTTTCTTTTCTTATTTAGCTGTATATAGCACTAAAAGGGTCCTGCTGCTGTTACAAGTCAGACAAACTTTTATTGCCTTCACATTTCGTTATCAAAGTGTTTTCTTTGGTTTGAAGAAGAGATTCAGTGATTGGACTAATGATTTGACAGCTTTCTTTTCCAAACTGTTGTTTAGTACACATATTGAAACTCGTTTGACCCAAAGGTGGCTTAAAAACCTCAAAGGTTTGAGTGCTAACATCACAATAAGCAGATAAAATGTGCAGCCTTTGGTGTTACTCCCAAAGTTGGGCTTGCATTAGTTTGTCCCTTAAGTTTTGTAGAGGTTTTACATAGAATAATGGTAAAATGTAAACAGATTTCTATTTAAAAGTCCCCAAAAACTTTGTCAGGCAGTGTATATTTATGCACTAGAGTACCAGGTTTGTTATGATAAATATCAATGGGCAGACTTTTTTTATCCATTGTAACAGTTTAATAATCTAACACAATTAAGTGACTGTAGCATTAGGAGTGTAGCTCAAGGACTCTTGTTTGTATAACGTAGTCTGTTTACCTGAGCGGGGATTCGAACCCCAGTCTGTACCACACTATACCATCCATGCTGACTATTGAATTGAAGTAGACTGCTTTGCATTTGGCATTCATACCAATCAGGCGGCTTTACCACTAGACAAAGGAGAATATTGAAAATATTCTGGAAAAGCCAAACCTGACATGAAAAATATGTAGTCCATATTAATACCAGACCTAACAAGTGTAGAATGTTTTCCAACCAATCAGATTGTGTAGGTGGAACTAACCATTGTGGATTGTAAGCTGGAATAGTTTGGCGTGTTTCACTGCCAGAGTTTATAGTGTGTTTAGATCAGCTGCCAAATACAGAGCCATATTAAACATCTGCTGCACTGTAGCTATAAGAGATAGAGGGAATGCTGCTGCTCGGAGGTTTAAAACTAGTTCCAATCAGGCGTTGTTTTGGGCCTCATTGCGGCGTGATGGATGATGAGGGCTGCCCGTGCGGATGCCTGTTCAAAACGCGTCTCCTGGAGCTCCAATCTGCATGTTAATGGCGGACGCGGCCCTGTCAGCGGAATAGAAAATCAGAAATGAAGTGGGCTGGGGGACACTTTAGAGCCGGGGTAATTTAGTTAACGTGGCAGGACTGCGAGGTCATTCAGCCCAATCAATCTCACTCGCTGATAGAAATGGTATCATTACGGAAGAGGCAAAGCAGAAAATAGGACCGAAGCGAATGATCGAATGGTTCTGGTTGAAAATGACTAATACCACTGTGCACTCACGCACACACGTGCAGCTTTTTTCAGGAACGGAACATGAAAACATTGGGTTTGAAGCCAAGTTCTGTGCACACAGACTGAGATAATGAGCCTATTGTTCAAATTATATATTTATTTATCGGGGGAATTTCATATTTAATCTTGTTCTTGCCCACACACACCCCCACGCACACCTTTATATGGTCATACACACAAAGTATATACTGTACGTGTTAAACGTGCGCGCATATATTTATGAAGTTTTGCACATCTGTGACTTTTTTTTTCTTACCTTTGTTGCTGAATTGATATTAGATGCAAAACCTGTGGACTCTTTCTCAGCACACATGAACAGCCCATAAACTCCCCCCACCCCCACCCCCCAACCCACCCACTTCACTTCTTTATTTTCAAAATTCTTTAAAAAAGCGTCTTTTGCTAAAATGGGTTGATCATTTTTTCTCTAAATAATGATAGAATAATAGAAATATAATTATACAGAAGATATATATACCCCTTACAATGGTCAGGACCCCCAGAGAGCAGGTACTATTTGGGTGGTGGATCATTCTCAGCACAGCAGTAACGCTGACGTGGTGGTGGTGTGTTAGTGTGTGTTGTGCTGGTACGAGTGGATCAGACACAGCAGTGCTGTTGGAGTTTTTAAACACTGTGTCCACTCACTGTCCACTCTATTAGACACTCCTACCTTGTCGGTCCACCTTGTAGATGTAAAGTCAGAGACGATAGCTCATCTGCTGCTGCACAGTTTGTGTTGGTCATCCTCTAGTCCTTCATCAGTGGTCACAGGACACTGCCCACAGGACGCTGTTGAAAAAAAATTGATTTATAGTGAGTTTAATTTTTAAAATAAAACTTATTTTAGTTATTTCAGGGTTCTAAGAGGTTCTAAGTCGCATAAACATGACTAAGCGTAAATGTAAGTATATAAATAAATGTTGACACTTGATCCCTGCTACGTAACACTGACATAACCAGGCCAAAAATATCTTTTTAATATTTTATTCTAACGCTGTTTGTTATCCAGTGTCGACCAGAGGAGGACGGGTTCCCCTTTTTGAGTCTTCGTTCCTCTCAGTGTTTCTTCCTCTTACTCTTAGGGAGTTTCTCCTTGCCACTGTTGCCACTGGCGACACTCATGGGGGCTCAGACCCAGATTTTTCTGTGAAGCTGCTTTGTGACAACACCTGCTGTAAAAAGCTCTATATAAATAAACTTCGACTGGACTTGATCTCTTGGCAGGTTTTGTCCAGTAATAAAACAGTGTCATGTTATCATTTCCTGTAATTGTCATGACATACATCACAATGTTTGATGTACTCACCTTTACTAAAGTACACAAATTAGCGTGTGACGTGAGCCGTCACAACATCAAACATTATGACATCTGACATGATAATTACCAGTAATTGTAACATGACACAAATATATTACTGAACAAAATCTACAACAGCTCTTGACAGCTTGTGACAACTGCCATGACATGTTTATAGTGTGTTCATATCAGTGTTATATAGCAGGTAAAGTGTTACCTAAAAATATACAGTCCGGATTAACCATATTGTTCAACCAGTATGATTAAAAATACACTAATATAAATGAAAAAGTCTTTATTTTCGTGAAGTTGAGATGGTTTTTGTGCTGATTCAGGCAGGACGTCTCGGACTGACTGATAAAAATATCCTTTCAGATGTCGAGAGCACACGCAGATGAAAAAGAGGCCATTCAAATGAAGGAAATGCATTCGTGCTCCACATTTTGGGGGTGAAATTGTGCTCTTTGGTGAAAAAGGGGGCTTTTTTCTTTCCCCCCCCCTTTTTTCTCTTTTCCTCCCTCTCTTATAGTGAGCAAGTGTCGGCCATCCCAAATCGAAAATCCTCTCAAATTCACCGTAACGTTAGTGTGGTTTGAAAGCTCTCCCACAAGTAATACACTGTTACAAGGGGAAGTGTGGAGAAAGTTCACACACACACACACACACACACACACACACACACACACACACACACACACACTTCCTTTCTCCTTCTCCTGCTCTTTTTTCTCCTCTCTATCCTTCTCCCTCTCCGAAGCTGTCTCTGTTTCTCTATCTCCTCCCTCCCCTCTCTTTCTCTTTTTCTTCTCTCTCTCTCGTCCACCACCATCTCTCTTTCTGATCTCATTTGTAAAATTCATTTTCCTGTCACCGTGATTCAGCCTCTAATTCATCCCCCATGATTCCCGGTGTCAGTCCCATAATGCCGTGCTGTGTGCCATTCCTGCAGCCCATTATCAGGACTGATAGGGACTCGGCCGTGACCGCCGAGCGGTGGGTGGGTGGGGGTTGGGGGGTAATCATCCTCATCCTCAGTCTGAGCAATCAGAAAACTCTTCTCAGCTTTCTTTTAACTTTCACTCTGAGATGAAGTGCGGGGGATGGAGGGGTGGGGTGTTGGGGATGGGGGGACCGAGGGGGTGTTGGGGATGGGGGGACCGAGGGGGTGTTGGGGATGGGGTGATGGAGGGGGGTGTTAGGGATGGGGTGGGTTCTTATTAAAGCAGAGAAAAATAAAACAGTTAAAGCTGTTTAACTGCGTCTGTGGGATTAAAAACCGTTGAATGTTTGACGGACCAAGACATCGCAGGGAGGCACACAAGTATGTTAATGAATCAGAAAAAGAAAGGAGAGCTGGAAGGAAAAGTACAAGAAAGGGAAAGAACAGAAAATAGAAGAAAAGAACAGGAAAGGAAAGAAAAGGGAACGACAAAAGGAAAGAACAGAGCAGAAACCAGCACAAAGCTGGAGAAAAGGGCAGAAATCTACGTCAGACCCTTCCATCACACTGTGGCAGCGCACACAGCTGCTTGAATGGGAGATTAAAAAGAAATGTCTCGCTGCTGGACAGGAAACGCCCCGACTTCATTCCAGGCTTTTTAAATGTGAATGATAGAAGCAGTGAATGGCAAGAAGGTGTGTAAACGAGTGCAGACGTGTGTGAGGTGCAGCTGTACGTGTTAATACGGTTCAGACTGACTGTGCGTCTGTTTAGGTGAAGAATCCATAACATCCCGCAGAGTTAATGCAGAAAGACATGAGCTGGACATTCAGGGGTGTTTACTTCTTAGAGCGACTGAGAAAAAGGAGAAAGGAGGGAGAGAGAGAAGAACAGGTGAGGGGTGGGAGAGTGAGAGAAAAGACAGGGAGGGAGAGAGAAAGAAAGAAAAAGAGAAAAAGAAAAAGCTAGGGAGAGGAACAAAGGGAGAATAAGGTAAGGGGGGAGACAGAAAAAAGAGAGAGAGGAAAGAAAGAGAGGAGTTTAAGAGAGATGGAGAGAGAGAGAGAGAGAGAGAGAGAAGGGCGACTGAGAAAAAAGGGGAAAAGAGGGAAACAGAAGAATGGGAAAGGGGTGAGAGAGTGAGGAAAGACAGTGAGCGAAAGAAAGAAACAAAGACAGAATGAGAAAGAGAGAAAAAGACAAAAGCTAGAGAGCGAAACAAACAGAGTGAGGGGAGGGAAGGAGACAGAGAAAAAAAGAGGGGGAGAAGAAAGAAAGAGGGGTGGGAGACAGAAAAAAGAAAGAAAGAAAGAGAGAGAGAGGCAACTGAGAAAAAAGGAGAAAAGAGGGAAAGAGAAGAATGGGTAAGGGGTGAGAGAGTGAGAGGAAAGAGGAAGGAAGAGAGGAAAAAAGAGAGAAAGAAAGAAAAAGAGAAAAAGAAAAAGCTAGAGAGAGGAACAAAGAGAGAATGAGGTAAGGGGGGCAGAAAAAAGAGAGAGAGGAATGAAAGAGAGGAGTTTAAGAGAGATGGAGAGAGAGAGAGAGAGAGAGAGAGAGAGAGAGAGAGAGAGAAAGGTGACTGAGAAAAGGAAAGAGGGAAAGAGAAGAATGGGTAAGGGGTGAGAGAGTGAGAGGAAAGACAGGGAGGGAGAGAGAAAGAAAGAGAGAAAAAAGCTAGAGAGGGGAACAAAGAAAGAGTGGAGGGAGTGAGGAAGAAAAGAGAAAGAAAGAAAAAAGAGAGGGATGGGAGAGAGATGGAGATGAAAGAAAGAAAGAGAGAATGAGAGAGAGAGAGAGAGAGAGAGAGAGAGAGAGGAGAATTCTAATAAAGCAGCCCATTCAGCAGCAGCATTAGCCTCGGTCCTGATGAGGAATGAGGGATTGTGGGATATTGGAGGACTAAATGGTGTGTGTTATTAGTCCAATCAGGAGGGAGAAACGAGGCGTCCGTCCACAGAACAGATTAACCAGAACAATCCAACGACTTCAACGTCACAATGAAGCATTGAGTAGCGGCCCTGAGCAGCACGAACCGCCTGAAGTATGTTTGCCTATCGTACCTGCTGCATCACGGGTGATTCATTCAGTCTTTTCCTCCCTTTCGGTAGTTTTGCCCTTGTCAACTTGTACTTGACGGTTTTCCGCCCTGGGGGAATTCAGGGCAATGAAATACTTGATATATCCAAAAGTATCCAGACAAACCTTGAATTAGTGAACTCAGTGCTTTAAGATGCACCCATTGCTGACACGACTGTTCAGCACTGCTAATGGAATGCGATGCTCTGCAGCAGCTGCACATGAGCCTCCATGCTCAATGCCAAGCGCTGGCTAGAGTCCTATAAAGCCCCCAGCATTGGACGGTGGAACTGTTTTTGGAGCGATGGACCTAGATCCAGTACTTTTGAGACGAGCTGCAGTGGCATTTGTGATACAGAACTAATTATCAACATCACTACCTGACCTCACTAATGTTCCTGTGGCTCAATGTAATCAAATCCTCACAGCAATGTTCCAACATCTAGCGTAAAGCCTTCCCAGATAAGTAGACGGGGGAATAAACTCCCTATTAATACAATTGATCATCATCAAACACCTTGGATGAGCAGGCGACTACAAACTTCTGAACATAATGCACTTAAAAATGTCATATTTTGAAACTAAATGTCGTCAAAACTTATTTAAAGAAGGTTTACTGAACATTTACGTCTAAGCCTTAATAAGCAAGTCAAGGTTGACAGTAACGAGGAAAAACTCCTCGTTACTGGAGCAAGAAGAAGAAACTTTGAGAGGAACCAAATACTCAACCTCTTCTTCCTCTCGTTGTGTGAGTGGCCACTTGTATAGGGGGTCACACTCTTCTGAGGGGTGGGGCAAGTTTGGTGAGGGAATGTTAAAACCAGTACTGAACCAGAGTCTCTGTCCCTACACTAATATCAGTTAAAATGGACATTAAAGGTTAATAAAATTTGCCCGTTTTTATCGATAACAGTATGACCTTTAATGGTCAGCACAATTGCAGCCATGCAGTTTACACAGTGCTAATTAGTGGGGTGTAAGCTTCTATTACTTGCTGCATTAGCCTCGTAGCTAAAGGGGAAATGGATTTTGAAAATTAGTTTTCTTGCCAAACTATTTCTTTAATTATGCTAAATTTAGCATTAACTCTACAACTGTGTAGACAACAGTGCTGCATTTGATGCGTACAACATTGAACCTATTGCTTTCTGACATTGGAAGCGGCAAATGGAGTTTGGAGAGGAATATCTATCTGTCAAAAGATGTGTAATATATGGAAGTAATTTCAGTAGAAAAGCCCTCCAGATACCCACACATACACACAATGTTGAACGCTGTGAGTTTCCAAAGATGTTTCTTTTTTTCCTGGAAGAAACTGATCTTTCATTTCAGGTGACATTGTACAGTCTTACTGGCCTTACAATGTCTTGTTTTTCTATGTAAAATCATGTGTGCTGGTGGCTGTTGTTCCAAAATCAGACAGCCTTTTGCCGCTTTGTCTGGACAAAAGGTTATACTATTCTAATACTTCAGACTCCTTTGTGAAGCTCTTATAACTCTTAGAAGTGCAGAGTATTTTTCTGCACTATAAAATTTAATTGTTAGGAAAATGAAAAATAAAGAGAATCCTTGCTGGTCCAGTTCTTACTTCTGTGTATATTACTGTCATTTAGCGATTCTGTTAAAATGTAAGCACATGATAAAAATAGTTATGTAATGAATTACATTTACAATACATTACTGTGTAATTACAGTTATTTTCTGTTATATATCTGTAATATCACTATTCTCTAAATGCAAAGCTATAGCTATACCACTGGGAGGGCTGTGTGAGCAGCCTGCTTTTAACAGTTGTTACTGCCGTTTTGCTATATAATTTAAAATGATTACATATTTATGAGGTTAATTATATCATCAGCTACACAATGAATTACAGTTACATTTTATGTACAGTATTTGTAGCTTTGAGTCTGAACTTCTGACTTTGTTTCAGTGTCAAAAAGACATTTTTCTTTCAACAAAACAAGACTGAACACAATAGCTTTCCATAAATTCAGATCGTAGTAAAATATCTCCTCTTCTACTTACAGTTTTGGTATGGATTAAAATAATCTGTACATTCCAGGATTTGTCCACTCAGTGAACTACGACTGAGAAATTTCTGAGCCAGGAAATATATGAAATTTGCGGGGTGGTTTATTGTGGTTATAGAATTTTTTTTATTTATTATTTTTTTTTTTTGTCGCTTATTGACATTCAGTGAAATTTTTGACTTTTAAAGAACGACAATGCCCTTCAAATGAACTCCATTTTATACGTGTTGGACCTGAGATCATGTGAAATTCGGCAGCCAATCACAGACGGCAGATGGTTTCTACTTCAGGATATTTATCCAGACCCAGTGGGACCAGAGGTGGTTGGGTTGAACATTATTTGTCTAATATAAATTGGGCCTTGGGTCAGGTTCAAATATCACAGTGTGGTCCTCACAGCCTCCCACTTTCTACAGATTTCATCCTTCATTTCCCTCCACTTTAGTTTTCTTTTTACTTCATTCCTCCTCACTGCTGTCATTAATTAAACAGTTAATCTGGCATGTTGTTGTTGGCATAAATGTGGTTACTTTCATTTCTGACTCAAAGTTGATGAAGTGGTTCAGATTGGCTCGATTTTGGACAAATTTTGTTGGGGTCTGGTCAGGTTCCAGCTCAAAACTTGGTGCTATGGGTCAGGCTCAGAGAGAAAGTCACTACAGGCCAAGATTTCAGGCTTGATAGCTCTGAGGTTTTGTTCGTCCACACTACAACACAATTTCAAATCTGTCTGCCAAAACTATACACTGGTCAGGCATAACATTATGACCACCTCCTTGTTTCTATGCTTATTGTCCATTTTATCAGCTCCACTTACTATATAGGTGCACTTTGTAGTTCTACAGTTACAGACTGTAGTCCATCTGTTTCTCTGATACTTTGTTAGCCCCCTTCTACCCTGTTCTTCAGTGGTCAGGACCCCCATGGACCCTCACAGAGCAGGTACTATTTGGGTGGTGGATCATTCTCAGCACTGCAGTAACACTGACGTGGTGGTGGTGTGTTAGTGTGTGTTGTGCTGGTCTGAGTGGATCAGACACAGCAGTGATCCTTGTTTAGAAACAAGGAGTGTTTGTGTTCTATGTGGTGAAAAATGCTGTTTCACTCTGGACTTTAAGGACAATGCAGAGAAAAAGTTGAGGGTTTTTTAAGTGTCTCTGCTTCAGTGCAGACAAAGCCTAAGGGTTAAAACCCCGTGTCCACTTTTCGTAACACTTGTTAAGATGAAAATATGACCTGCTGAATCCGCAGTGGTCTCAGTGTTATTGCATTAGCCAGGCTCCAGAAATATTAGCCTGTGTCAGGGATTCACTGAGTGCTGCTTTATTGGAAATATATTTTAGGTTAAACTGTACAATATTTGATTATGGAGTTTTGAAACAGTGATACGAAAGCACAGAATGTAATTTTAAATTTGCCTGGCAATACGTTTTAATTTGATATGCAGTGAATAGCTCCATTGATCTGGCCTGACTACAGTTTGGAAAGCTCACTTATATTAAAATGTCTTTTTTTCCCACATTTTACTCCTATTCATTACCTATTGCACCCTTAAGTTAGTGAGTACAGACTTGGTCTTAGATTTTAATGCATACTTTATTCATGTTTTTGGACCATACAGTCAGAAGTGGAGAGCCACACTTGATGCTGCAAAAGATGATTTTAGAAAGTGAAATTATATTATATGTAGGCAATATCTAATATTTCTCATTAAGGCATTGGTGGCTGAATGTTATAAGATTATTCAACATATTTCGAGACAATTTTTTACTTATATAACATGATCTGATCAAGTGAAATTAAATTATACGAGACATACGAGACAAATTATACGAGACATAAGACATACGTTTTTGCTTCTGTCAGTGCAGTGTGAGAGTTTCATTTACCAAGATCACTTTATATAAATAAAAACGTCTAAAGATACATGGAATAATCTCACAATAATGTTACAACAGTCATAATGAGAAATATTAGTTATATTGCCTACATTTAAGATATCTGTCTAATCCAATGTATCTTCTGAAATCAAGGGTATTGATAGGGAGGGAAAAATTACATTTGGTTCCATAAAGAACCTTTCAGTGGATGGTTCTTTAAAGAACCATGTTTGTAAATGAGATGTGTGAGTTCAAAAAACCTTTTTAATGTTAAAAGAACATCCACATTATGTGATGGTTCTAGGAAGCAGCTTTACAGGGAAATTTCCACTGATTTTTCAACCTTTCGACATAATTCAATTGTTAAAAAGTAAACAGAGTCATTCAGAGTGGTTTGGTGTGAGATGCTCCATACTAGAGAAACTTACCGAGACAGTGATGGTGATAGGAACCAGGCATCTGAAGCATTTAATGCCTTTAAAAGCACCCTTACAAAAATTTATGGTAACACTTTCTATGAATGTCACCTTTGTAAGCATCTATAAACACATTTACAACATGTTATAATGTATTCATTACACTGAATTATACTTTATAGCCATGTTTATTATACATTATGAATTGTTAATATAATGCATTATAAATAGTGTTAATAACATGTTATAATGTCTGTGCCAAAGAAGTCAGTCCCAGCTTGGAGAGCGTAAAGAGAAATACCAAGCTAACGGTGGTGAACATTACCTTTCCCACATTGGGTAAAACACTGATGGCAGCTCTAGTTTAAACTCTGACATTTGAAGCCTGTAATGTGCTTTACTGTGAATGTTTTAGTGTTTCAGTAAATCCTTCAGTAAATACTTCAACTTGAAGCCTCACTCTGAACACTGGAGGAGGCTTTAGTACAGTACGCTTCACTTTACTTAGAGCGGACAAATACCACTTATGAGCTCTTATAACTTGTTATGAACAGTACTTATAATGTATTATGTTAACAATTCATAATGCATAATAAACATGGCTATAATGTATAATGCATTTTTATGAATATTTATAGCTATGTTTATAATGTCTTATGAATGCATTATAACATGTTTTAAATGTGTTTATAGATGCTTACAAAGGTGACATTCATAGAAAGTGTTACCAATATTTTTATATTTCATTCATGACAGAGAGATACATGCAGGGTGTTGTATGGCAAAATAGTTTTTTTTTCCAGATTTTCCACTATTTTCCATCATCAACATTCCATATAAACTCAGAAGACTCGTGTAGGTTCACTGGTGGTTCAGGATAGTAAATAAAATGTCTATATTTGTGTTGTAGTCATGGCGACCTCTGGTTCCTATCACCACCACTGTAGAGAAATCAGAGTCATTAAGTTTCTCTATGATGAACCCCTTCACATTAAACCACGCTGACTGACTGTTTACATCTCAACCACTAAATTATGCAGAAATTTTGAACAAAATGGTGGAATTCCCCTTGAAATTGGTAAAGAAGCTTTATATTATGTCAGTGTCCTTAAAGCCTTTAAAAGCTTCTCTGGCCTCGCTCAGAAAACCCTTTTCGGCCCCTCTTTTTAAAATCCTTTTAAAAGTAGTGAAGATGTTGGAATACTGCTGTGAGGATTTGATTGCATTCAGCCATAAGCGCATTAGTGAGGTCAGGTTCTGATGTTGGATGATTAGTTCTGGATCACACACTCCACTCAAACTCATCTCAAAGATACTGAATGAAGCTTATGCCGCTCCAGGCTGACACTTGGCATTGGGCGTGGTGACCTTGCTGATGCGTTGCTGCTCCAGAGCGTCCCATTCAATTAGCAATGCTTTTCTATGGAAATTATATTAGCTGGGTTTGCACAGTTCAACACCTGTGTCAGTAACGGGTGCACCTTAAAGTAACTGAATTTAGTATTAGAAGAGGTGTCTGGATGCTTTTGGACACTCACGTGGAAAAGATGTACGCATTCAAATCAAGTAAATTCAATGCATCGTTTTTTCCGTGCGGATATTTCCGCAGCGCACACCTCAAGCTGCTTTTCTGATGGAAAGCCAAGACAATTCCGGCCCGTGTTCATGCTCTGACTGGCTGCGAGACGCTGCTGTTTTGAGTGCGCGCTGAAGCGTGTTGGTTTGTATGGATTTGGCAGAGATGCAGCAGAAGGCGGTCCAGCGCGGCAAAGCGAGGGTTCACTCTCTCTCCCTCTCTGTCTCTCTGTGTTATCAGCCACAGCCTGTCGACCCCTTTAGCAGCCAGACCTAAACCTGCACCTGCTGAAAGATTACACACTACACACACACAGCGGGACTGCAGTGTTAAAATACAGAGGCATCAATCTGGGACTTCTATTTACAGCCTTGTGCATTTTTAAAGGAATAGTTCAGGAAAAAATATACATTTATGCAATTTCCCACCTCACCCCAAACGTAGGCAGGGACAACATGCATGCCCTTCAGAGTCAGATGATAAAATCCAGTACATCAAAACTGTGCAGTGTGCGTTGAGTTGTGACAGCGGCACTGTTTTTGTCAATCCGGATGACAGAATTGAACAGTGAAAAAACAGAAAACAATCAGATAAACTGTACAAATATTATGGCAAAATGGAAAAAGTACATTTTTAAAAATGTGCCGTTAACCCAGTTGTTATTTCTGCTTTGTATGAGTTCAAAACATCAGTAAAATAGGCCAGAACTGATAGATGTCAGCTGGTTTACAAAGTACAGCAGCTGTTTCACAATCTCTCTTTTTTGTTTTGTTTTGTTTTGTTTATCTCTCACATAAACCACATGAATGCGCATGTTGGGTGAACAAGCTCCTCCTTGGAGAACCCCCAACCCTTGAAAGCAGTGTAAGGTTTGCTTCTGTATTCTTGTGCTGAAGCTAACAGACTAACCCTGCCAAAAAAACTCACACAGACCAGCATGAATTCCACTCTGGTCTAAGCTGGTCTGTGGTGGTTTATGCTGGTCTAGTGCTGTTCTTGTGCTGGTTTAGCTGGTGACCCATCATATCAACATCCAAAACACAACGTATGCTGGTTTTGCTGCCCATATGGAAAACTGATATATGGCAATATATGGATTTCAAATATATGGCATTTATTGGCATGTATGGATTTTCATTATATGTAATGCATATTTACCTCACATGGAGATATTCACGACATATATGCCAACTTATTTGAAACTGGCCATTTTCAAACACTGGACACAACATATCAACATATACAAACAACAACATATTATATATTTAGTGTAATATATATATGTATATATGTGTGTGTGTGTGTGTGTGTGTGTGTGTGTATATATATAGATAGATAGATAGACAGATAGATAGATAGACAGATAGATAGATAGATAGATGGATATAGATATATATGCTTGCATCCTGTTATATGATATAAGGTTTTCGTTTGTCCAAACTTGTGTATCAAACTTTTTTTAAATAAGAATTTTTAGACATGCATCTCTTTAGACATGTTTCTTCTAGATACTTCCTAACGAAGTGAACGTTAGTATAAAATACAATACAATCATTAAAACATGAAATAAATGAAAGTATTGTTCACTGAAACATTTAAATAATTTAATATTGAAGAGCAAACAGGTAATATAAAGTCTGAAACTTCACACTTCCCCTTGGTCATGAACATAGCATAATGTAGCCTGACTTTGATTGCTGTAGTGTATCTGCCAAGATATGTTTGATCACCACATCCAGTATGGACAAAATTCAGGATTCAAGATGGCTGCAGTGACTGTTTTTAGCTATGCTTTGTACTTTTGCCCATTTTTAATAGACAACATTATGTCAGACAGTGTCAGAAACCACTTAAGCCACCAGCTATTCAAGATTACTTAATGTGACACACTTCAAGGCGAGTGTGATGATTTTGCACAATGCTAATTGGTTTTTCTCATAGGTTTCCATTACTTGTTAGCTACATTAGCCTCCCAGCTCCAGTGCAAAACTAAAGAAGCAAACTTCAGACACCAAACACGTCTTGGCTGATGGCCTACATTTGGTGTGAGGGGAAAACTGTAAATGTGATTATTCTATTTAGGGTTTTCCTGTAATGTGATGCCGAACCCAGTGGTCTGACCCCTGTGTCTCTAATACTGGAGAATAGAGTTTTTGCATGTCAAGGGAAATGCCCTCACTTTTGATGTGTTAATGTGAACGTTGCCCGGCTCTTTATGAAGCAATATGCTGGTCTCTCTGAAGTCTCTGTTGTTTTCTCTGAACATAAATTAACACTTGCTGGCTGGGGCTGGCCATGAATAATGCATGATCCTGCAATAACTCACTCTAATGAAGCAACACTGTTTTACACAATTAGGTTTTGTTGAAGCAAAAACTTGAGCGGCTGCGTTTTTATTTGAGCGGATCAGTTGTCTGAAGTGAGTGAATTAATAAACGTAGAAAGAAAGAGGGGAAGAAACAGCAGAATCATGCGGCAGGGCTGGCGGAAGCCTTGCTGAGGTGTTTAATTGTAAAGAAAGTGAACAGGTGCTCTGTTTACCGGTGCCACAGAATAGGCTTTGTTTGTGTTCATACATACATTATCCCAGTGAAGTGAAGCAGCTTTCTGCATAGTATATATTACCTCAGATCGGTGCTTTACATTCACAGTGGAAAGAGGAAATCGATGGTTATCTCTTTCCAAGTAATGACTTACAGCGATAGTCCAGCCAGGTTTACCCGGTTTCCCTCCTTACCCCAAGTGTAGCCAGTCCGCTAAGACGTATTTGGTATTTGAACTTCACTTCTTTAATTTTAGCCCTGGAGCTCTGAGGCTAATTACCTAACAAGTAATGGGAGCTTATACCCCACCAATTAGCATTGTGCGAACCGCAGGCCTGAATCATCGCACACTTAGCTCAAAACTGTTGTTAAATAATCTCAAATATGTGGTTGCTGACACTGTATGAGATACTATTGTCTACGAACTTTGACAAATTTAGATTTCAGATTAAGAAATGCAGCAGTTGCAGCCGTGTTGAAGCCCAGGTTATGTCTGTACTATTTTTCATTTGTATAAACAACAGTACATCATGTAGTATCAAAACGTTGTAAACTGAACTCAGTCTGGTGTCGCTTTTTTCAGTCTTTCTGCCACTCTGTCCTGCATTAGCCTCCTGTCCTGTTCTTTATTTCATAATAACAACTGAAATATAAGTCTACAAATGAAGGTGTTAAAGCTGTAAACTGACCTGTCCATTCTCCATATTCTTTCATAACAACTTTCACACGCTTGGACAAAGGTGAAAAAAATCAACTCAACTGAATGATCAACTGTAGCCCACAACCCAACTGTAGTTATTCTTGTCATGTAATCAAGGTTTTTAGGGATAAACGCGATTGGCTGATTAGAAAGTTCACCAGCTTCAGCTGTTTTAGCATTGATATGTAGCTAAGTTGCCATCATAGCCTACTTTAACATGGCATTGTCCATTTTATCAGCTCCACTTACTATATAGGTGCACTTTGTAGTTCTACAGGACCCCCATGGACCCTCACAGAGCAGGTACTATTTGGGTGGTGGGTCATTCTCAGCACTGCAGTAACACTGACGTGTTGGTGGTGTGTTAGTGTGTGTTGCGCTGGTCTGAGTGGATCAGATACAGCAGTGCTGCTTAAATTAAAAATAATTGTAGAACTACAAAGTGCACCTGTATAGTAAGTGGAGCTGATAAAATGGTAGTGTAGAAACAAGGAGGTGGTCATAATGTTTTGTGCCTGATCGGTGTGTGTGTGTGCATATGTATATATATATATATATATATATATATATATATATATATATATATATATATATATATTAGACTCTAAATATATACACATAAACAATATACACATTAATATACACCACTATTGCACTAATTCCAGTTAGTTATGAAATAAAAAGCTATGGTATGTACAGTTTCACATTTCCATGGAGATAAATGGGATGGTAGATAAATGAGATGCAGGGTACACAGGGGATAGAATATTGATGTGTACATATTCCATATTAAGCAAGATATGAGTAGATGTGCAAGATGACCATCTATATGTGCAAGTATAGATTTGTTAGACTGAAGTTACAGAGAGACTTAATAATACTCACCCCTGTGGCTCATTTCAAAGACTGATTCCAACTTCTGTCTTCTGTCCATTTCTGTGCATTTCTAAACCTTTTTCCTGTTGAATATTTTTTCTTTGGTTTTGACCCTGGCTCTATCCTATTGCCTGTGTACTGACCCCTGCCTGTGATGACTATAAGTTGGATTGCCCCCAAATAAAGCTACTCTGTGCATGCATCCAGCCTCAAAGCTAAATATCACAAGTCACGCTACTCGATGACAGTGACTAAGAGAGACTAAATGGATTCCAATGAAAACATCATAAGCTACATAGGGTCACTATCAAGCACATGCACAGATAGACCCCGGGAGGAGCTTGGGCTCCTGTCCTTTTGCCCTCATGATTCACTCCTGGTTGGTGTGTATAATAACTGTATTTTACCTCCACCATTCTTTATGATCCATCTCAATAAGATGAGGCTCAGTATCGCCTCTGGCTTGTGTTCTATGAGATCCATCGCTCTTGGGCGCCCCCTCAGGTGCAGTACTGACCACCTGTGGTTCTCTTCAGTACCTCCGACCTGTCATGAATCACCACAGTGCTGCTTATCCCACCAAAAATCACTGATAGTCTCTAAGAAGGCATCACATTCCATAATGTGATTATACTGAACAACAACCAATGTTGTCAATATGAGGTGTTGTTAAGTGCTTGTCATGCAGTAACACATTTTTGTGCAACAACCAATATATGGCCAGCATTGTACACATTTGTATGGCAGACTGAGTTGTACAGGGAGATTCACTCGAAAGAGGCCCCAGATATTCTGTTGTAACTCCTGTTAGGATGAAAAAATACATTACATACCTTGACGTATGTGTAATCGATTGCATTACATGCGATGCTGGAAGTGATCTCCGTTTTCTGCCAGACATATGTAGGGGTACGGGGGTTTGCACCCAGAAGTTGCAAATGGAGGTTAAACGTCGCGACGGCTGTCCGGCACCTACCTCCCCAGCTTGTTCAAAGCTCCATATACTGAGGAGCACATTGCATGTTGTTTCGTTCAGATTGCTTCATCCTAGAGAGAGTTACTGCAGAATATTTCGGGCCTCTTTCGAGTGAATCTCCCTGTAATTTGGTTTTACTTCCTATAGGAGCCACCAAACCTGCCTGCAAATGGCAAAATCATTTATTGCTGCTGAAATAATATATTTTCATTAACTGACTGAGTAAAGTCGGCTTTTGGACCTAGTTGTTGTGTCTTCTCGTCAGCGCTAAGTGCAAAAAATCATTCATATTGATTTTGAGTCAAATTATTCTTGCTGAGTAATACCTGTGAAGAAACTACAGGGGTGAACCTATTGTAAAAATATAATATACAGATGTTCTACATGTTAGTCACCTCGTAGTCGGACTTCCCTCCAGAGGATTCCGCCAAGACCTCTGCCACATTTTGAACAATGTGTAGCTGTAAGGCATAAGATTACGCAACAAAAGCTACCTCTGATAATGAGGCATTTGGCACACATGCCACAGTTTTTTATTAGTTTGAATGGGCCCAGCGTTCTGTGTAGCTTGTCTAACCTCACAAAAGTAGCTACACAAGATGATGGAGCTCAGAAAGGTCAATTGAACTCTGTGTTCAGCATTTCTCAGTCTTCCTGCCCTGTTTCCTGACCTGCATTAGCCTCCTCTCAGCCTTTGTTTTGTTCCTCTGTTTCCGCAGACGGGCCGCTGGGCCCGCGGGGGTTGGTGGAAGCGACGGAAATGTGCACGCAGGAGTGTTTGGTGCTGGGCCACTCGGATAACTGCTGGATGCCGCCCGGGCTGACGTCTTATCCGTCTCCGAAATCACCCGTGTCCTCCTACAGCGGCCAGAAGGAGTGGACCAAAGACAAACTTCTGAACGGTCACACGCTGAGCCGCGGCTGGAAGGGCGAGCGCGGCGGGCAGGAGCCATTCGGGGACAGAAAGGCCTACGGCAGCTCGGAGGGACATTTCGGCCCCAACGGAAGCGGTCACATGGCTGATATTCCACTGGCCAGCCTGAAATCCTACCAGACCGCTTCTGGCCAAGAAAGCCCAAAGGAACAGCAGCTTTAAGAGCTCGCTTCTGCAGTTTTTTCCTCTTTAACCACCCCAGCAACTGTTCTTATCACTATTATTATTACTGTCATTATTATTATTATAATACTACACTTCTGTTCTTTTGATTCCATCTCTTTCCTCTTTTGTCCGTCCCTTTTATCCTTTTATTATTCTTATTATTCTTACTGTTATTGTTAGAAGATCGATGCTATACCGCTATGTGATTAGTAAACATGTACGGAAGTAGACTTCTACTATTACTTAGACTTCTAAGCGCTTATGCAGGACAGTATACAGTATACTATGCGAAAAACAAACTCGAATCTTGCACGGAACGTCTGAAGAATCCCGAATTCCGAAGAGTCCATGCCCATCTTGAAATGTTAAAAAAAAAAAATAAAAAATCAAAAACAAAAGAAAAAAGGAAAAAAAAAAGAGGAAAACGTCTGGAATTTGTTGCAAAATTCTGATATACAGAAAAACATGTGTAACTTCATCTAGAACGGTGACTGCAAAATGTTGGAATGAGTGAGATTGAGAGGATTGAGAGATTGAAATAGAGAGCGAGATAAAGTGGGACTACCCCTATGTATACCAGTTTTTAAAAAATGATATTATGGCTGACCAATATACAGTATACAAATATTGTGACGTGGTTGTTATTGAGCTGTTTTGGGACTATATTAATCTACACCATCAAAGAAAAATGGAAATATCACAGTTGAGAAAGCATTGTGCTAATACACTGTTAGTGGATACCTCGTTTAGTCTGTCATTGTTGGCGTGTTTGTAAATATAACTTAATACTAACCGATTTTATGTACTTGTAATAATCACATGGGTAGATCAGTGATCATGGCAGTTGTCTATTATTGTTTATCATAAAGCGGGGCTTTATTTTAGTTTAAATTTTTTATTTTATTTTTTTTTGGGGGGGTGGGTGGGTTGTTGGATGGATCTTTCTCGGGAGGGGGCTTCATATTGTCCTGTTCGTGTCTTTTTAGAACGAGACGACCGGAAACGAAGAGTAAAGAATCACAAATCACATTCCCTGCCACTGTTTAAACGAAAGGAAAGAACAGAAGAAACAGAACACAACCCACATGCTGTGAATCATGCAGTTTCACTTTGCATTTATTCACCAAAACCTGGCAAACGTATTTTTTTCAAAACTATTTTGTATTATTGATGTAAGCACTCAATTTCTACTTAAACTTGATGTCTTTTCCTCGAGGAAAAAAAAAAACGACACACACGATTACAATTCAACAGCAATATATTTGTAAATGGCTAAATGTTTTATTTCAGTAATGAGTCATTATTGTAATGTTAAATTTAAAATGTGCTTTAAATTGAAATTAATAATTGCAACTTCAAAGAAAAAAAAGTTTTGTTTTTTTTTTTTCTTATATCTCTTAATGCCCGTTATTTTCCACTTGCAAGAGAAATGAGTGTATTTTTGGATTTCATGTACTGTGCCTTCATGACGACAGAAAAACTACGCATTGTACTTCAAGTTCTGGCGAAATAGCCGCAAATCCTCGCCGTTTGATCGCCTAACATGGTCAATGTTTGGCAGATTCCAATCATCCCGGAAAAAGACAAAATGACCAAACAGAAAATGCAGAAGACACAGAAAAAAGGAAAAAGAAGAATGAACACATGGTCAAAGAAGCATATGCACAAAAATCATTTGAGGATTGTTTTGGTTCGTTTTGCTCCTTTCTCTGGTTTGTTCTTTTTCTCCTCCTTTTCATACGGCATGGCAGCCAATTTAAGCAAACGGAACAGCATGCTAAGAGATGAGAAATAGCTTTAAAGAGACTTAATTATTTCTTACCATGTTTTCATTCGGTTTAAGAAGATTAATTTGTACATGCTGAAAGTGTTCATTTTGTATAGCACTTCCATGTTTTATGTCACTATATGAGAAGAAAAAAGAAAAAAAAAAAGTCAAAAAGACAGAGGGATGGTGTGAGTTGCTTTCGGCCGTGTGTTTGTCGGTTGTAGGGATGTTTGCCATCATAGATATTTAAACAGTTACTCCTTGTTACTGCTCTACAGGTATACAGCTATTGCAATAAATGTTTTAAATTCGTGCATGTCTGGGCCGTGTCCATTTTCTCATGAGCTTCCATTTCAGGACTTTGCATTATTGCCAAGGTTTGAACACAAAGTACCTTTGTTTATCTTTTGTATTACACTGTAATAAGAATATGGTTTTCCTTACTTTTTCTCTTTTGCCAAGTAAATATAGACTCTCCAGTGTGTCTGAATTACAGGCTGTGGTTTATTATATGGGTTTAAACGAACTCAAAAAACTTAAATCAACCCGAGGCCAGATTCACACAGGTGTCTCAAGAAAGGAAATCTTCTTAAATGTGCAGTTCTTTCTTAGCGACAGTTAAAAAAAGACGGTTCTTTAGTAAGGACAACGGTTCCATATAGACCCATGAACACTCAAAGAACCATCTGCATGATTAAATCTTTCTTCAGATTGATGGAGAATGTACTGTATATGGTTCTACCTAGAACCTTTTTGAAAAGGGTTCCAAATAACACCAAGAAGTTTCTTCTGTTGTTACAAGCCTGATGTTGTGACAGTAGCAGAACCTTTTGGTGCAACATAGAACCCTTTTCAAAAAGACTCTGTTTAGAATCATATACAGTACATTCTCTATCAATCTGAAGAACCAATTTTACCATGCAAAGAGCCAGTTAGGCATGCAGATGGCTCTGTGAGTGCTCATGGGGCTATATAGAACCAATATCTTTACTAAAGAACCCTTGAAGAACTGTCTTTTTTGAGTGTGTACATAAGCTCATCACGACAGCTGACATAAACCTACATTTATAAAATTATAAAAGGTGATATTTTTCATAAACGTTGAGTATTTTTTCAACTGCCGAGTTGAGAAGATTACTGTCAAATGGCGTCAGTTTCTTTTTTTATTACATTGAGTTGTGTCCACACTTTTTTGGGTAAAATGATGGAGGGCATTATAACCTGACATAATAGCTTAGTGTATATCACAGTGACATAATGCTGAGGATGTGAGCTTAAATCTCATAAATGGTGAAATGAAACTCACTTTACCAACGAGCCACCTGACATGGTAAGTTATGACATATTACATAAATGTCACCTATTGGAATAAGTGTTCATAAATATTTATGTAGGTTTATACTGGTTGTCATGAAGGGTTTATGTAAGTATCATATAGCCTCATGAACATGACCTACAGTAAAATGCTACTGATATAATGAAGTTATTCCGAATGCAATTTATTTCACAAGTAATTCCAAGATGATTCCAGGTCTGTTGGTCCCTTCATCATGAAATTCACACAATGTAACATTATTAAAAAAAGATATAAAGTGACAAGGTTTTAATGTTACAACGACAATATGCTAAATCGGATCCCTCTGCTTCCCCACCAGTCTAAATGTCCACCCGTTCTCCAGGCCAGGGTGGTCAACAGCCTGAGAAGAAGCAGTGGCAGCTTCGTACCTAATGATAGGCTACTGTCAGGAGAAAGTGGAGAATGCTACAATTTCAGGAACTGTCTGGGACAAAGTTGGAGTTGTGGGAAAAAGTGAAAACAACTGAAAAAATATATAGTTTGCAAAAAAAGAAAGTGTTGCTTTGGAGTTCCAATGGACTTCCCACCAATTATATGGCCATAACATCTCCTAAGCAACTGCATGACAACTTCCACATCACAACCTGCTATAATGGGTTCTGCACCACAGTGGTTTTCTTACCAGCTCCTCTGTCCAGTTTCTGGAGGATTCTTCTTCTACACTCTGCTGCACCTGATTCAACTCAAATCAGCTAATTATCAAACCCTCCATGAGTTGAGTCAGAAGCGATAGAGCAGGAAAAAACACAAAAGCTGTGCGGTGTGGGGGTCCCTCAGGGACGGAGTTTGGGCCCGCTGCGTTTTGGGACGAGTTTTTTAGTCTCAGTCGTCGTATGTTAGATTCCCTTTGCCAAATTGTGAAACTCTTCCAGGTATAGCAGACCAACCCTATTTCCACCCCCTCTGTGTTTCTGTCAGCTACTTGGACTTGGTTTGTTTTTTCGAGGCGTTTTGCCCAATCCGGCGCTGGCGTTTTTGTTTACGCTGTCTGGTGCTTGTGACTTGGCTCCCAGGCAAAACGCCGGGAAGTGAATTAGCATGGCACTGATGCCCAGTAATGAAGGGCCAGCCACACAGTCTAGCAGTCAAAGTAATTATATTTCTTACACTCTTCTATTTTATTTCCCACTCCCTCGCCTCCATTCTCTCTCCGGATTCCCCCCTTCTGTTGATATGTTTATCTGGCCTCCCCCAGTGGACCTGCTTAAATTCGTATTCTCCACGCTAGCTATCGACTCGAGCAAGAATAGCTTCTGAAAAGCTTCAAAGCTAATTGCCTTGGAAGTGCAAAAGGAAGCAAATTAGTGTCACAGCGCAAAGGAGGGAAAGAAAGTTCCCAATCGTGTTTCCTTTTCATACACAGGCTTTC
This sequence comes from Colossoma macropomum, assembly GCF_904425465.1. Taxonomy (NCBI): domain Eukaryota; kingdom Metazoa; phylum Chordata; class Actinopteri; order Characiformes; family Serrasalmidae; genus Colossoma; species Colossoma macropomum. Next base: position 1,439,572 of record NW_023494789.1, read on the forward strand.
ATATGGCCCGTTTGCAGCCCTAGCGTGAATTCTGTGCTCTGCCTGCATCGGCCTCGATGCGCAGTGACGGGAAACAGCAAGGACAGCCGTTTTCCGATGTGCGTATGTTCTCCCCTAAGCAAACACAAGTTAATTACTTAAGTCCCATTAGGTAGTGAGCTGTCTATTGCTTGTGTCTATTGCTATTGGCTTGATGACAAAAATGCATACCTTGTGTTGCTGGCAATGACCTCATTTCTCCCACTTTTGCTGGTCCTTTTTTCTCAGATAAGTCAAAATATCAAAATAAAACATTTCTATTTTGGTATCACATGTAAAATGTCTTACACTGTCATGACAGGTTTTAGTTTAGTTCATTCGCTACAGGTGTTGCTAAGGGTTGAAGAAAAAGGACAAAAAATCCTACGTAATTAAACAAAGTCGGCCGGAGTGGTTTGATGTGAAATGCTCTGTTCTAGAGAAGCTTACTGAGTCAGAATTGCTCACAGTCGTGGTGACGGGAGCTTCATCAAATGGGTTTCCATGGCTGAGCAGGTGCAAACGACCCTAAGATCACTATTCGCTCCGCCAAGCATCGGCTGAAGTGGTGTAAAACTTGCCGTCACTGGACCAGGAACCGTGAAAATGTTCTCTAATGAACGCTTCACTATCTAGCAGTCTGATGGACGAGTCTGGGATTGGTGGGCCCTTAGTTCCAGCGAAGGGTGATGTTAATACTACAGCACACAAAGGTATTTTACACAATTATATGCTTCCAACTTTGTGGCAAGAGTTTGGGGAAGGCCCTGATCTCAACCCCACAGACCACCTTCGGGATTAATTGTGATGTGGACTGCGAGTCAGGCCCTAATCCAACATCAGTGCCCGACTTCACAAATGCTCTTTTGACTGAATCGACACAGATTCCCACAAATACACTCCAAAATCTTGTGGAAAGCCTTCCCAGAAGACTGGAGGCTGTTAGAGCTGCAAAGGGGGGCCAACTCCATAGTAATACCCATGTAGGTGTGATGGTAAGGTGTCCACATACTTTTGGCTATGTAGCATTTCTATAGACAGTTATTATAGAAAATGGTAAAATAAATATATTGCACCTGGTGCATTGCTTTACGGTAGTACTGAGATAGAATGGTGGAGAGCTACATGCAGGGCGTTATAAGGCTAAATAGTCCCCAGTGTAAACTTATGTTTTTCAGATTTAACACTATTTTACAATTATCATTACATATGAAAACACTTGTAGGTTCACTGGCTGTTTTGGATAGTATATAAAATGGTTATATTTTCATTGTAGGTATTGTGACCCCTGGTTCCCATCACCACCACTGTAAAGAAATCTGAGTCATGAAGTTTCTCTGTAAAGAAGCATTTCACGTTAAACCACTCTGAATACCTTTGTATCTCAAAGGTTTAATTATGTACACTCATAATAAAGATGCTTCTTCAAGGGTACGCTAGTAAGGACTGGTTCCATTTAGGATTGTGAGTTCTATATAGAACATTTCATGCTTAAACGCGTCTTTGCATGGTGAAATGGTTCCACAGATTGATAGAGAATGTGCCCTTGAACCCTTGAAACCTTAAAGAATCATCTTTTTAATAGTGTAAAAATTCGGAGAAATCAGTGAAAGTGTTAATACCCAAATAAAATGTTAAATGTCTTTAACAACAGCTTATAAATACCACTGTTATAATACTGTCACAATGGCACCTTTCAGCAGCAGGAGAGAAACATGTGGTCTTATTTTTGAGGCAGCTGCGAAAATAAAGGTTCCATTTGGATCCGACTGCGCCTTCTGCTCTATGTTTAGCATATTACCATTACGCTGAATTTTAATACGGCAAAACACGACATGCCTTCCAGTATGAAAATGTTCCAAAAAATTGTCTTTATCATTTTACCCATGTTTCTCGCCAACCTCATACAGGAGTCAACAATGCGGCCTGTATTAATTCAGTCGGCGAGGAGGCAGTTCGTTTTCCATCTCTGAAGCTGTAAGCATAATAGACTGCGCTGCTGTGATAATAGACATTACACTGGGCCTCTGTAACAGTGGCGCACGGAGAAGGGCTCGGAGGCACGGGGGAATTCTTTATGTGATCTAGGTCCCATTGATTCAGACTCTAATTTTGCTCGTCCATTCAAAGTCTGCAAGCCCCCCCTTGGGCACTCAGACACTGTGCAGTCGCTGCCAAAATAACCCCATAATGGACTAATCAATTGGCCTTGCCCTTGGATTTCTTTTTATGCACTAATCCCTCGGACAGGAGCATTAAATAACATCCCAGGTGAACAACGTGGCCAAATATATATCTGCGGCCGAATGTGCCGTGAAACGTTGATTGCGCTGGCTGGCGGAGCGTTAACGCTCGCAAAGTGACTTAGCTTGAGTGTTTGGGAGCTTTTTATGCGCTATTTCTCTTCTGCACTCGAGACATATGAATGGAAGGCATCTGCTGTTGATGAAGGACCATTCAGCTTTACATCAATCTCTGCTTTCTGTGTGATTACCCGAAGAAAAGCGCCTTTTCTTTGGCTGCCTGCGGCTCTAGGATTTTTGAATGCCTCTACAGGTCCTAATTTGCTCTCTTTCACACCAACTTAATTGGCTATTTACCTGTGTGGCACTTTAGACCACTTATTCCTTTATGAGCCTAATGAAATAATGATTAAGCCTTGTGGCAGGCACAAATAAAATCCTTGACCAGGATTTTAATCTACAAGTGCTCTAGTTTAGTCTGGGAACACATAATAAGGCCTTATTATTAACTCTATATGAACAGCGGCCTCTGCAAAGGTCAGTGGAGCTTGAGGCCTTCTGGGAAATGGAGTTTGAAGTGTTCGAGAGCTGTATAGACATTGCAGAGGTGACCTTTGATTAGGAAGGCTTTGTTTGCTTACATTATTTCACTCTTTGACCAACAAAAACAATCTAACTTCATTAGCGCCTCAAACTTGCACTCTTATAGCTTTTATATAGTTACTGAATAATTCATAATTCATTAATAGTTATTAAGTGAGACTTAAGGCCCGTTTCTTGGAAATCTGGGGCACATTTAATCTCAAAACCTACACCGTTTAGCTATGGTTTCCAGGTTGAACGACATGTTTAGTCGAAACAGTGTCCAACAGGCTTTGAGGTACGTTTTCTCTCATTTTATGTATGAGTCAGAGGTGTTACCCAACCAGCGGTGATGAGTATCTACCCCACTGTATTGAAAAGGCACAGTAGAATTCTAATGAAGTCCTCTACAAATTCGGCCGCTGCAGCTTGGTGTACGCAGCTTTTGAAGATGTTAGAACACGTATATATATATATATATATATATATATATATATATATATATATATACGGTGTTTGTATATATATATATATATATATATATATATATATATACAAACACCGATCAGGCATAACATTCTGACCACCTCCTTGTTTCTATGCTCATTGTCCATTTTATCAGCTCCACTTACTATATAGGTGCACTTTGTAGTTCTACAGTTACAGACTGTAGTCCATCTGTTTCTCTGATACTTTGTTAGCCCCCTTTTACCCTGTTCTTCAGTGGTCAGGACCCCCATGGACCCCCAAAGAGCAGGTACTTTTTTGGTGGTGGATCATTCTCAGCACTGCAGTAACACTGATGTGGTGGTGGTGTGTTAGTGTGTGTTGCGCTAGTCTGAGTGGATCAGACACAGCAGTGCTGCTGGAGTTTTTAAACACCTCAGTGTCACTGCTGGACTGAGAATAGTCCACCAACCAAAAATATCCAGCCAACAGCGTCCTGTGACCACTGATGAAGGAATAGAGGATGACCAACACAAACTGTGCAGCAGCAGATGAGCTATCGTCTCTGACTTTACATCTACAAGGTGGACTGACAAGGTAGGAGTGTCTACTAGAGTGGACGGTGATTGGACAGTGTTTAAAAACTCCAGCAGCACTGCTGTGTCGGATCCACTCATACTAGCACAACACACACTAATACACCACCACCACGTCAGTGTAGGCTGAGAATGATCCACCACCCAACCTACCTGCTCTGTGAGGGTCCATGGGGGTCCTGACCACCGAAGAACAGATGGACTACAGTCTGTAACTGTAGAACTACAAAGTGCACCTATATAGTAAGTGGAGCTGATAAAATGGACAATGAGCGTAGAAACAAGGAGGTGGTCATAATGTTATGCCTCATCAGTGTATATATATATATTGATTGTTTTTTTTTTTCTCCCCAATTAGTCATTTCCAATTCTACCCACTAGTTAGGACTCCCCCAATCACACGATACTACCAGCGCTATGAGCCACTGCCACTCACACAACGTCACTGGACAGCCGAATGCACTCGGAGGACAGCGATGGGATGGGCGAGAGGTGGGGTCTGGACTCCCGGCCACAGATGTAAGTACTTTATTGTTAAGTTTTTTAATACAGTAAGCTAGGAGCCAGTCATTACAAAGGTCCTTTGCATAAACTACATATCCAAAAGTATCTAGGCAGCCCTTCTAATGGGACAAAGCTTACATAATCTCCATAGAAAAGCATTCACACTGAACAGCGACAGTCTGGAACAGCCACATGAGCTTAAAGCAGGACTGTACATTACAACAAGTGTGTCACATATTCTAGGAGAAATCACCTCAAGTGGCTCATTGCTTTTATGACTGTTTTTGTACATAAAACCACTAGACGTTTTACATCCAGGGGAAAATTAAATAATAACAACCTTTATATTAAGGGAGCAATTCAAACTCCAATTTTCTTTTAGTATTTATTATCAACAGCTCTTATCATCGTCATTATCATCATCATTATATCCCGATCCTGTTTATTTATAACTTCAGCTAGGATGAGGGAAAAAAGAGAAAAGCTCAGCGTTTGATGGATTGCTCTGTAGGAGGCCGCCATTATTGACTCATTTATCTAATCAGACAAATAAGCGAAACAAAAATCCCACTAAATGTGGACAATTAAAGATTAAAATGCACTGATAGATGGAGAATGAGCCAATAGCGCGGCCTGCCAAACCCCGCGAGCCTCTGTTCTGAGTTGACTGACATATTGTGTGCCAGTCAGTGTCTTTGATCATTCGTATCTTTCTTCCTTTCAGCGATTCAATGGCGCTTTTGGCATCTGACTTAGCATTAAATCCAGGTTAGTCAGTAATCCCCAGAGAAAGCGCATCACTGCTGGCACTTTATCCCCACACTATTTTAAATGCTTTCTCTGGAGCTTATGAAACAATGCAGCGTGAAGTGCAGCGTCTTATCAAATGGAGCTGCCACTTTGTCACACCAAATAAAACATGTCTGTGGTCTGTATCTCTAAGACTGGCCTTCTAGTTGTAGCCAAATCCAAAGAAAGTGCTTGAGGCTGTATTGTGTATTATACTGTCAGAAATGTCTCCTCTTTTAAAAGCAAACAAAGTGATCGTTAGGCCAAAAATCAATCATCAAAGTTGAGTAAAAAGGAGCACAGATTTGACCGCCTTTAATGACGTGCAAACTACTCTGCGTCTGATTGGCGTACAACATAAAAATAAGCGGAGATTTGAGTGCAAATGGTAAATCAGCTTCAGTGCGTGAAATCAAGCACCAGCCTACCAGTTCCTCCTTTACATATCATTTACATGAGGTACGCCCTAATTTATGTAGATGTTTCGAGACGGAGCCAACAAAATGACAGCATTGGGTGGCTAGCGAGCCAATGGCTGTGCTCATAGGTGGAGCTTGACTCCCCCTACTGACCCAACTTTATAGTGTTAAGATTATGACGTCTGGAAAGAATAAAATGTGAAGAAAACAAGACGTCTTAGTTTTTTTAGAAAGTAGAATTATTTGATGGTATAGTGTGATAATCAAATTAAACACTATATTACTGCAGTGTACAAGATGATACGAGGGTCACTGAGTGCGTTTACATGCACTCAGTAATCCGATAACTGCAAAAAATCAGATTGTGCCAGTAACTGGTTCAGTGTGATTTCACGCTCGTGAGTAATCAGATAATGGGGAAACTCCAGCTCTACATGAGTCAGGCAGTAATCAGACTTCTGCTTTACAACCAGCCAATAAACTCACAGAAAAAGATGTGATGTAAACATAAAACTCAAACTTAATGCTGTGGCTTTTTTTTTAAACGTTGCGCCACTTTACCTGAAAATATGAAAAACATTGTCTAGAAGATGAAGAATATTTAAATCCTTTACTTCTTGTTTGGTTTTAGCGCCTCTCCAAAAGTGTTTTGCTGCATTTCGTGGCGACGCTGCTCACTCATTTCCTGTACCGGTGTCTGTTCTCATGCATGTGCAGACTGAGAAATCAGAGAGAAATCAGAGTAGGAGTTTACATGCACTGAGAAATCTGACTACTGAGCTCAAATCCAGCCTCTTTATTGGAATACTTAATCGGAATTTTATGATGTTTACATGACCATTTGAATAATCAGATAACTGCAGAAATCTGATTATGATCGGATTATTGTGCATGTAAACTCACTCACTGATATAAAACAAAAGCACTGTGTAATGTGTCTTTAAATGAAACATGGAATAGTTGCAGCATTTGTTTCTACGAGTGTGTATGTAAAATAAATACACCCACTTTTGTGCTGGACTGGCACAAATCATAGCTATTTTCTATTTTTATTTCTATTTCTATCAGTGGCATTATAAATGATATAGATCATAGTTTTGGTTAGTCAAACAAACCTCTTTTCTTTGTTTGTTAAACTATTAGGCGTTTTTTCTCCACCACATGTGAGTTTGATTGTACAGATATGCTCAAGATGAAACTGACGAATAACCAAACTGTCACTGAAATTTATATGTGCTCATTTTATGGTTTGACCATACGCAGCTTTGATGAATAAGGGCCGATGTCCTCCTTACTGAAAATGCAGTTGATCAGCCAAGACATGTTTATTTCTTCTTTAGTGCTGTACTAGAGCTACGTGGCTAATGTACCAAATGACATAAGCATATTAACAAATATAGATGGCTGATGGTTCTGTTTTTTAGCTATGTGACATACTGTTCTGCATTTTTATAGATAAAAGTATTTCATACAGTGTCAGAAATCATCTAAGCCAGTCTATTAGAGATTACTTAACAGTGTGACACGAGTTAAAGATGTGATGATTTTGGTTGCAGTTTAGACAGTGATAATACTTGTTAGCTACATTAGCCTTTCCTACAGTGCAAAACTAATGCAGCAAACATGTCTTAGCTGACCAAATACATTTGGCTATGTTCAACATTTTGTGGAAAAGCAATTTTTTGCCAAACTGTAACCTATTTTGTATGTAGTTGGGCAGATCTCTGGAGTTGTAGAGTGACAATAAACTGATCTGGACCAAAGAACTTGTAGCTAGAACTTTTTTAAAAAGGCATTTATCTCATTCTGTATCTCATTTTATTTATTTCAGTACATGAAAATAGAGTAGTGATGGTTGAGAAAGAAAAATGCATTTAAATATTTCAATATTATTAATGAAATCTTAAACCATAAAACTGAAGTTCATTTTTAGAGCACAGGAATAATGTAGTTTTGTTTCCATGGCGACAGTAGCATGTCCCTAGACTCCACAAAGTTTGATAGTAGCTACAATTCTAATGAACAAGCACTTTCTTTCCAACACACACCCTCATAAACACACACACACACACACACACACACACAAACACACACACACACAGAGTCTCGGGGTGGCCAGGCTGTTTTTCATGGTGCTTTTACTTTACTCAGGGGTGCATGTTCAGTGGCAAGAGCAGCAGGAGGAACTCTGCCAGACCCCAGAGCTCCGAACGTGATCATGAACAGGAAACCGTCTCTGTCTTTTGAACCCGTTTGGTCTGTTGGGACTTTGTTTGGACCAAAGTGAACCAAAATCCTAGTATGTGACAAACAGACTCCTGCAAACAGCATCTCTCCACTACCCTGCGTGTTTCATCCACAGTCCACTGATGTCTGAGGGGATCTGATCTGTGACTCTGATTGTGTGAATTTGCTGATGGATCACAGCCGCACAGCCGCATGAGGAAATCATTTTTGATTACCAGAAAGAGGGGAATATTTTTTTTTTAAGAAAAAAAAAACAAAACAACGAGAAAAAAAAAATCTGCACTTTGTACACACTTTCACAAATCCAGCACCAGCGCATTTGAAATATCTCTGCTGAAGAAACAATTTTGCTGGAGATAAACAACATCATACACATGCTGTGTACATGTACTATGTGGAGTAACACCAGAGAAAAACAAGGTTAACCTACAGCAACAAAACGGTCCTGACTTTGTACGTCAGGATTCATTGTTTAAAATCTTAAAGAGCAAATTGTTTTTGGCTCCTCAGGTTTTGATTAGGGTTAGATTCTTCGTTGAGTGCACCTCCTCGTTTCTACACTCATTGTCTTGTTTAGCGGTTTTACTTACCATATATGAGCTCTTTGTAGCTCGTAGTTCTGTTCTTCGATAGTCAGGACCTCCACAGAGAAGATATTATTTGGGTGGTGGATTATTCTCAGCACTTCAGTGACACGCCCATATATTGATAGTGTGTTAGTGTTGTTGTGCTGGTATGAGTGAATCAGATGTTTTAAACACTCAGTGTCACTGTTGGACTGAGAACAGTCCACCAACCAAAAACATCCAGCCAACAGCGTCCTGTGGGCAGCGTAATATGTGGTATGTGGTGGTCCTGTGGGGGTCTTGACCACTGAAAAACAGAGGAAAAAGGGGGCTACCAAAGTATGCAGAGAAACAGATGGACTACAGTCTGTAACTGTAGAACTACAAAGTAAAACTATATGATAAGAGGAGCTGATAAAATGGACAATAAGTGTAGAACAAGGAGGTGTACAGGTGGATATATATATATATATATATATATATGCTCGTCCTTACAGCATGTGTAAAGGCTGAGGCCATATTTTCAGGTAAAAACATGTTTTTCTGCAATTTTAACTGCAATAATCTATACATGACTATGAAATATATGATTTAAATGACACAAAGAAAACAAATGACAAATAAATATTATAAAATATATCATAAAAGTTGTGATCCCCAGGAGTCGTGTCACTGGTGTTACTGCGTAACAAAAAAAATCTCTTATTTTGAAATAAAAGTCACACTGATAACATCACTCGACTTCCTTTTACCTGTTTTCTGAGGATCTATGAAGAAAAGCACATGGTGAGTCCACTGTGTCTTTCAGGTATCAGAGATTTTCTCATTTAGCTCATGATTTCATATGAAGCTTTTAGCTGAAGTCACTGGTGTGACCGACTTTATTCTGAGGTAACTGTGAAAAAATAGAATACAAATGGATTAAATTCCATATTTTGGTGGATATTCCATGATTGACAACATGTGGTTTGATACCGTTCTTATGTGTAACACCAAAGACGATCAGTAACACCAGTGACTCCTATGTAGAGATAAAAAAGTGTAGTGTTCTGTAGAATGACACACACACACAAACATGTGTGTGTGCGTGTGTGTGTGTGTGTATTTTTTTTTTGAGCAAATAAAAGATAAGATATTGGTCAGATAAATAACCTTTGCAATATTATTTTCTAAAGCGCCTAAAACCTTTGCAGAGCACTCTATATATATGATGTATAAGGAATGTGTTGTTATATATACAGCATGTACCAATATGTGATAATAATATGTCCCATATGACCCCTAAAAAGGTATAAAAACAAATGCTGAAATACCTGAAATGTGTGTTTGTATGTATTTGCAGAGATGCAGCTTGTTTTATCTGTCTTGTATGAACAAACTGTTTTGCTGGAGATGAACAACACATTTCAAAACACATGCAGTGTCTTTTATATTATGTTGTGTGTGTGTGTGTGTGTGTGTGTGTGTGTGTGTGTGTGTGTGTGTGTTTGCGTGTGTATTTGAAAAGATGAAACTTGTTTTAGGCCGGAGAGACTTCCCATTACGGAGCTGATGGAGCCACCTGAGGCAGGTTAACCTGTCTGATCTCATGAGGTCAGCGGAGCAGACGGGTCAAAGCCATCCAGAAGAATCTTCATATTACCTCAGGAGAGCCAGTCTGGCTTCTGTTTTTCTTAGATGTCTTTATTTTTATTTTTACTTTTGCACTGATTGAGAGACAACAAAGAAAGACGGTTGAGTTCGATCATTCAGTTTCACGACACGTTCATATTTCACCGTGAGAGTCGGAGGAATCTGTTGAAACTCGAGTTCATTTCATCATTTGCTATTGAGGCTTGAAGATGTTTAACTCGGGAGCTGCAGCCTCTTTTTTATATTCGAGCAATAGGAAAGTACTGCATCGATCCTTTTCTAAACGTTTTCCTTTGATTAGTTTTCGACTACATACCAGTTGACCATTTTCTTCTTGTATAATGGTTTTATTCATTCTTTGAGAGAATTCAAGATTATTTCCATTCCGATTGAAGTATCCTTGAGTTCTGTGGCTCTACAAACCAATTCCTCCGCACCTTGAGCAGCCTGAACCACCTCGTATTCTTCCACAGACGCAATCATCGCGCATTACCTTCTCCACTGCCACTGCAATTAAAATATGAAGGGAAAAAGTTCAGCTTCAACTCCATAATAACTTGTATATACAACAATAAAACACATTCACAGATCATCTATTAATGAAAAATAGCTTTCAAGGTTGTATAAATGTTTAATGTATCTTCAAGTCGTCCACGTTTGGCAAAGAAAAAACGCACAGTCCTTAAAGTTCTTCCATAATGGTCTGATATATGCTAGAAATGGATATTTAAAGGAATAGTTTAGTGAGGATTTTAATTTTAAAACCAATTCCATAAAAGTTGGAACAAGAAGAAAATGTGTCAATAAAAACAGACAGCAATTATTTGCAAATACTTTTGATATATATTTAACCATATTGTGGCCATTAGGTGAGCACCTAATACCACTGCATGCACACTAGATACTGAGTGATAGTATACGGTGCTCACTTGATACCATGATACTATGTGATGTGCACTAAATACCATCAGCTGCGCACCCAATTTGATGTGATAGTATCTGGTGCTCACCACATAGTATCTGGCGCACACTCAATAGTATCTGGTGCTGGCCTCTGAAAGGACATGGTTTATTTTTTAAAGGTAAAAATTTGGTGTGCACCAGATACTACTAGGGTCCATTGCGTGCACACTAGATACTAAGTGATAGTATATGGTGCTCATCTGATACTATGAGGTGCATACCAAATACCATCAGACGCACACTAGATTCTATGTGATAGTATCTGGAGCACAGTCAGTAGTATCTGGTGCTCACCACATAGTATCTGGTACACACACAATAGTATCTAGTGCTCACCTGACAGTATGTGGGGGCAGTCGTGGGCTGGAGGTTAGGGAACCAGCCCTATGACCGGAAGGTCACCGGTTTGATCCCCTCGGCTGACGGTATGTGACTGAAGTGCCCTTGAGCAAGGCGCCTAACCTCAAACTGCTCCCCTGGCCCTGTGGATAGGGCTGCCCACTGCTCTGGGCAAGTGTGCTCACTGCCCCCTAGTGTGTGTGTGTTCACTAGTGTGCCTGTTATACTACACGGATGGGTTAAATGCGGAGGTCTAATTCCTCTGTGTGCAAAACACAGTTGGCTAATGGTTCTGAATTCAATTCAATGTGGTGCTCAAGTGATAGCAGAGTCGTTCGGCCTTATATGCTCACTACACATAGGCCCTTGCAAAATGCACAAGGGCCCCTCCCCCTCATGTTAAAGCAGCTTTCGGTTTACAACTCCAGTGAGAGGATGAAGCAGAACTATCTGGTCATCTGGGGAAAACATGAGAGTGAATTGTGGGAACAGCAATCAGATAAACTTGTGTTCTCTTCAAGTTTGATGGCAGCAAATTAACAGTAACTTTTAACAAATAAAAGCTGGGCAGTGTATCTCGCTCTAGTATGTGAGAATATAATACAACTATTTATTATGTTTGATGAACATCAGCAGGTAGATTGTAGTGGGAGCACTGGGCTGTCCAGTGTGACTGTGTGGCAATTGCAAATGGTTTAAATGGCTAACAGGTCAAGTAGGAGGGTCCCTTTGCAGAATTTTGCTTAGGATCCCAGTGAGGTCAGGAACGGCTCTGCCGTATCTGGTGCACACTTGATACTTGAAATATACCACAGCCTTTCAGAGGCTCCATATTTACCACTGTGTTTATTACTTTTCCTTTTAACAACATTCAGTATTCATTTGGGAACTGAGGACACCAACTTGGTAACAATTGCAACTGGTCCTTCTACTCTTTGTCCCAGAGAACATGATGTTCATTATTTCCATAAATAGTCTAAAAGGTGGAGCCATCAGGCTACAGCACACCTTTCCAACCTGCAATAGACCATCTGAGATGAACTTTAGCCCAAAGAAGTTGGCAGTGGATGTTTTTGATATATAACTTTGTTCTGTGTAGTATAATCTTAACTTGCATTTGTAGATGCAGCGACAGAAATGTGTTTACCAACAAGGATTTTCAGATGTATTCCATGTGGTTATATTCATTACAGGATCACCTGGGTTTGAATGTAGGACCATCCGAGGGATCAAAGGCATCACAGGCATTCAGTATTGGTTTTCAGCCTTGCCCTTTAACAGAGCCTTCACCAGATTCACTAAATCTTTTAATAATGTTATGAACTCTAGATGGTGGAATCCCTGAAGTCCTTTGTGTATTGAGATCTTAAACTGTTGGACTGTTCACTCATTTCAAAAAACAAGGCAAAATATTAAATATGACTTCTTTGTTTTCCGTCAAATACTTAAAAAATATGTAAAAATCCATAAAAATACAGTTTAAAAATAACTACTTCCTCTTTGTATTTGTATTTTATCTACTACCCCAAATTTTTGGGGATTGGATTCATAATTCATAATTTTCTTTATTCCCAATGTTGTTGATCAGCTAACATAAGTTTGGTGTCTGAGGATTGCTTCTGTAGTTTTGCCCCAGATCTACAAGGCTAATGCAGCCAAGTACTAGGAGCTTATATCCCACCAATTGGCAATAAGCAAACCTCATGCCTAAATCATGACACACTGGATGATAACAGTGTGTCATGCAATGTCAGAAACTGCATGAGCAATTCTGTTTGAGATTACATGACAACTCAACACGGTTTGAGGCAAAAGCGTGAGGATTTACGTACTCAATTTCAGGTAGACTGACTGGTGAGGAACAAGCTCCCATTACTTGTTAGCTACAGTGCAAAGCTAAAGAAGCTCCACACCAAACATGTCTTGGCTGACTGACTACACTCAGAATAAGGGGGAAAATGGAGTAAATTAGATTTTTCGCTGATCTATCGCTTTAATATGCACTGACTGGTGACTGTATATTTTTTGCCATTTTCCTGCTGAACCGCCTGCTTCCAGGCGAGAAATCTTCACTCTCTAATCATGATTTGCCCCTCACCCTCAGAAGCATAATTGAAATCAAAATTACATTTTTGAGCTGCGGAGCTATAAAATGTTCCCTGTCACTTCACCTTTTCCACTGAATTAAAATGGAATTAGTGGTAATTGTCGCGGCTTTGGGGATTATATTATTTAACAGGAAGCCTTTTGAACACCTGAAAGACTGGCTGGAGATAACAGACTCCCATTAAAATCCCCCCAGACGAGCCTGCAACGGAGCGCTGCAGAAATAAAGAGCTTTTTACACCTTTATGCGCTAATAATTAGACAGGGATCTGTGGTGACTTTCTCAGTAACAATCGATTCGCTGAAGATTGATATATTAAGGTACAATACCTTTGGTGGTCACAGAACACATAAGGGTTATTAATTAGCGTCCCAGCAGGGTCTGTGAGGCATGTTTTAAAAGCATGAGTGCGTGTGGATAGAGCCAGGAAATTCAAAAAAGGAAAGAGAAAGATATTAAGAAATATCTTAAGCATCGGTTTTTAATCAATGACTTTAATGCAGATCAATGCGATTAGTTACTGATAAACGATCAGCAGAAACATCACCTCATTTCCTCTGTTAGCTGATGTAAAAGAACTGGCTAAAAGAATATAGGAGGAGAACGCACCGTCTAGCCTTGGTAGCATTGTGTGGTAGAGGGAGACCACAGGACACAGTTAACTCTGAGAAGTGCGTGGTAAGTGAGGGGTCTTTTTATAGTTTGATAAATTTGGCAAACATTTGTCAGTGCTGTTACTGTGACTTTAGAACTCAAATAAATAACATAAAAGCAATATTTCAAAGGTTTCTACAGGCAACAGGACCTTTTAGAATGTCACGGCAGGAGGCTTTATTACTATAAAAGCTTTGACCTGAGTAACTGTGTCATTGTGGGTACAGTCAATGGTGTTACAGTCAGTGGAGGTGTGGCTTTACTGATAACACCATTGACATCAGTTGCAGTTCAACATAAAAAATGATAACTTATTAAATGTGTTACATGAACAAAACAAAGATAGCAACCACAGCATGTATGCCAGTGATAGGAACATTTTCACAGTCATCATGCTAACTTAAAAGCAGTGCAGATGTGTACAGCCATACAGTTATATTCAGATACAGATGTGATATATTGGATACATTACGTACATTTTACCTTGTAAACCTCAGTGAAAGCAGATTTAGGTTACAGTCTAAACTATAATCTAAACAGAACTATATAAATGATTTCGTATGGAACTGTTGATTTATATCCGCTGTGCTGAAAACTGCCCTGCAGCCCAATCACAGCGACGATGTTTGACTAAGAGCTGCTGGTACAAATATGACAGCAAGGGTCATTAAACAGTTTCATTTAGAAACGATTAATACGGCGCGTTGTTATACAATCGTTCACCACAAAATGGCACAAGTAGACATTATTATGCACAGATATACTGTTAGGATTCATGTTCTTACTGTCATCATCACGTATCGACATACATGAAGTTGTATCTTCATACTAGATTTATATCATTCACTTCCTATTCAAATTGTCTCTTTGTTTGTGTTTTAGCTCATTTTGTTTTGCGTCCTTGTACAACTTTATAATAAAGCTTCCCAAACATGGATTTAGCCTAGTCTTAGACACACTGATTTTCAGACTTTGGGACACATTTACTTCAAAACAATTGAATCTAACTTCTGGAAAAGTGGACAGGGATGCAGCCTCACTTCCTCCTCTAAAATTCAGGGGTGTGGCTAAAACTCTGCCTATGGACTAAAATTCTTAATATTGTTCATGAAATGGTAAAATGTCTCACTTTCAACATCTGATATGTGTTCTATGTTCTATTATGAATAAAATATGGGTCTATAAGATTAGAAAATCTCATTTCTCATTATTTTAACATTCTTAAAAAAAAATAAATTGGACATTGGACATTTGAGACATTGAGTATACTAATCTTTACTTTTTACATCACAGTTTTAACAGCAAATCATTTAGCAAACACTTCCAATCAAAGCCTGATACTAAATATTATTGGAGCAGCAGTTTGATTGTTAGGTATCTTTTAGCCTGTTTTCCCTGCTTTATTTGCCCTAGTTGTTAAGAAAATAAGTTGTCAGCCCTTAAATGTAGACAAAACCAGGATCTTATTATTTATCAATATAATCAATGGTTCATTTGAGCAGCAAAACAGTCCATTCACAGCACAATGGTGTGCAGTGATTTTGTGCATTAATATAGAATTCAGTTTTTGCGAGGCAGTCATAGTTGTGTGTTTATTGGGTACTTTACAATGACTTTAAACATGGCTGAACCAATCAGATATATTTACAACAGTTCTCTGCAAATAAATAAATAAATAAATAAATAAATAAATAAAAAACTAATAAATAAACAGCCTTGCTAGAAAGTCAGCTCACCAGCAAAGCCAGCTTGCGTTGTGTGTTAGATGCTAGTATGCTGGTCAGCAGCAATGGACGTTATTAGGCTGATCACCAGCAAAACAAGCATATGTTGTATTTTGACCAGCTAGACCAGCACCAGACCAGCTTAGACCAGCTTGGAATAGACCAGCATATAGTCTGTAGAATAGACCTGGCCTGTGTTGTTCAGCAGGGAGACCATTATTCATCCCATGCTGGTCTTAGCTGATCTATGCTGTTTTATGCTTTTTTGGTGGCATCCAAACCACAACAAATTCCAGTTTTGCTGGTGACCAACACTTCCATTGCTACTGACCAGTATATCAACATCCAAACCACAACAAATGCTGGTTTTGCTGGTGATCAGCACTTTGACTTTCATTGTTGCCAGTCATGGACAGTAACTAAGTAAATGTAATTTGTTTCTGTACTTAAGTAGTTTTTTCATGTATCTTTACTGAAGTATTTCCATTTTGGGTGACTTTCACTCCACTACATTTCAAAGTCAAGTATCTCACTTTTTACTCCACTACATTCTGAGAAATCTGTCGTTCCTTTTGGTTTATGTGTGTATAAACACGTAACACCAAACCGAAAGAAGTGTGAAGCAAGAACACCAATCAGGGCACAGCGCCCACTTTGTTTTGAGCTTGTTTTGACCTGTTGGTCATACCGACCCAGTGCAGCACACGGCTCAACGTCAGCAGCACAAAACTTTGGGAGAGTCTATTCAACATAAATGATGAACTAACCTAACTTTGTGTAAACAGACCACAATATAGAAATATGTATTCATATGCAGTTGAGACTGACGTGTCTTTTTTCTGAATTTATACAAACATTATTTCATTTTAGAGTAAATTAGTTTTGTCTAGTTTATGTTTATGAACAGAGACCTACAGATATAGTTTAGTGAAGGAAACTCATTTGTGAATCTGAGTTTTAAGTTTTTATTAAACTTAAACTTGTAAATAAGTTGCAAATAAATCATGAATTCATTCAAATTCCATTCAGTGTTTAGACATCAGTGACAGACAGATTAATGACATTCTATTAAAAGACTGGTTTACCAAGAGAGACACTGGAGTATTTTCACCTAAAATGAGTTAATGAAGCGAGTCTTGATACAAAAATGATAACAGGACATCAGAGTCATAATTAATCTTTTAGTGCTTTTACTTTCGATACTTAAGTACATTTGAAGGTGAATACTTTTGTACTTTTACTCAAGTGGAGGTCTAAAGGGAGGAACTTCTACTTTTACTGGAGTAATATTTTACCTTGGGTGTCTCTACTTTAACTCAAGTACATGGTTTATGTACTTTGTCCACCACTGATTGCTACTGACCAGTATACCAACATCCAAACCACAACAAACGCTGGTTTTCGCTGGTGACCGGCCATGCTGGTCCATGCTGGCTTTTCTAGCAGATTTAATAAGCAGTTCTTCTCAGTGTTTCTTTGAGTGTATTTTTTCTGTTATGTAATATTAGACAAGTATTCTCCTTAGACCAGGTCACAACCCTCACAGTCTAGACAGTGGGTAATGTTTGGTTTATGTAGATAATACATACCCACTCCATGTCATTGTTTACCCTGCATTCCTCAGTGCCTACATATTAGGCATTAGCATAGCAATGATGTTGCTAATGAATGAGCTTATTTCCAGTGTGAAGACCGGCTTCTTTTAATAGCATAAATGGAAATGGCTAAGCTGCTAATTTGAGATGGTTTAAAGATGGATTTAGGAATGACTTAAATGCCTTTAGAGAAATGGGGTTGGGCTGAATTATTTTTCGCACATAATTGCCTCAGGCCCAAGGTGCGTTTTTAATTCTTTTATCCAACTGCTTTTCCGTTCATTTTTTTTTTTTTCTGTGTCATTAAAGTGAAAAAGAATGAAACTGGAATGTAACTGATGATAATATTCATTATTCCAGACCCCAGTGGGAAACGTATCTGTGAAATAAATGTTTGTTACGCTTAAAATAAGTCTTAGTAGATTAATATGGATGGTCTCCTATGTGTTTCCTATGCATGCCCAAAGCTAAATTATTGTTGGTGGGTGTTTGATTCATCAGCGAGTTGAGATTTTTCTTTTTTTATCTTGATAACTTTAGCAGTGAACTCAAGGAAATCTGAGCAAACTTTTTTGTAGTAGTTAAGAGAAAAGTTGGCTTCCTTTTAGGCCAACAAAAATAATACTGCTCAATTGTTCCATTATTATATTTTTTTATTATTTTAACACAAAAAAGGCTTGTGGTTTTGAACTGTAAAAGGTTTCATGGAATTAAGGCTGGTTCTGGTGGTATAATGTATAATGACGGCTTTTGAGTCTCCTGGGGTGCTAATACAGGGCTAAAGTTTTGGGCAGTGAACTGCACATAATTAGCAGATGAACATATCTTAGCGTATCTTGCTTGTGGTGTCTAAGTGGTAGGAGCTTTGTGGTGCATACAGATATGTGGATTAGTCGGAGAGTGTGGTGTGTCTCACATTGAACACAGAGAGAATAATACCAAAGCCGAGTTACATAAAGGAGACACAGTAGAAGCTAATCTAGCGAGTCTTTGCTTGTTTGTTTTACAGAGACAGTCCAGATTCCTACTTTGCACACAACAAACAAGCTCAGAAATGTGAATACTTTCTTTCAAGTAAGCATGAAGTTTAGATGCTTTATTAGAACTACCCCTCTTTTAACTCCACCTTGCTGGTGTACAGAAAGAGACTGAAGCCCATCCTCTAGTCCTTCATCAATGGTCAGTTTCTGACCACAGTTTTTTAGGTGGTGGACCACTCTCAACCCAGCAATGACAGTGACATACACCGATCAGGCATAACATTATGACCACCTCCTTGTTTCTACGCTCATTGTCCATTTTATCAGCTCCACTTACTATATAGGTGCACTTTGTAGTTCTACAGTTACAGACTGTAGTCCATCTGTTTCTCTGATAGTTTGTTAGCCCCCTTTTACCCTGTTCTTCAGTGGTCAGGACCTCCATGGACCCTCACAGAGCAGGTACTCTTTGGGTGGTGGGTCATTCTCAGCACTGCAGTGACACTGACGTGGTGATGGTGTGTTAGTGTGTGTTGTGCTAGTTCGAGTGGATCAGACACAACAGTGCTGCTGGAGTTTTTACACACTATGTCCACTCACTGTCCACTCTATTAGACACTCCTACCTTCTCAGTCCACCTTGTAGATGTAAAGTCAGAGACGATAGCTCATCTGCTGCTGCACAGTTTGTGTTGGTCATCCTCTAGTCCTTCATCAGTGGTCACAGGACGCTGCCCACAGGACACTATTGGCTGGATATTTTGGCTGGTGGACTATTCTCAGTCCAGCAGTGACACTGAGGTGTTTAAAATCTCCAGCAGCACTGCTGTGTCTGATCCACTCGTACCAGCACAACACACACTAACACACCACCACCACGTCAGTGTCACTGCAGTGCTGAGAATGATCCACCACCCAAATAGTACCTGAGGGTCCAGTGGGAGTCCTGACCACTGAAGAACAGGCTAAAAGGGGGTTAACAAAGTATCAGAGAAACAGATGGACTACAGTCTGTAACTGTAGAACTACAAAGTGCACCTATATAGTAAGTGGAGCTGATAAAATGGACAATGAGCGTATAAACAAGGAGGTGGTCATAATGTTATGCCTGATCGGTGTGCGTAACAGTGTTAGGCTATAATGTATTTGTTTTAAACACAGTGTGATGAGTGTCAGGCTATACTGTATTCATTTTAAACAGTGTGATTAATGCTATCTGTACCTCTCAGGGTACAAACGTGGTGCCCTCAAGGGTGCATCTCCATCACTTTGAGTTAGAGAACATAACTGCAGTATATTCTGTTGCAGTTCAATTTTTTAAGGTGCATTGACTCCACACACCCTGTAATGACTCCAGGCCATGCTTTTTATTTTTCTACTTGAGAAGCTAAAAGGATACAAATATGCCCCTTTCCCCTGGGAAAGTAAATTTAGTGTAAATTTAGTGTATCTTTAAAACTCATTTAAAGTGCATAATTGGACTTTAAAGACTATGTTATACCTTGGACAGTGCCCTTTTTTCTGACAGTGGAATCTGTAGTGTACTTGTTTTAAACACAGTGTGATGAATGTTTGACTTTATTATATTTGTTTTAAAGCACTTTGTCTATATTGTTCCTTTTGATGTTCCTTTTATTTATGTAAATCATGTTGAATTGCCTTTATGTATAAATTGTGCTATATAAATAAATTAGCCTTTTAAACACAGTGTGATTAATGTTAGACTACATTGTGAATGTTTTAAGCACAGTGTGATTAATGTTAGACTACATTGTGAATGTTTTAAGCACAGTGTGATTAATGTTAGACTACACGTTAGTTGTTTTAAACACGGTGTAATGAATGTTAGGTTATACTATGATTTAACACTGTGATGAATATTAGGATATACTGTATTTTTTTAACAGTGTGATGAACATTAGACTACTGTATTTGTTTTAACACAGTGTGATGAATGACAGGCTAGACGGTATTTATTTTAACATAGTTTGATGAATGTTAGACTGTGTTGTATTTGATCTAACACAGTGTGACGAATGTTAGGTTATACTATGATTTAACACTGTGATGAATATTAGGATATACATGTGTATTTTAACAGTATGATGAACATTAGACTACTGTATTTGTTTTAAACACAGTGTGATGAGTATGAGGCTGTATTTTATTATTTTAAGCCCTTTGTGATGAATGTTAAGCTATTTGGTGTTTGTTTTAAACCCACTGTGATGAATATTAAGCCATGTTAAAAGATCTATCGAGTGTTGTTTTGATAAAAGAAAATCACAGATATTTAATTAAGCCGTAATGATTTGAATATTTATTTGGGTGCAGTGCCATAAACATTTTTGTGTTATTTAATTTTTTACCATAGCATCACTTTGATATCGATTGTTGGTATTGTAAAGTCAAAGTTGGTGGTATTTTGGCACCAGTAACATAACAAGAGTAGCGAGAAACATCTCTAAAACAGCTTTAAACCAGTTAAAAAGTCTAAAACATCTAAAGCAGCCCTGATAGATGGAGCTGCATCTCCTGAGTGTCTCTCACTATCATTTCCACTGAGGGCCTGCTGCACCAATGATGCTCTAATTGGATTTCCTGATTGATCCAACAGCCACTGTGCATCAGCTAGAGACTGACAGAGTGAGGAGAGACTGAAAGGCCAAAGGAATAAAATAGAGAGGTCTGGAGCAGTTCTGATAAAACAAGACATCTGGCCATGAATAACCAGGAACACACACACACACACACACACACACACACACACACACACACATATGTATGTATGTGTATATATATATGTCCTTAATCTTTCCTCCATGGATCCACTCTGGCCCTGTGTGAACAGTGAAGCCATTGTTTATTGCTATTTCATCAAGGATTACCTGGCGATCATTTTCATAACAGTGGTAAAGGGATGAATTGTAACATTGGCTAAAGCACGTGAGACTAGCATTTGTGAGGCCACGTTTACAATGGAGTGAAAAATACTATAATTACTCTGATCGGCTAAAAGAAATATTTTCTGCATTTATTTTTCGTTTTTGTCCTATGTCAACAAAAAAATAATTCACTCTATAAGTGCAGTTGCAGGAGGCATGTTGTTGAACAAATTAAGACAGTAAGCAAATATGTTTATTTATTTATTAATTAGATGGCAAGTATATTTTTTAAAAGTAACAGCTAAAAACATTTACCAAAAACTTTGCATTCAGTCAAAATGCAACTATTTTTAAATCAGACAAACGTTTAGTCGCAATTATACTTGTAGTTTCTGCATAAAAACATTTATGCAGAATTGTGTTGCTTTTTTCCTCTTAGATGCTGAGTAATGCGTTTTATTTAACCCTGTGTACCCTGTAACATTTATTCTGACTACATATGTGTAACCAACTGTTTTAGAAATGGAGAAAGTTGCTGAGTTACGTCTGAAGCGAGGCGAGGCTGCAGCTTTGCTTCCACTGAGAAACAGTCAAGTCTGTTGGTTTTAGTCCTAAAGAAACAAGGACAGTTTAATTCCTTCATAAGAATGCAGCACTGTCAGCCTAAAAACCTCACAAAAACCAGTATTAATCCTGCTCTGGAAATACAGTACTCAGCTTTTGGCACAATTCCTTTTATTGTATTCAATATCAACATAAAGATGCATGCAAAACTGAAAACCCCTGGCCAAATGACATATTTTGTTGATTTTGTAAGTGAATATAAGTCAATATGTTCTCTGCAGGGAACAAACTTACATATGGCAATTTTCAAACATGGTGGTGGTAGTGTGATGGTCTGGGGCTGCTTTGTTTCTGCAGGACCTGGACAACTTCTTGTAATTGATGCAACCATGAATTCTGCTCTCTATCAGAAAATCCTGAAGGAGAATGTCTGTCTGTCAGTTCATGACCTAAAGCTCAAATACAGTTGAGTTATGCAGCAGGGCAATGATCCAAAGCACACAAGCACGTCCACCTCTGAATGGCTCAAAAGAAACAAAATTAAGGTTTTGGAGTAGCCGAGTCAAAGTTCCATCTTGCGTCCCATTGAGATGCTGTGGCAAGACCTTAAACGGGCAGTTTATGCTTGAAAACCCTCCAATGTAGCTGAATTTAATCAAGTCTGTGAAAAAGAGTCAGCCAAATTTCCTCCACAGCGACATAAAAGACTCATCACAAGTTATCGCAAACATTTGATTGCAGTTGTTACTGCCAAGGCTGGCACAACCAGTTCCACAACTTACTTTTTCACATGGGTGATACAGGTTTTGAATGAGTCTTTATCTTCAGTAAATAGAATTGTCATTTTAAAGCTGAATTTTGTGTTTATTCATTGTATTTATCTTATTTTAAAATTAGCTGGGTGATCAGATTTTATTTGCTAATTTTTCACATTTAAATAGATTTCTTGCAATGACATCGATTTTTTTTTTATTTATTCATGTTTTTTGGTTTTGACAAGTATGCCTAACTGACTGCATTTGGTCTCTCTGTATATGTCGAGGTGTGTTCGAAGGTGTTCATGAAAGAAAACTTTACCTTTCCTTTGCCCTAGTGACGTCTGCTGCAAGGATTTAATCAGGGCTATTGATGAAAGCTAAGTTACCCAATATAAAACTGCAATTTAAAAGTACGGGCAACTTGCCCATAACTCTGCCCCCAATAAAAGCTGCACCTATTTTACACTTATCATATTTTTAATGTACTGCTTCACAGTACAGAATTAAAATGAAAGTTTTTTCCAATTAAAACACCCTCATTACTCCCATGGATTTAAGCCTGTCCTCTGTCCTGGCTGCAGTCCTGAAAAAACTATTCTTAGCCTGGGACAGACAAGCTCTGGGCGCCATCGCAACCATCAGATTCTACTATATTCAATTCCACAGAAATATTCTGCTGTGGCCAGACATCCTTGCAGGACTCAAAGCGTCTGGTGCCGAAACTAATCGGTTAATTGTGCATGGGAACCATCCAGAGCACTGTGTGTGCGTGCACTGGACAAAAGCACTAAATACAGCAGTATAATCTCAAAGCTTGCATTAGTTTGTATTTTGGCCATTTTTATAGATAACAATGTGTCACCAGACTGTTTGAGATTACGCACCAACTCGACAGTTTAAAGCAAGTGTGTGATGATTCAGACATGCAGTTTGTACAATGCTTGCTTATAAACTTCCACTCCAGTTAGCTACATTAGCCTCATAGCTCCAGTGCAAAACTGAAGAGGCAAATTTGAGACACCAGTATTTGATCAACTGCACTCATATGATTCTAAGGAAAACCTTTTATTGGTGTAGATATTCCATCCTCAGGAGATCAGTAGTAAAATTTTCTTATATATAGTCAAAAATTCTAATATTTCTCCTGGTGAGATTGTTGTGAGCTTAATTTAGGTTTATTTAGCTTATTTATACACATTTTTCACTTGTTTTAAGTAATTTTATTAAGCAAAAATCACTATAGTGGCAGATAACTTTGCTTGTTGTAAGAAATGTTCATGAAACCTGCAACGAGAAACTGTCAAGCACTAAATGTCGCCAGCTTTTCTTTCGAATTGTGCTGTTCCACCTTAACTGGCGCAGCAGCTATGTTGTGGTGCCTCAGGCACCATTTAAGGTGGAACGGGATAATTCAAACAAAAAGCTGGCGAATGAGAAGTGACTTGTTTAAGCCTCGTTAAAAATCGAACGTTAAGAGACATAATTACAAGAAACTGTTCTATTTTTGAGGAAAGGTTTCCTGCTGGAGATGTGAGAAAAGCAGCTATAGCTGAGCTAAAGCTTAAAGCAGAGGAAAGTAAGTCTATGCTTTTGTTTATATTATATTTTTAGCACATTTAGTACATTAACACATACTGAGACATATTTACAGCCAAGATGGTAAAATGGATATGAAATGTTGTGGCTCCCAAAGTGGTTTGATTTTTGTTAAAAGGACAAAATGGCTCTTCTTAAAATTTAGGTTGCGACCCCTGGGCTAGAGTGAGTGAAATTATATGACCAAGTGCATTGAGCTTTTTGTCAACTGACACGTTTTTACCTTTTCCTCTCGTTGTGGGAGTGAAGCGTGCACTTCTTCATTTCCAGCCGCGTCTCTCACAAAACCAAAAAGGTTTTTTGTTGGATTTACTCGACACGGGGGTGGGACCCAGAGACAGACTACAGAAGAGCTGGGTGGTTGTACTTGATCAGTCATCCAGTACCGTCTGGCATTGGGCCAGACTACAGAAATGTGTTTTGTTGATTGTGTTGATTGTGGTTGCGTTAGATATGTGCATATATAATAATAATAATAATAATAATAATAATAATAAGGTGCTCTGATTATTGCTCGGGCCGCCCCTAATTTGAAGGTTCTTTAGGGAACCGAAGTTGGTTCTTCTAAGGCATTGCTTTAAAGAATCATTTTTGCCCCCTTATTTTTTAGAATGTGCAAAGAAAATCTCTTATAACTCTGACTCCACTTTTATATTCTGAAGAAAATGATTAAAAAGACACATTAAAAAGGGTAGTTTTTTATCACACTTAGGCAGACAAACTGCTAATGAGTATGAACTACAGGCTAATTGTAGTGGCAGAAGCTCTCTAAAACTGTTTTTGACCTCATACTTGCTGCTTAGCTTAGGTCCTAAAAGGTATTCTGCTATGTGTTCAGTATAACAGTGAATTTTCTACAAGATTTATGGGGCTGTTATCTAACCATTATGATTGCTCATGGTCTTTTAGATTACTACCAGAGGGAAACTCTCAGGGCCTTCGACACCTCCAGTGAAACACTAAAAACTCTAAGATCTGGGGACAAAAACATAAATGTCTACAATTTTAATTAATTCTTACTGAATACAATCATTACACTTCTTATGTTTTAACTGTGCAAGTACCAATAACCAAGATGAACAAGAGAGGCACTACTCTGTTGAGGTTTGGTTAAAGTCTTTAAATGGCCAATGGACAATTATCCAATCATAATTGCTCCTCTATCTAGGTGAATGTAGCCAATGCACCTCTTATGTGTTAACAATTGAACTGAATAATAACATTAAATATACACCGATCAGGCGTAACATTCTGACCACCTCCTTGTTTCTACACTCATTGTCCATTTTATCAGCTCCACTTACTATATAGGTGCACTTTGTAGTTCTACAGTTATAGACTGTAGTCCATCTGTTTCTCTGATACTTTGTTAGCCCCCTTTTACCCTGTTCTTCAGTGGTCAGGACCCCCATGGACCCTCACAGTGCAGGTACTATTTGGGTGGTGGATCATTCTCAGCACTGCAGTAACACTGACGTGGTGGTGGTGTGTTAGTGTGTGTTGTGCTGGTCTGAGTGGATCAGACACAGCAGTGCTGCTGGAGTTTTTACACAGTGTGTCCACTCACTGTCCACTCTATTAGACACTCCTACCTTCTCAGTCCACCTTGTAGATGTAAAGTCAGAGACGATAGCTCTTCTGCTGCTGCACAGTTTGTGTTAGTCATCCTCTAGTCCTTCATCAGTGGTCACAGGACGCTGCCCACAGAATGCTGTCAGCTGGATATTTTTGGTTGGTGGACTATTCTCAGTCCAGCAGTGACACTAAAATGTTTAAAAATTCCAGCAGCACTGCTGTGTCTGATCCACTCAGACCAGCACAACACACACTAACACACCACCACCACGTCAGTGTTACTGCAGTGCTGAGAATGATCCACCACCCAAATAGTACCTGCACTGTGAGGGTCCATGGGGGTCCTGACCACTGAAGAACAGGGTAAAAGGGGGCTAATAAACTATCAGAGAAACAGATGGACTACAGTCTGTAACTGTAGAACTACAAAGTGCACCTATATAGTAAGTGGAGCTGATAAAATGGACAATGAGCGTAGAAACAAGGAGGTGGTCAGAATGTTATGGCTGATCGGTGTGTATTATGGCATCATTAAAGAATGAAACATGGGGAACATTGTGCATTAAAGCCGAATGCTCTTTTATTGAACAGACACTGCTCAGCGCTGTTGAAACGGCTGAGATATCAGGCAGGTCACTTCTAACTACACAACTCTTCTTCATGGTAGGCACTAACACTGCACAGACTACTGTACAACTCAACACAGAATGACCCAATCAACACATACTCACTTCAGACTAACAGCAACAACTTCTTTACAATAAATGTCTCTCCTACCATGAATGCGGTGCTTCCCCTCCTTCAAAGTTCAGCCATCTCGGCGACCTCGCAGAGTTCAAGCAGTGTCACTGGGGTGCATGAAGCACAATCCACAATGGTCCAGTTACAATCTGTCTTCTTTTTGCTCTCTGTGTGGTTCCTGTTGCTTTCAGCAATGCTAAACATTCAGTAACAACAAAGCTCAACATAAATCTACTTTGTGTGGTTTTAATTTGGTAATGTGTTAATGTGAACATAAACATTTACATTACAAATGGCCTGCATTTCTAATGTATGTACAGCTGGGGCAACTTTTTAAAGAAAACATTCATAGTTAGAGATGTTAAAAAATAATTTTAAACCTTATGTGGGATAATACATCTTTGATCTTGCAGGCAAGTAGAGTAAAAAGTAGGATTGCTAATAAAATATTCAACACAAAACAAAGCAGATACAAATAGCAGAGAATCAGAACCAAGAGCATTTTTCACATCAGAAGGAGAAAATGCATAAAGAATGGGAGTTTCTGAAAGTAAAACAGTGTATGAATGAATGAATATGGATGAATCTCTTGAATGGAAAGCAACATATTGGCTCTGTCTCAAGCTCCTCTCTATACCCTTCAGCTCGCCACTCTACTCTGTGATCCTGTACATTCTCACCAATGTTTGCCATGCTGAGATCCCAAAGCCATCAGTAGTAGAGCTTTAGAAAATCCAAACCAAGTGCCGACCCACCAAACTCCTCTACAACCTCCATACCCTGTAACTCCTCACTAATTGTTTTGCACAAATTTCAAAACTGTAAATCTGTTTCATTTAATGAGTTCATTCAAATAACGCATATGGAGTAAATAAAGAAAAGATAGTGCTGAGCTGTGGTGGGGGGGTGTAAGTGGGAAGAGAGTCGCAATCCAATAGATAATTTATTTTTTTTTAAGATTATCTCTATTTTTAGATGTTGATCAGTCATTATAACATGACCTACATTTCGAATCATGGTTTCAAAACATCATTTGTGATCACTGCTATACCTAGTGGAGGGATGTTATCTGATAGAAATTGACCATATAATGCTAATGGTAATGCTATGATGTCTGGAAAGGTCGGTATAGGTGGGAAGATGGGTTACTATGCTTTGTAAGTGATCCTGAGCCCACTGTGTGCCCACATCTGCACAGCATGCACTGTAATATTTTAATATTCATCAGAGATCTCTAAACTAATTTGGAGTGGAATATCTACTAATACTATATGTAAACAATTTTACAGAACTAGTTCATACAGTGGTTTAAAAACAACTAAGTAAGGATTATGTTTTTATTTATTTAAGCTCAAGGCAATAATTGCGATAGTAATAGGATAAATATGTACAAAATCATCATTTATAGAGTACTTTCTGTGGAGAGGCTGTGGTCTCAAACCTTTATCCTGATATATATATAGGTAAGCATTGTTTTGAAGTTAATGTGTCCCAAAGTCTGAAAATCAGTGTGTAACATTAAGAACTGTCACTACCAAAACACATTTTCTGCAATTAAGTAAGCTCTTTTTGTTATAATAAAAATATTATTTTTATATTTTTATTTTTGTTTTTGATATTCATGTACTAGGTAGCATTTTTGAGTTTTGCTCAAAATTCATTGCCAAAATTGTCACTACCAAAATATTTTGTGAAGTTTCAGTAGTGCTATGATCGTTTTGGCAATGAGAAAATGGAATATCCAATTACTTCTTTTAATAAAATCAACATAATTAAGGTACTGAGCTGCTTGAAGCAAAACAATTTTAGTCTAAAGTTCAGTTAAAAGACTGAAATGTGTTTTCAGCTCTGACTTTAAACAAATTTGGTAAAATGATCCATATGCATGATACTAACTCACTAACTATTATTGAGCTTTATCAGAACAACAGCCAAGGAGGAAACAACACAACACATAAAGAAGCAGAAGACTCAGGACCGGACAAATGTGAAGTCACTGCCCTCTGCAGTCACAGTTAAATCAAAAGGGAGTGGGGGCAGAAATCGGTCAGCAATGCGGTTAAACGCAGGACTGTGGACACACAAACACACACTGTGTGATGTCAGAAGCGCTGGTAACACCCCGACAAGTTGCCGCCCTCGGCGATAGCCTACATTGCCTAGTATCCGTTACTGCCTATGACTTTAGAATATCACAATATATCAAATAAAAAAAGACATACATAAAATCGATAAGTACAGTTTGGCCAGGGTATAACATGGGTCCCAGTGATTGTTATCCATGTTTAAACTTAAAAAATAGTAACCTGGTTACTTTAAATGTTTGATATCTTTAAACATCAAATAATAATTTACAGAATGTAACACACTATTGTTCTGTTGAAGTAACGTTATGTTTAAAATCATTTTGATAGAACACTGACTTATAATAGGGAGGATGGCCTCTCTGTCATTGCCACTCTGGGCCAGAATGCGTGCTATAATGCAGGCATGAAACCTCTTGCGATAACTACGCACGCTTTTCCACATCACACACCAATGACTATGGTTCTTTAGCTAGCTGTGGTCAGACTGCCAGCCCAAATCCGATTTGGGGCATATTCAGATTGTATTCAGATTGATTTCTGATAGTCTGGACAGCATTTGGAGCTGGTTTGAAATGCAATATCAATCATTCTTTCATAGATGCATCTCAACCTGAACACTCTGGCTGCTCAAATTGGATTTCAAAGTATCTTTGGTGTCACTTACAACGCAACAAAAAATGACGCTGTCAAACCCAGAATGACGGCGATGCTGGAATTAAAAAAGAGTGCCAGAGATTCGTGGTGGAGGGCGAGATGATGCACCTCCATCTCACCTACATCCGAATATGAAATCTGTGTCACTAGTGTGGCTACATCACTACTGACTCCTACGTCTTTACCACAGCAACCCATGCATTTGGTGTGTCTGGACACACAACTCTGATCTGATCACTTGCAAATAACAGTCATCTCAAAGATCGGATTTGAGAAACAAATCCAATTTGTCTGCAGTCTGAGCACAGCCCAAGAAGTAGCTCAGTATTCCCAGCTTGGACATCATGTCAGAGGCTGAAAAGAGTCTGAGAAGGACATTGACAGAAGAAACAAGGAAGAGAACAAGAGAAAGCGACCGAGCAAAAGATCAGACGAGTAAATCTCGGATGGGCTTTTACTCGTTGGCAAGAGCTAAAAGAGATAAAAGTGTACAAGACAGTCTCACGGCTAACAGGAAAATAACGAAAATCTGACAGCAGAGTGTTCATCCCTGCCAGTGTCATTTATGAAAAGCGGAGATGTAGGCTGGAATCTTAGGTGTGTCGTCCCTGTCTCACAGAATTTTGTAGTTTTTCCAGATGCCAAAGTCATCTAACCTCAAATACATTCACTTCATTCCAAAACATTCGGTCAAATAAGCCTTGAAAGGTTGCAGCCTACTGTGATAAAATTACTCTACCTTGTAAGTTCACATGGTTCTTTCTCCTCTAATGTTCTTTGCAGATGTTGTGCCAAATTCCATCTCACCAGCAGAATCCGACTCCCCTTCGCATGAAAGTGAAATACACTCATCTGTAGGGGGAGCCCAAGAGCAAAAAATACCAGTTCTCACATAAAGCTGCTTTAACTTGCTCTGAGAAGTTCAATAAACTGGTCATTTTAAGGCAACCAGGTTACTTACTTTTTAAGGTTCAAACATGGAACCATGACACATCTTTGTCATGGTTTCCTTGGCCTGTTTCTGCCCCAGTCTAGTCTGTCACCTGTCCCTAGCTATGTGCTTTTATCATTGTTTTTGTTTCCATCTCCTCCCTTGTTCTGCGTCTTTGTTATCTGCCTCACCTGTGTTTTGTCTGTAGCCCTGCCCTCTTATTAATCCCATGTTTCTTCTTTGATCTCAGTGTATTTAAACCACTGTGTTTACTCAGTCCCTTCGTCTTGCATTGCTAGTGTGACCATTTTCATGTAATCTGTATTTATGTATGTTTTTGGTTTTACGTTGCCTTTGTGTTTGTTTTTCTTTGTTCTTTTGTTTCACTTGTTTTGTTATGGACATTTCTGCTCTACTCAGATCAGAGAATTAATTTCTGGACTCTGTGAATAAAAGCAACTCACATTTGCATCCAGCATCACTTCCACCTACGTTACAGTCATAACATATGCCCAGTATCTTTAAGCATATGACTTTTGTTTACATCTTATAGTTCAATGTCAAATACGTCAGTCTGAACTAAAATAAAACAGTGCATCATTTCCTGCTTTGATCCAGACGAAGAGGACCAATATACAGATATAAACACAACCTTATAATCACTCCGTCTCACTCAGCCCCTTCGTAGATTGGAGGAAATATGGCCTGCAATCAGACCCGCTCATGCTGCCCACAGTTTAATATTTTTATTCCTGTTGCCGGCTCTGCTATTAGACTCCTGAAGCGCACTGTAATCACACACATACATCTCTGTCAACCATCAAATCTGCCGGTCACCTTCCTGCTTTTGTCTGACACATGCCTCTCAGTGGAGGAGGAAGAACATCTCACATTGTTATTTGGTGCGTATAGAATTCAAAATCATAACTCCACTTTGGGAATCATTCGCTTCTTCTGCTTATGGGTCATTCAACAGAAATGTCCACTTGTCTATCTCTCCATAGGAGTCACTGGTGTTACTGATCCTCACTGGTGTTACTCATAATAAAGGAACACCAGAGACATTTTTAATGAAAAATACATTTTACAAAACAGCTGCTACAGAGCATCAAACCACGTGTTGTCAATCATGGAATATCCACTAAAATATGGAATTTAATCCATTTGTATTCTATTTTTTCACAGTTACCTCAGAATAAAGTCGGTCACACCAGTGACTTCAGCTAAAAGCTTCATATGAAATCATGAGCTAAATGAGAAAATCTCTGATAACTGAAAGACACAGTGGACTCACCATGAGCTTTTCTTCATAGATCCTCAGAATACAGGTAAAAGGAAGTCAAGTGATGTCATCAGTGTGACTTTTATTTCAAAATATGCTGTAACACCAGTGACACGACTCCTGGGGACTTTCAATATGTATTGTATAATATTTATTTGCCATCTGTTTTCTTTATGCAATTTAATTTATATATTCCATAGTCATGTATAGATTATTGTAGTTAAAATTGCATAAAAATATGTTTTTTTCCCTCAAAATATGGCCTCACCTTTTACTGTGGAGATGAGTTCTGTGGTGCTTGGAATTCTAGCTAATTGATTTAAGTACTAATATTGCTAAATCGATGACTCACAAAGGTGTAATTGTTAAAATAACATTGTTTTATTTTAAAATATAAATAAATTGTAACCTTAACATGTTTTTGAAGTGTAATATATCTGTAAATGCTAGGGACACCAAAATGGACATTTCTGTAGAATGACTCATCAAAAAAATATCAGCCTTGGTTTTGGATTACTCAGGTCTAGAAACAACTGTTAATGACACAGATTTGTTGGATAGTCTCACTACATTGGCAGAATAATGTATTGAATTCAAGATGCTTGAATCCAGCAAAATGATCTGCCAATATAGTGAAATAAATCTACTTGATAAAATTACTTTAAACAAGTTAAAACATCTAGAAATAAGTTTTATAATTTTATAATATTCATACAACCATCTCAAAATGAGAAGTATTAGATATGTAGACTAGATTTAAGATGATTTCTCTTGTTAAGATATCATTTTTCGCAGTGATGACATTCAAAACAGTCGATCTGTCCTAACAGCACATTCTAAATGAAGGTATTTTGGTGTGAGTTTCTCTTTAGGTTCAAAATAGTTTTGAACGGTGTCCTGTGAAGCTTGTGCGGCCTCATAATAGTAGCTATGAAGGAACGCATTCGTGTGCAGAGCATGAATAAACCAGCTCTCCACTGCTGTTTTTACTTGCTGCACTGTAAATTTAATGTCTGTATTATCGAGCATAACATGATAACATAATGCACAGGAGTCCTGAACAGCTAATTAGGTCATGCTCAGCATGTCGTCGTCGTCGTCCAGAGAGAAATATGAGTCTCCAAACATGCAGGAGAAGCCAATTCTCAAGAGTTAATGCGAGTTAATGTATAGAGGTCTTATTCAAAGTGATTTCAGAGCATTTCCATTCATCATGAAATTCTCTCCCAATGTAAAGGTCAGCCGCCATGTTCTATTAATTTTAGCAGATTAAACATAATATTTTATACATAATGGTTATCCTTTAATGTGGTTGATGATTTAGAAGTATCTTATTCATTCTCTACATCATGATTCAAATGAACCTTTTACAGATACAGTATCTGTTGGAGAAATTAATTAATAAAGGAATAAGAGAAATGAAGGAAAATGAAAAACTCACTGCCATACAGATTCATACAGATTTGTACATTAGAAACGACTGAATTCAGAGAAAATCTGCTCCCTTCACTATATTATCTGCTACTAGGGACTAAACCCTGAACAATGCATATCAATGTCATATCAAAACTTTGCATTGTGTGAAGATTTCATGTTGAATATGTTTTGAACTATTTTACACCTAAAGAGAAACTCACACCAAAATACCTTCATTTAGGATGTGCTGTTAGGACAGATCGACTGTTTTGAATGTCATCACTGCGAAAAATGATATCTTAACAAGAGAAATCATCTTAAATCTAGTCTACATATCTATTACTTCTCATTTTGAGATGGTTGTATATTTATATGTAATATATTGAATATTACAAAAATTATAAAACTTATTTCTAGATGTTTTAACTTGTTTAAATTAATTTTATCAAGTAGATTTATTTCACTATATTGGCAGATCATTTTGCTGGATTCAAGCATATTCTGCCAATGTAGTGAAACAATTCATACAGATTTGTACATTAGAAATGACTGAATTCAGAGAAAATCTGCTCCCTTCACTATATTATCTGCTACTAGGGACTAAACCCTGAACAATGCATATCAATGTCATATCAAAACTTTGCATTGTGTGAAGATTTCATGTCGAATATTCTGAACATTGATTAAATTGACTTCTTGTTACATTAACTTACACCGAAGTATAACTATAAAATTACCGTTTCAGACATGTGACGCGCACGACAGCCTCAATGCACAAATACTGTTGCTGCTGAAGGCTGAACATTCATTTTCTCTGTTTTATTGTTTTTTGTCTTGCACTGATTATCTGTTGTTCTGTACGTAATGTCTGCACTGTTTATTGTATGGTTTGTTGAAGAGATTATTGTGCGTATTTATTGTGTTTGTTGCCTTTTGCCCTGTGGTCACCTTATCCTCTTGTCTGCTGTTGTTGAACAGAATTGTCCCTTTCCACCTTAAATGGCACAGCAGTACAATCTGGCACCTCAGACATCATTTAAGGTGGAACCGGAGAATTCGAACGAGAAGCTGGTGAATGAGAAGTGACTTCAGCCTCGAAAAAAGTCGAACATTGATATACATTTTACAAAAAAACTCTTTTGCGGAAAAGTTTCCTGACTGAGGTGCGAGAGAAGCGGCTACAGCTGAGCTAAAGCTTAAAGCAGAGGAAAGTAAGTCTGTGTTTTTGTTTATATTATACTTGTAGCCTACACCAGCACATCAGCACATACTGAGACATATTTACAGCCAAGATGGTAAAAGGGACATAAAATGTTGTGGCTCCCAAAGTGGTTTGATTTTTGTTGAAAGGACAAAATGGCTCTTCTTAACATTTCTGTTGTGACCCCTGAACTAAGCCTGCTAGTAAGGGGTGATCAGCGCATGCCTGTTTGCTCGAACTGTCCGTGGCTCAGTCAGGTCAGTCAGGTCGCCACCAGCCCAGTTAACTGCTGCGTTCTATGGTTCAGATTTTGACTGAAGCCTGTAGTGAAATTATAGCGAAAATTATCACTATAGCTACACATAAATGTGTAGCAGCTACAGCTATTAGCTACAAACATTTATAGTTAACTACAAAAATAGTGCACTACTTAGCTACTCCTCCATCCCTAACCCCTGGTTCTTGTCACCACCACTGTAAAGAAATGTAAATCTGAGGAGGCTCTGCTGCCTCCTCAGGGGGGCAGATGAAGAGTACAGAGGGGACAGAAAATGGTTGGTGAGGGGCCCTTGGGGCACCCTAGCCCTCCCTTTCATCTGCACAGCAAAGCAATATTGCCTACTTATTATTGATGTAATAGACTATTGTATTTTTTGTACAAATATGTTGAATGGGTGTATGTGTATACATAAATTTACCACTTTATTTACTTTGTGTACTGCCTGTCTGTCATTATTATTATTATTATTATTATTATTATTATTATTATTATTAAACCTTTTTTGTTTTGTTTGTCTCGCTTTATTTGTTTGCCTTATGTACTGTCTGTCTGTTGTCAGGTGTTTTTTTTGTGGCTTGTCTTGTCTTTTGTACTATATATTTGTTGTTAATAAAACCAAAAAGAAAAAAAAAATGGACACCTGGCATCAGTCTATGTGTCAGCTGGACAAGAAGAACTTTCATTGTTATTTAGCGATTAGTTTAGTGGCCACAGATTCCACTTTCTATTT
Source organism: Colossoma macropomum (assembly GCF_904425465.1). Taxonomy (NCBI): domain Eukaryota; kingdom Metazoa; phylum Chordata; class Actinopteri; order Characiformes; family Serrasalmidae; genus Colossoma; species Colossoma macropomum. The sequence continues at coordinate 1,474,676 of NW_023494789.1, forward strand.
AATTTATTCTTTTACCAACTCAAAAGTAAGGCAGCATACACTCCTATTACACCTTTACTGCTGGAATAATAACTGATAAAGCCATAGTCTGGGCAGAAGATGCTCCAGTTTGGTTCAGTTAATCCGCTAACGACCTTACTGTAGTTAGATATTAACTACAAATCTAAATCTGTAACTTTCTCCACAATAAATCATTTCACATCAAAACAGTCTGACTTTGCTTACATCTCAGTATTAAGCAAAAAATCTAAAAGATTGGTGGACTTCCCCCCTAAGTCTATTATCATTGTTTGGCCTTTAAAAAGAGACACTTCATTAAACACTCATATAACCAATTACTTATATATTTGATAGTGGCAGCCCTAAACCACAGCACAGAGGCTCTGGGGAACTAAGTTCTGTTTCTTACTAAGCCTGCAATGAGAAAGAATGACAGTTAAGTTTGGCTTGACTTGACTCTTTGAGTTACTTTAGCGAGATGCTTCCAGAAACTTCTGTTCATTATGTTCAGCCAGGCATCTCTGACCCTGTCTCCGCGAATGGGAACAACCATCTGACTTTGGGTTCGTAGAAAAAAAAAGCGGTTTAATTACCAAAATATCGAGCGGTCCATTGAAGTGTCGGTGCTGTTGCCGGTCTTGCATGGATGACAGTGAGGAGTGAAATGACCTAAACAGGACAGAGCTGTAACAAACGGGAAATTGAGGCAGCGGATTCAATCGAGACGACTGTGGTTTTGATGGTAAACGTATAAGACCGTCGCGCTCATGCGATTGCGACTCTTCTACATGCAGCATCCTTTTTCAAATATCTTTATTGATTTTGGACAAATTTTCTTTCACAGTTTTGACAGTCCTGAATGCTTGAAGCCAATATGCTGCTGCTGGCAAAAATCCAGCCCGACTGCCATCAGGAGAGGAAAAAAAGAATTCAAAAAATGAAACGAGCCACCACGGGAGCTTGATTAGCAGCCTGTTCTGACAAGCTAGTTAAAGTTGTTGAAACTAAACATTTCGAGAAAGAAGGGAAGCAATACTGTGTTCTTTTTTATTCAGTTCCAATATTAGGATGTAGCTGTTCAGCAGGAGTGCACAAATAGGAGTCATTTCATATTGGAACGCTTTGTAAACAGTAAACATAGCATCCAACATGTGTCCAGTGAAATGCACAGCTAGTGTTCAGGGGGGTCCAACATCTGAACATGCATCAGTTTCCTGAGAAAAGAAGATTGGGCCTCGTTCACCAACCGTCCTTAAAAAGAAATCTCTTCTTAAAACCCACACAGCTTTCATGAAGATCCTGACGTGTTCTCTAATGTGGGGTTTGTTCTTAGGTAAGAACAGAATCTACACACACTCAAGAGCACAAAGGTGAGAACAGTTCTGCGCTTTAAGAACACGACATGAATCTAACGGAGACTTCTTCTTAGAACCTTTCTCAAGAAAAACACATTTTCTTAGGAAGATATTGGGGAATGAAGCCCAATATGTTTACGTTAGGAAGCTTACAGAATAGAGACTTGCAGACGAGTTTGTAACTGTCTTAATTAACTTAATAATATTCTACATTTTTCTTTACACTTTCATTCTTGGCCTCAAGTCCAAAGAAAAATTATAGTAACAGGAGAAAACAAAAAACATTCATAACTTTTAATGTAAGTGAAGATAAAGAGGTTTCATTCCAAGCAGATCTGGCATATTTCTATCAGTCCATTCATCATGAAATCAAGTCAACAGACAGCTGCTGTGTTCAAATGATGTTGAAAAATACATTTATTATTATTATTGTTTTGGACAGTGACAATATGAATGATTGGATGGTTTTATACACCAAAATTAATTCATTTTTACATGATGGTTTTCCAGCCTCTCTTTATCCTTCAGAATCAAACAGGGTGTTTTGGTTCCTGTACCTTTAAGGCTGATATATGTAAATGAACTCTATTCTGACTGGCCACCCTTTATAGTACCTCATTCAAAAAGCAGTCCTAGCTGAAACACTCCTTATAGCTTCAGTGTGAATGGGTGGAGTTAATTGCTGTATGCTGAAGAGGCTTCAGTTTTCATGACATCAGAAGAGCAATGGATTAAAAAACAGGCTGTTTATTGCAGCTTTGTTTCCACATACTGACTGAATGAACTGGGAAATGAGTTCTTTTGGAAATTTTTGGAGCTGCACTATGTAAGATTTGGAGATTTGGAAACCTCTGGTGGAAACATGTAATTACACAAAACATTCCTTGTGCTTCCCCAAGCAGATGAATCTGATGATTGTGAGCAGTTGAAAGAAAATTCAAAGAGAACTTAGTCAACACTTCCAAGGATATTAGTGTATTGTGTACTATTGTCATCATATGTTCATTAGTGTAATGTTGATTTAGGTTTGAGATCTAAACATTGAACTAGACCTTCTTTTTGAGCCTGTGTGTGGGACACCGATACGTAAACACTGTGCTACACAGTTGAACTATATTGCTATAGCTTATTGAAACCAGCACGTCATTGGAAAAGACAATAGCATCCAATTTCCTGCCATACTAACTACGCCCAGTCTGTCCTAACAGCCTCTACTTCACAACAACAGCTAAACAAAACACTGTTCGCAGGCAGATCATGGATAGGACAATTTTTCTGTCCACAAATTACTCAACCTGTTTACGAAAGCCTTTATTAATTAAAACAGCAGCGTATTAAATCAGCAGCGTACCAAACCTGCACAGATGGAGAAGCTCAGGGGAAAAGCGTATAAGCTGGAGTGTGTGCTGGTGTTTGGGGTGTGTAGTTGGTGTGTTACCTTTTGCATTTGTAAACTACACTCACCTAAGCTGTCCTTGAGCCACAGGTCTCCAGGGAGAGGAGAGCGAATAAGGAAAAGCTGAATGCTCAGCAGCCCGACTCACCTTTCCACCCAGAGTGACACATACACCACTGAATGTTGTCACTTCACTCTGCCCATACTACAATAAATATGAATACAGCACCACCAGGGCAGAAAAATAATCATTTTTAGGGGCCAATTTTTCCACTCACTCTCTCAGATTGAAGAGCATTTTAAATACAGATAAGGACAGGCTGCAAAATATAAATATAAAAGAATATTCTACTGTCTCTAACTCCGTTTTTAACTAAAGAAATATAGACAGTACATTTAAACTTAATTTATATTGACTTCTTTCATTTCTGCCACACTACTTGGTGGGCTTTGCTGCCCCTGGACTGCTGTTTTAAGGGATAAACATTGAATATGGGGACATATTTGTTCTTTTCCCCAGTCATTTCTGACACCGAAGGGCATCTTTCAGATGTAAATGATATGGGAGACTGATATATCTTAATTTAAAGTGTTAGCAAATGTGCATTTAGCATGGCAAACACAACTGTTGAAGTATTAGGATTAGGAGGTTTGGTAGATTTTCAATACTTGGTCTTAGATTTATTTGTTTGTTTGCTTATCTGGGATAGCTTTCATTGGCCACACCACCACCTTCCTTCTGGGGACAATAATGGTCTCCCTCCCACCCCACCACTTGCCTAGCTGCACTGACAGACAGACAGACAGACAGACAGAGTGGACAGTCAAAACAGGATAGGACAAACATACAGACAGCAGGCAGACAGGACAGATAGACCATACAGACAATTAAGAAGAAATACCAGACAGGCTGGCACAACTGTCATGGCATTACAGTGTGTCATAGCATTGAAATGTGACATATAAATACCCACAAAAGTCTACATGTTGCATATAAATAAATATATTGTCCATATGGGTGGGGTGCCAAGCACCTTCCCTTTCCTTCATTTCAAAACTGTGTGTGTGTGTGTGTGTGTGTGTGTGTGTGTGTGTGTGTGTGTGTGTGGTCACTGCAGGTTTTCCAAATCAAAAAATGAACAAAAAACTAAAATAAGAAAAAGTTTAGAGGACAAGATCTATAAAAATCTCTGTACTGTCCTTTACTGCTGTGTTACTACTGCAGACACAGTCTTGTTATTGTATAGTCATCAGTGCAGACATAGTCATTGTTAATGTACAGCTAGACAGTTTGATAAATCAAACAGTAGTTCAGATGTAGGTTTTACTAAATTTAACTATGTTTACCTTCTGTTTTGCCAAATCACTGTTGCTAAATCGGAGTTAAATTGGTTATTTACAGTCATATGCAAAGGTTAGAATAAACTGGCCAAATGATGTTGATTGTCTAAGTAAAAGTGAGGTAACATCCTCTACAGGGAGCATTTACTGAAAATTTTACTGCACAATGTCTATTTATGTCTATTTCAACATATTGGGGGAAAAAAAGCATACAATATAAAATGTGCCATAATGTTTGCACTTTTTACATTCAGTGTTTTTCTCCCAATATGTTAAATTCGGCAAATAAACAGTAATTGTGCATTAAAATGTGCAGATGTCTGTCTCTATACAGCACATGTGCTAAGCTCCAGTCCTCGTGGGCCAAAACACTGCAGACTTTAACACACTGCCTCGTTAAACACACCTGTTTTAACTCATTAACCAATTAGCATGAACTGAATTCAGAGCATTAGATGAGGGTAAACATGCTTTTTTGCAGTCCTTTGGCCTGGCAGGGCCCCAGTTTGACATGCCTGCTGTAGAGGATGTGTTAACTCAGTTTCACTTGAAAACTCAACAAAATTTAATTTGGCCCCAACTTTTGCATTAACTGCATGGTGGGTGGGAAGCCTGGGGCTCCTGTGAGTTTGAGAGGCATGTTTCCAAATCTGTTTGGATGGCATTGAATATTTGGAAATAAAGTGTTGCACAGAGAAAAATAAGGGTGTTAATAAACTGTATTGAGTGAGTTATTAATGTCAGATGGGAGGCCTGGGATCATGGTTTGGAACCAAAAAAATCAGTTTTGCTAGTTTAAATTCTTTCATATGAATTGTGTTATGGTCAGAAAAGAATCAGAAGATTTTCTTTATGTAAATTTGATGCCAAAACTAATAAACAAGTCCATTAAATTACTTAACCCTCTGGGATCCATGAACGAGCCCACGTATCAAATTTGATGTTTCTGTGTATGTTTCTCTTTCCTTGTGATAATCCAGTGCAGAAATACGGTTCAAACATTTCCTGAATCTGCAGATTCCATTCCAGCTTATCACGAGATCCTACATGACTCACATCTGGAGTTATGAGGTCATGGAGAGGGGTTGAAATACACGTCATCTGCCGTAATTGGTGATTTTTTGTGAAACTGAGCAATAGACACTCAGGAAATCACTAAGGACTGACCATCACGCCGGAAACCCTTCATTCTTCATTCAGTCCACATCGGAGACTCATGTGAAACGGAGTGCAGAGAGTTTACAGCTGCTGAAGTTGCTGCAGCGGTTTTGGAAAGTAGTGATGAAGATAACGGAGCATTTAGATATGAAACATATGAGGATCATGTTATATGAAGAGCCTTTAAAGGAGAGTTTAAGAAGAGATGAACAAATCAAGAAAACGTCCTGAGACCACAGAGCCTTTAAGGCAGAAACAGACAGGCTATTAGTTTTTATGATATCATTGCTCACAACTTCATATCATCCCACATATGCTGAACAATATTGTTCTTAAATTATTGACACCCTGTAGACAATTAATGCACTTGACCTGTGGGCCATTTTATTATGTATTTAACAGCTCATGTCATAGAATCGTTTTTTCTTTTTTTAATAAGAGTTTGTTGTTGTATGTAAAAGGTAATGGTAATATGTCAAAGCCTATGACTCACTCTCCAGTCCATATATGGAAACCAAACTGCAAAACCAGCCCGAATTGTTTGTATGATGTCACAAACAAAAAAACAGCACATTTATGTATATTCACCTATTCTGCCTACAGCAGTTTAGCCCCACCCATTCACACTGAAGTTAGAAAGAGTTTCTGCCCAGGCTGCGTTTTGAGTGAGGCACAATACAGGACAGCCAATCAGAGCAAAGCTCATTTACATGCATCAATATCAAGAAATAAAGAGAGCTTGTAAAATGGACATGTAACACGAATTATAACTGTGTTACATAAAGGCACCCTGTCATAAGTGGACCTCAGAGAAAGAATAGGTACAGTAAAAGTGAAGGTACGGGCCCTTTAAATGTTAGAGCTAAAAGAAAAGAACTCAAATGTGTTTGTTGTGTTCGGTGATGGGAGGAGAAAGATATCCCTCCTGGACGGCGGTGCGGTCTTCATTTCTCCTAGCCAACTGTGTCTCTCTCTGCAGAATACAAGACAGAGAAAACTCTGACCTTGCTCTGCACACCTAATCGTCTTTGTGCAAATTACACTAGCATACTTTTCTGAATATATTGTAATTAGGCATATGTATTCCAACGGGCCAGTAAGATATAGTTTCTCCATAATCTCTCATTTATATGCAAAGCAGCGGAGTTAAAGAGCTTAGGCTTTCTTCAGTCTTAATGCTCCCCCCGTTTGCCTTAATCAAGTTCATTTTTTTCCTCTCATTTCGTCTGTACTTCTCTTCTGACTGAGGTTCGGCTTGCAGAGATTTAGTTTACAAGCGGTGGGGCATCGCTGAGTTACAGGAAGACAGAGGAAAACATTCGAAAGGCACTGAAATGAGGAAGAAGTAGACAGAGTGGGTCCAGTCTATGTGCGCTTTTTCTGATCGCCTTTCGGGGCAGCAGTACGTAACAATTTTGACCTCAAAATAATCACTTATTTTCTTAAATTTAGAATTTCGTATCTTGAATTCATCACTTGCTCAAAAGTTACTTTGCATCTTGGAATAATGCCATTTTTGTGAAGTTAGGACTAGTGTTTCAAAATAATGACTCATTTTCAAAGATTTGACTTAGTATCTCAAAACGGTTACTTATTTTCTTGCAGATTGTGTTCTAAAACCTTTGAGTTCGTATCTCAAAATATCTCAAATTCTTGACTTTGTATCTCGAAATAAAGACTTTTTGAAATTTTGACTCTTTTTCTCAAATTTTAATATATTATCCTGGAATACTTAATTAAAATAAGTTTACTTAAAAAATACTTAAAATACTTAAAGATTTACCTGAAAAAAACACTTACAATCTTAAGAGAAATGAAAAAAATTGAATGTTATTTTCACAAGTTGAAATTCAGGGGTTGGGGTTTGGGACAGTCACCATTCAAATGTTGTGTCCATTTTCCAAGCAGTTTACAAAACAGTAAACATTAAATTTTGAAACCTTAACAATGTTTACATACAACATCAAACTCTAACTTAAAAAAAGAAGCAAGTAAAAATTCTTTTTTCCATGATATGGGCCCTTTAACAGTGCGGGTCCATCCAACACCACTTAAAATCTTTACAGTGGAGTCCTAAATAGTGTCTGTAAATACATAAACTCATCAGCACAAAGGAATTAGAACTGAAAAGACATACTCCCTGCACTCCCAGATCTAATTTACACCATATAATTATTTCTTTCAGCGCACAGTTGGTTATGGTTCTTGGAAAGACATTTCTCGAGAGCTTTTCTGTTCCACTTCACCCCCCATGTTGTGTTTGACAGGGCCTACCTGCCTTTGTGAATTATCTGCCACTGGCCTCCACCATTTAAATTAAGCTCCAAACAAGTTCATTAGCTTCCCCTTTGTGTTGAATTGATTTTCGCCTCTCCACATCAAAGACACCCCAGCCGTCTGCCATGGAGCATGACTGCAGAGACACAGAATGAGCTTAGCGTCAGTTAGCCTAGCCGCTGCCTGCCCCTGTGTGCTTTTCAGTTGCCATACTGTGCTCTCCATATTCAGTACACTCAGCCTCAGGGGCTATTTATTCAGAGAGCTTTCGAAATGAACCAAATCTGCCATGCTGCAAACCTCTAACTCATCAGCTACCTCTAAAAACACCTGAGAAAATGGCTAGTTAGCATACAAACAGTTAGCATCCGGATTTTAGAGGGATTTATCAGGTAGCAAAATAAACTGCAAAATATGTCTACTACACCAGTGGCCAATTTATAATCATTTTTTTTTCACCAATTCAAATCATAGACCTCTAAAGTTGTGCATTGTAGACCTCTGTAGTCAAACCTCGGGTCTTAGCAGATTTTCTCTAAGAAGAAAATGAGGCATTTTAGAAATCTGTGGCTGTCATGCTGGTTTATGCTGGTCTAGTGCGGTTCTGGTGCTGGATTAGCCGGTCACCTGGCATGATCATGCTGGTTGACCAGCATACCAGCATCCAAACGACATGCATATCGGCATGCAACATATGTTGGCTTTCCTGGTGACCAGCTATGCTAGTCTTTCTAATAGGCACTACAAGCGAAGTAACACTCCTGTGCACTGAAACGACTACCTGTCACACCTCCCTCCAGCCTGGCTAGAACTACAGCCAACGGGGCTGCCCAAGACTTCAATTCCCAGAACTTCTTGCTGCATCACATGGCTATGGACTCTCACAGATCCACCTATCAGCGCTCTTCATCTCTGGACTACTAATTATTCTCACACCTGTTCCTGCATACTGAGCGGTTCTCCTGTGTATGACCCTTCACTGTTTTTGACCTTGATTCTTGCTGTTCTCCTATGTTCTGTATTGGTGGTCTGGTTTTCAACTTCCTGCTGGACCCCTTTGTTATTAAAGATCTTAACTCAAGCCTCCGCTGTGAGCATCTGGTTCCGTCTGCCACCGTTACAATATCATTGCCAGCTATTCAAATTGGCTACCATAGCCAAAGCAACTGAACCAGAGCACTTGTTTTTGGTGAGGTTGCCAGTCTTATGATGTCAGTTCAAGGCACTGCAGTGTATTAGCATTTCTGCTCTTTATTGACCTTGTAATTAAAAGGCTTTGGCAACCTTGTACATTCATACATATCAGCTTTGAAACATTTCCGTTCATCACAGTGAATGTCAGCTGTGACTTTACAACACACCATTCATTTCTATCAGAGAAAACCAGTGGCCAACCTGGAGTTTCTAATATGGGCATAACACTGACTACAGAGGTATACTGCCCTCTTTTTTTTACTTGTCCATGTGTTTTATTGACCTTTTCCTTTTATTTGTTCATTTTCCATCCTTCCATTCTTTCATAAAGTGATTTGACTCCTGTTACATCGTTTAGTTTAGTGGTCCTCGGGACTTTCATATGGGGTTCACAGGAAGCTCTGGGGGGCTTGTTTGGTGTGGTCAAGTTGGCCATTTTGAAGTAGAGTTTGGCCCAATTGTTGACCAGATTACCCTGAGCTGGAAGAGGAATATAAATTCACCTACCTGGATTAAAACCACTGTCTCGTCTACAGGACTGCTTCATCTTTAGCCGTCTGTCATGGAGCATGACTGCAGAGATACAGAATTAAGATTAAGATTGAGTGACCATCATTAGTCCCACAACGGGGAAATTTCACCTCCACATTTTAACCCATCCGTGCAGTGAAACACCACATATACACTAGTGAGCACACACACTAGGGGGTAGTGAGCACACTTGCCCGGAGCGATAGGCAGCCCTATCCACAGCACCCAGGGAGCAGTTGGGGGTTAGGTGTCTTGGTCAAGGGCGACTCAGTCACGTACTGTCGGCTCTGGGAATCGAACCGGCGACCTTCCGGTCACAGGGCGTAACCTCCAGCCCACAACTGCCCCAACATGAATGAGCTTAGCGTCAGTTAGCCAAGCCACTGCCTGCCCCTGTGTGCTTTTCAGTTGCCACACTGTGCTCTCCATATTCATTACACTCAGCCTTAGAGGCTATTTATTCAGAGAGCTTTCAAAATGGACCAAATCTGCCATGCTGCAAACCTCTAACTCATCAGCTACCTCTAAAAAAACACCTGAGAAAATACAAACAATTAGCATCCAGATTTTAGGAGAGATTTATCAGGTAGATTCCAGTTTACAGAATTTTTGTCTTGTTTGTGAGATTTGTTTTGTTTATTCAGGTTATTTTTTCTATTTTCTTATCTTTGTTATCACGTTCATTCCCACAATTGCCTTCTCTTCTACAGGAATGCTTAGTCTTCAGCCGTGGAGCATGACTGCACAGAATGAGCTTAGCGTCAGTTAGCCTAGCCGCTGCTTGGCCGTGTGTGCTTTTCAGAGACCGTGTGATCTCCACATTCAGACCTTTTCACAGCTTCATTTGTCTTCATTCTCTGCCTCCATCTTCATCTGTAGGGTTGCTAGCTAGCAAGCTAATATCCACCAGAGCACCAGACCAGGTGAGCTAATGACATTCGTTTACCCATCACCACTGAACTGTGCCTGCTGCTGTACTGCTACACCATTATTGTATTTCAAACCTGGACTATTCATGTGTTGTACTGTCTGTGCTGTTGAGTGTGGTTTATGATCTTGTTTATTATTTGTTTTGTTCATTTTTCATCTGTTCATTTATTTATTTATAGCAAACATTCATTAATGTTAGTTGTACAACTGCCAGAGTGGTTTGTGGTATTATCTCTGATTGCTAGTATTTTTTTTTTTTTAAACGGCACAGATTTTAGGAAGGAATCAGTCAATTATAACTTTTATTTAGTTAATTTCTTAATTTATTTACTCATTTATTTTCAGTGGACAATATATGTTGAAGCCTATATGCTAAATCAATTGTAGGTCTCACACACAGTTAAGAAGACATAATATAGACTAAACTTCCTGTTGATTTCTGAATTCATACATACAGCTGGTTACCAGTGAACTAATGCTTGTTGTAGTGTGTTAAAAAGGAAATTCCACCAATCTTTTTTGGTGGAAATGAGATGTAAACAAGGTCATTCGGATGGATTGATTGTAGAGAAATGTACTGACTAACAGGGTTGTGACGTCTACAATAGAAATATAGCCAGTTTATTTACTTTTTTCAGAACCACCAGTGAACTTGTCTTCACATCTAATGTGTGAGTGTTTATATATAATGTTGATAATGATAGAATAGTGGTAAATCTGAGTAAATAAATAAATAAATGTGTTCTTTGAGGGTCACTTTGCTTTATAACACCCTGCATGTACCTCTCCACCAGAAATGCATCAGAAGAAAAAGAACCCATCACAAACCTGTTGTAAAACGATGTCTCAGACATCAGTGTATTTATTGTTTAATAATAATAATTTATATATAAGCCTGTCAGGTACATTGTATGTTAGGTAGCTTTCAGAACCATTAAACTTACCTGACATCTGGTTTCTATTACCAGCACTGTAAAAAGTCTGACCCAGTATGTTTCTCTAGAACAGAGCGTTTCATATCAAATCACTCTGAATGACTCAGTTTATGTCTTAACTATTTAATTATGCAGAAACTTCAGAGGAATTTGCAGAAAAATCAGTGGAATTTCCTTTTAAGAGTAGGCATTGTAATATAAGGACTTGAGGAATTGATCTAGCATTAAGTTCTCATTAAGTTCTTAAATTGACCTGGCATTTTATTACTAATATAGTAAGCAGAGCGTGTAGCTAGTAGCTACTGTAACAGCTATACTACAGCATACTGGATGAGCTAGTAGTTTAAAATAAGACTGTTTATGCCATTAGCATTTGGGCGGGATCTGTTAATTAATTAAACACTCACCTTCATATGTTCTTGCACAAACCTTTGCATTTATATAATTGCTATGTCATATAAACCTATAGTGGTAGCCTAAAGTCATTCTGGGTAGCGTTGCAGAGCTGCTCTGAGGTCAGCTGAGGACCATTTGTGTCACTGCTCACTTGTAGACTTGGTTCTGATTAGCTTCATTTTCATCAGCCATTCAGTGTGAATCATATCAGTTAAATTGCCTGTTACCAATAGAGCAAGTTAAGTGCATTTTCTAGGTGTCATGGCTATTTTACAGTATAATTTCATTTTTTACAGCTTTTTTTGATGCTATTTCATCTCATGACCTTCTCTACTTTTTTTCTTGTAATAACCAACTATTCACTCTGCAAAATCTTTCTTGCTGTGCTCACATGCTTTAATCTTGATTTGCTGCCAGTGAACTGATAGACCTCTAAGCTAATAAGTAATGCTGTACCTGAGAGATCAACAAAAGCAACACACTTCAGTATGCAAATGTAAATGCAAATTTCACCTTTAATTAAAGCAATTTGTGCTTTTTTCTCACTTTTTTGATATAGACATAGGCAATGCCTTATTTTAGCCACGCCCCTGCGTTTTAGAGACCGTCTATGAGTCCGTAGGCATAGCCTTATTTTAGCCACACCCCTGCATTTTAGAGACCGTCTATGAGTCCATAGGCATAGCCTTATTTTAGCCACACCCCTGCATTTTAGAGACCGTCTATGAGTCCATAGGCATAGCCTTATTTTAGCCACACCCCTGCATTTTAGAGACCGTCTATGAGTCCATAGGCATAGTCTTATTTTAGCCACACCCCTGCGTTTTAGAGACCGTATATAAGTCCATAGGTATAGCCTTATTTTAGCCACACCCCTGCATTTTAGAGACCGTATGTAAGTCTATAGGCATAGCCTTACTATAGCCACACCCCTGCGTTTTAGAGACCGTATATAAGTCAGTAGGTATAGCCTTATTTTAGCCACACCTCTGCGTTTTAGAGACCGTATACAAGTCAGTAGGTATAGCCTTATTTTAGCCACACCCCTGCGTTTTAGAGACCGTATACAAGTCAGTAGGTATAGCCTTATTTTAGCCACACCCCTACATTTTAGATACCGTATATAAGTCTATAGGCATAGCCTTACTATAGCCACACCCCTGCGTTTTAGATACCGTATATAAGTCTATAGGCATAGCCTTACTATAGCCACACCCCTGCGTTTTAGAGACCGTATATAAGTCTATAGGCATAGCCTTACTATAGCCACACCCCTGCATTTTAGAGACCGTATATAAGTCTATAGGCATAGCCTTACTATAACCACACCCCTGCGTTTTAGAGACCGTATATAAGTCCATAGGCATAGCCTTATTTTAGCCACACCCCTGCATTTTAGAGACTGTATATAAGTCCATAGGCATAGCCTTATTTTAGCCACACCCCTGCATTTTAGAGACTGTATATAAGTCCATAGGCATAGCCTTATTTTAGCCACACCCCTGCATTTTAGAGACCGTATATAAGTCTATAGGCATAGCCTTATTTTAGCCACACCCCTGCATTTTAGAGACCGTATACTAGTCTATAGGCATAGCCTTACTATAGCCACACCTCTGCATTTTAGAGACCGTATATAATTCTATAGGCAATGCCTTACTTTAGCCACACCCCTGCGCTTTAGAGACCATATATAAGTCTATAGGCATAGCCTTATTTTAGCCTCACCCCTGCGTTTTAGAGACCGTATATAAGTCTATAGGCATAGCCTTATTTTAGCCACACCCCTGCGTTTTAGAGACCGTACATAAGTCTATAGGCATAGCCTTATTTTAGCCACACCCCTGCGTTTTAGAGACCATATATAAGTCTATAGGCATAGCCTTATTTTAGCCACACCCCTGCGTTTTAGAGGCCATATATAAGTCTATAGCCATAGCCTTATTTTAGCCACACCCCTGCGTTTTAGAGACCGTATATAAGTCTATAGGCATAGCCTTACTTTAGCCACACCCCTGCGTTTTAGAGGCCATATATGTCAATAGGCAGAGCCTTATTTTAGCCACACCCCTGCATTTTAGAGACCGTATATAAGTCCATAGCCATAGCCTTATTTTAGCCACACCCCTGCGTTTTAGAGACCGTATATAAGTCTATAGGCAATGCCTTACTTTAGCCACACCCCTGCGTTTTAGAGGCCATATATAAGTCAATAGGCAGAACCTTATTTTAGCCACACCCCTGCGTTTTAGAGACCGTATATAAGTCTATAGGCAATGCCTTATTTTAGCCACACCCCTGCATTTTAGAGACCGTATATAAGTCCATAGGCAATGCCTTATTTTAGCCACACCCCTGCGTTTTAGAGACCATATATGTCTATAGGCATAGCCTTATTTTAGCCACACCCCTGCATTTTAGAGACCATATATGTCTATAGACATAGCCTTATTTTAGCCACACCCCTGCGTTTTAGAGACTGTATATAAGTCTATAGGCAATGCCTTATTTTAGCCACACCCCTGCGTTTTAGAGACCGTATATAAGTCTATAGGCAATGCTTTATTTTAGCCACACCCCTGCATTTTAGAGACCGTATATAAGTCTATAGGCATAGCCTTATTTTAGCCACACCCCTGCGTTTTAGAGACCGTATATAAGTCTATAGGCAATGCCTTACTTTAGCCACACCCCTGCGTGTTACAGTGTGAAGTGCATCCCTGGCCACACAAGCCGTGTCTTAAAGGATGCAGATGAGGTAGAAGAGATCTTCCTAGCACTGATATGTAAAGGCTTCTGTTTATTCGCTCAGGCCTGAGCAGGCTGAGGTCAGCAGTATCACACGGCAATCATGAGCAGTTAGATCCCATTTTTAAAGTATGTGTTTCCCAAAGTCTGAGAATCTGTGTGTAACATCTAAGAATAGTTATATTTTCATCTTATATTAACGTCTTTTGTGTTTAGATGAAAAATATTATGGTTTTGTGGGTGTTAAACTGTTCAGAGCTCTGTTTGCCATGTACTGGTCTAGCATTTTTTGAGTTATGCTCAAAATTAGCTAAAATTATTTTGATCTAGTTCGGTAGTGACAAAATGGATCACCTACTGTAGTAGAGATGTTTAACTGACAAATACATACTGTACCGTGCTGTTGTTTTGAGACTGTCAGTGTCGTTCACTTCATCTGTGAGTGGTCATACTCTCATACTCTTTTGGCTGTGGGTGTATATACTGTACATACAGGATGAGAGTGAATGGTGCTATGTAAATAATTAAGCTCTTGATTGTTGTCTTCCTTTTTCAGGAGGTGTGAAAGCATGAATTCTTCTTTAAGACGAGTTTGTGACATATTCGGTGCAATTTCATCTGAAAATGCAGTAAAAATCCAACTTTCCGTGCACTTTTAACGGCCACCTGAAAAGCTGAAAGTCATCGGGGGCCGAGTTCTGCAGGAGGGAAAAGCACAGAGTGTTTTTTTCAGTCTTAGTTTGCATATTTATGACCACTCCTGGGCAAAATGACCGCCTGTGTGTTTGTATTTCTCTGATAGAAGGATAGAAATTGGCTGCCCGTTGCCTTGTCATGCGCACGGCGTCCTTGTGGAGACGGATACCCCCTGTGGATCGGAGGTGTGGAGTGAAGGAGGAGGCGGAGGGCTGATTTGATAATGCCTTCTGCACCTCACGGCCGATCTTACAGGTGTACCGGGGGGACAAAGTCACATTGTCCTCGCTGTCACTGCTGCAACTTCACTTCCACCTAAATTAGCTCTCAACCACCTTACAGAACCTTCTCTAACTCCAATAACTCAAACACACTGAGTCTGTAGTAGAGACGAAACCAAATACTAATGCATTATTTAGAATATACAGATAATACATTTTAAACAAATACACAACGTATAAGTGTGTGTGTGTGTGTGTGTGTGTGTGTGTGTGTGTGCATTTTAAACCATATCACATCGATTGACCCAGTGCTGTGCACAGACTCTGGCGAGGACAGGACGTTTTTGGGGCTTAGATGTTTCAAAAGGGGCATTTTGTGGGGTCACTTTTCAAGTTCATTTCAGGATTTTAGTATATGAAAATACTATTATAGAAAAAGTTATTCTAATATTGTTACATTCTGTACGCAGATCTGATTTTAGTTATACAAATGTAATGTGAGCCAAGAACCTAAAGAACCCTACTAAATATGCAGTCACAATGCAGTATCTAAACATGTTATTCAATCAATAATCACTAATAGCTTATCAATCAAATTCATTATTTTTATTATTGTTGTCACAACATTTATTATCCAGAAACAGAAAACTATTTCTACTAGATCTTCTCCGTCTAGTGTTTGCAGCCAACTTGTAAAAAGGTGCTGGTAATTCAACTGGAAATATCAAAATTTCTCACTAATCCTAAATATTTGTGATATGTGACTAAATGATCATTAAACAAAGTCAGATTCAATGCATATTGAGAACGCATGCTGATTGTGTGACATGGCAACATAAACAACTCACAGCAGCAGGATTTCTTTCTTTTTTTGTAAGATTTCAGATTATGGAGAGAATTTGCTCAACTTTTCTACTTAGTTAGTTTCTACTTAGCTTCTTGTACCAATGTACCACTCCACTGTAAATCATGCTGCACCTGTAAAGGCTACTACTGGACCTGCTGCACCCTTTAACCTTTTCAACTCCTTGAGACCACCGGTGGTTCCAAAACACACTTTGTTATATTCTCCATAACATTCATATTTCATAAGCTACATTCTAAAGGTGGGGGTCGTATGAGAGCTGTAACTGTTTTCTTTCCAGTCAAATAGATGGGTGATGTAATTTTAAACCCTTATAATAAAAGAAGCTGAACTCATTATTTCAAAAATATTTCATTATTTAAAAAAATATTTTTATAAAATAATACAAAGAGCGTCTAAGATTTTTGGGTTTCAGCAGTAAATTGTAAGCATATAGCAATATGTGTAGATCATAAAACACACGTTCTGTTAATTTGAGGGGAGATTTTACAATTAAAAATAAAAAATTACATTCATTTCATGCAGTTACTGAATAATCTGCCTTACGATTTGGTCATGTAAATTCAGATGGACAAACCAAAATATACCCTGGAGAAGGTAGAACGTGTTATTTAGATAAGAACCTGGCGATTACGTACCATGGTGGTAAGTGAATTTGTGACTAATGCGAATTGGAATCCAGGTAGCTCACCAGTAAAGCCTTGATTAAGCGTTGTCAGTTTTACATAAACCTTGACACTCAAAGCACATCGTCTTGATATTAGTGTCATCCTACATTGCTTCTATAATGTTCACATTTCGTTATTAGATATAATTGTTGCCAAATAAGTGACGTACCTCACAGTCTGGTGTGAAATTAAAGGTAATGTCACTGCGTGTTTTGAAGTTGGCTGCCATACAATGTCAGAAATAAAGGTTCTGTGCAGGTATATTTTTTGTTCATCAAGGTACAAACAGTGTAAATGTTCCCTCAAAGCTACAACAGTGGTTTTAAGGTCTGATTGTGAACCTTAAATAAGTTTTTCCAGGTGAAAAGTTCGTATTTGTACCTTTTCATAACCGAATGTTTTAAACAGAACAGTAAAATAAAAGCCTGGAGACGAGACGGGGTGTGTGGAGTCAGTACAGCTTAGAACATATCATTTCAGTGGATTATGGTTCAGTTATGTTCCCTGACTGAAGGTACTGAAATGGACCCTTGAGGGTTCCACCCCAGTGACAAGAGGGGAACTGACCCAGAGACAGTTTAGGACCTTTATTTCTGAGAGTGTATGATGTAAACTACTGAGCATCCTGAAAGCCATGGTTACAAACATAATGCCAGTGTGATCCCCACAATAATTTTGCATTCACTTGCAAATGTTTTGCGTTCCGTTCCCAATGCACAGGATTTTTGTGGGGGAACGCAAAACAATTGCAAATAAATGCAAAAGGTTTGTGAGGGAATGCAATAATATTACGCAATGTCATGCAAATATTGTTTTTGTTTTTGCAGTGGAACTTTAGGGGCTCTGTAGTCAACTGAAAATAAATAGGGCACAGAAGTAGCAGCTGTTTTATAGCCATTTTATAAAATTGCGTATGAAACCAAACTGTGCTGCCCTCCGGGGACAGCTTTATGTTTCACACAACTCCCCCTTGTGCACACCAATAAATGTGTTTTTAGTAAATTGCATGGCGCCTCCTGTTCTTAATTTGTAGCACCTAAATTACAATTACATTCATGTATCATTGCACGTGGTTATAATAACAATACACAGTGATATATGAAATCATATCAATATCAGCAGATAATTACTTAAAATAAAATGATGGACATCGCACAGATGTTAAATTTTGACAATACCTAAATACAGACATTTGATGTATTCATTGTTCTCTGAAAGAGAAGAATATTTAGATAACATACATCAGTATTGACCCACAGTTCTCATACCGGTGCATCCCTATTTACAATGCTTGTATTTTGCCATGTCCATATTGGAAACTCAAGGCCTGCACATCTCAGAATCGCTGCTTAGGAATTGTTCATGACCACTGCGATGTGTGTGTTGTTTTGATGAAAATCAATAGGTTTATTAGGGACACGCCAGAGTTACTGATAAAAAAATGAAGAAAGTTCTGCTTTCAAAAGCTTTTGTTGTTGAGGTCAGGGATTACCCGTCTTCTGAAACTGAGGTCCGAATTTAAGTTATTGTATTATTTATAGTCTAAAAAACACTTGTATAGTTCAAACAGCTTTGAAACAGAGAATTTCTGAGCAGGTAATTTTAAGAAGTCAGCCATACCATAAGCTAAGAGGAAAGCCATTTGAGCAGGAGTAAGCGGGAATAGTTTCACACGGCACAAATAAAACATGTTATTTTATATTAGTTGAATATATGTATGTGTTGTGGATGATGGTAACATGCTTGCACAAGTTGCTTTGAGGGAGGAAAGATCGGCATGTTGGTTTAATTCAAGATTTATTGACTCCAGAATATCCAGATCAAAAGGTTGTTGAATCATCTTGGATTAAAGAGAAAGGAAGATGATATTTTGTGTTTTGACAAGGCTAATCATGTCTCAGTAGCCCGTGTTACTCTGGGCTAGCAGTGCGGCTGGCATTGAGTTTCTTTCTCCTCAGATTACTCACTTTAAAGCTGCCCAGGCAGGTCAAACCAAGTCCACTAACACTGGGATATCATAACAAACAGAAGCCTGACATTGGAAAAGTTTCTGGAAAACACTGTATGGATTTCAGTAAGGGTGGGCGATATGATATTATTGTTATGGCAATGAATTCTGTCATGATACGCCTACATCTAGGTGTCATCAGTATTTGTAGAACACTGAACAATTAAATGCTTCATAAAATATTCATCTATTAGCTCTACGTGATGATTTTCAGCACTCGCTGTGACCAAATCACAGCTGTGATGTTAATTGATGTAATATTCTCCCTAATATTCTCTCCTGTTCTAATTTCCCAGACAACAATTATTTCTGAGTGATTTCTTAAAGTATCTCTTTTAAAGGTAATGTAAGACTTCTGGATGCTATGCTCTGTGTTCTCTAACTGGAATATACTCTATAAGGCCTGACCATCACACCTTGATGGACACCCCCTTTCAAAACCATGGGTATTAATATGGAGCTGTGGCTTTAACAGCCTCTTTCCTTCTAGGAAGGCTTTCCACATGATTTTGGTGCGTCTGTGGGAATTTGTACCCCTTCAATCAAAATAGCATTTGTGAGGTCAGACGCTGATGTTGGACGAGAAGGTCTGGCTGGCAAATGGCGTTCCAAATTCCTCGAAAGGTGTGCGGTAGGGTTCTGTGGTCAAGGCTCTGTTCAGGCCACTGGAGTTCCTTCACACCAAACTCGTCAAATCATGCCTTTATGGACTTAAGCTTTGTGCACTGGGGCTCAGTCAAGCTGGAACAGAAAAGGGCCTTCCTCAAAGTTTTGCCATAAATTTGTAAGCATACGCTTGTCTAAAATGTCTTTGTGTGCTGTAGGATTAACGTCACCCTCCACTGGAACTAAGGCACCCCAACGCTGAAAAACAGCCCCAGCCCATCATCCCTCCTCCACCAAACTATATTGTTGGTACAATGCATTCTGGTAGGTAGCTTTTTTTGGCAACAACCAAACCCTGTTTCATCCATCAGACTGACAGATAGTGAAGCTGATTCATCACTCCACAGAATACGTTTCCACTGCTCCAGAGTCCAGCGGCGGCGCTTTACACCTCTCCAGTCGACGCTTGGCATTGCACATAGTGATCTTAGGCTTGTGTGCAGCTGTTTGGCCATGGAAACCCATTTCATGAAAATTCTGAGGTTCTGTTTTTGTGCTGATGTTGCTTCCAGATACTCTGTAGTGAGTGATGCGACAGAGAATACACAGTTTTTATGCATCACACGATCATTTGACTGTAACAGCACTTACAGTTGACAAGGGCAGATCTAGCAAGGCAGAAATTTCACAAACTGACTTGTGGAAAAGTGGCATCCTATGACAGTGTCAAGTTTAAAGTCATTGAGCTCTTTAGTACGACCCTCTACTGCCAGTGTTTGTCTATAGAGTTTGCATGGCTATGAGCTTGATTTTATCTGTTAGCAGTTGATTACTTTTTGCCACAAAGTGTATTTTTCCCTCTTTAGTGTAGGCTGAACTAGTAGTAGCTTGTATACTGATTCAACCAATATACCGGCTGCTTCAGGTATGAGGTTTGTCATAACTTTTATATCGGTAAACCAGAAATCAGCACAGATAACACAATGTATAACCAATGCAAACCACACTAATGTTTTCCCATTTAGCTGATTTTCCATTTTCATTTTTAATTTTCAGTTTTGTTTTTACTATTTTGTATGATAATGCCAGATTATTTTATTTATAGATTAATTAATGTATTTGTTATAAACAAAACCATTTTAGATGCTAAAGTAAAGCACATCACTAAGTAGATCTATACAGTGTATATAATTAAAATATATGTTTAGGTAGTAAAAAGTTATTCACTTATTAACTACTTATTAAATACAATTATTAGACTGTTTTACATACAAATTATGTACTTGTTTTTGTATCACTTGATCATTTTGTATCATCGTTCGAAAATTAAAAACTATGGCACTTCTTTAGTCTTTTATGCTCATAGAAAAACTAAAATAAGTGCAATGTGATTTGGAGTAATTCAATTATATTTTGCAGTATCTCCCTCCCCTACATTGCAGTCAGAGCTGTATAATAGTGATGGTGAAGGACAGGATGTCAGCCTGATCAGTCCCCCCACCTCCCCCACCTCCCACCGGCTCTGAGATGGAGGCTGAAGGGGGGTCCCTGGTCCTGCCTACTCTGAGCTTATTCCAGCCTGCATCTCCGGCAACCAGGAAAAGGATAATCAACCTGCCAGAATGCTATGAGTGCGGATACCAACCCATAATCACCCCAGCCAAATGCAAACGCCAAGGACTTCTGACTAGGACACTTATTTGCATTAAAAGAAAAATAGCAAGGGCTGCGGTGGCAAACACTGTTTGCAAAACCGTGGCTACAGAGAAAAAAGGGCACCTAATTCTATTTATCACATTTATAACTAATGTAGTAATAAACAGAGCCCTGAGAGTGGACAGTGTCTGGGTAACATGTTTGGCTTTCTGTAAAGATGGGCAGAATGTTGTCTGTATTGCAATAAATGCCTCAATTATACATATGTATGTATGACAATGTACATATATATATATATATATATATATATATATATATATATATATATATATATATATATATATATATATTCATGATCAATGGACTAAAAGAAATGACCTAAAATAATTTTGAAACAAGTCTGGTTCCATTGACTTATATTAAAAGTAAAGTAGGTTTTTTTCTTTCTCCTTTAAAGTTACCATTTTGGAGATATGAGTTTTTTTTGTTTTTTTTGTTTTTTTCTGACAGCAGCTGATCTTCAGAGTTTAATCATATGTTCAAAAACTTTTAAAAAACTGTAAAATTGCACAGGGTATCACAACTGGGCCAACAAAGAGAAGAGATGGACAGACACTGCAAAGCTAGTGGAGAAACTACAACATCATGTTGCTCTATTCCACGATTGTTGCTCTATTGCGATTTGCACTGCCTGGATCAATAAGTTGTCAGATTGTAGTTATAATTGGATTTTTAATTCTTACTTAGTCTAAGTGACACTACCTTGTTCAGAGCATTGTAGTGCTATACAAGACAAAGGAAACCTTTTAAAAAGTGTTGGATACCATGTTCACTTTACTTTAGTGACTGCAAAACCGTCTACAACTAAAGAATAAATATTTCACAAACATCCGTGAACAAGAGTTATAACTTCACACGAGTTATTGAATTACTTAGCCATACGTTATTTTGTCATCATATATATAAACTGGACAAAATATACACATACTGATGTTGTACACCTCATTATTTATTAGTGAAAGGGTTTGTTGCAAATGTGCAGAAAGATAAATAAGTAAATATGAATACGACTGCATGAACATGAAATTAATAAACATACATTTTCAAATTCTGATTAATGACTCAGCTTTAAGTGATCAGTTAATGGTTAATTAAACAAGGTTATAATATGTTACTGATATTTTGATATTGATATTGATATCTCTCTTTGTTTTGTTTTTGCAGTGTAGGCAAGTCGTCACCCTGGCCAAATGCAAATGCCAAGGACTCCTGGCTGTGAGACATAGAGAAAAACAGTAGCAACAGAAAAAGGCTGTGTTTGCAAAAAATGTATGTAAAACTGTAGATGGAGAAAAAAGAACTCTACAAAACTTCTGGAGCAAAATGGCGCCTAACTTGTCTTCTTTAAATGCATCTTTTTTTAGCCCAAGGTCAAAGCTGAGGAGAGGTGAGCGCGGGAGGAGGCCGGAGGAATATTCACATGATGGAAGCTGTTCTAATTACTGCACTATCCAATTCTCCGAAGGGCGCTCCGTGCGTAGATTTTTTTGGTCGGCTTCATTTATTTTGACATAGATTCTCATAATGAAATAACAAAGAAACTCCCACACCGGAAAACTCGTCCCACAGACACTTCCACTTGTAGATAATTGGAAAAACTTGCCGCAGTGTGAACCATGAAGCATTTTTAAAGCACAAAACTCACTCTGCCAGGCAGCTATTTGCAGGGAAATTAAAAATAGCCCCTGACCGTCACCTCTGCAGTTAGTGTTTTCTGTCTATTCAACGCTTTTACAGGCATCAAACCATCAAACTTTCAATACAGAGAAGAATGAGTGTCAGTTGTCTGGGAACAGATTCAAAACTGAGTCAAAATACATTTTCTTTTCCGATAGTGATGCATCGATACCAATTCTGATACCATACTGAGTAACCCAGAATTAAGTTTGTCAGTGTAATGTGCCTAAACAGGTATATCATTCAAATCTAGCTGCTTTTAAATGACATGGATTTGCTATCTATGTTATGCTAGTTACCTCTGATCGCGTAGTGTTGGGCTTTGTTGCACGTCAGAAAAGCACTTCTGTCCAGCTGTAAGTAAAGTATGTTTCATAGTTTTGATCCTCAACGGTCTCTTTTAACAACAGCAGGAATCACATCCGAAAACATCAGAGGAGCTCATGTTTCAAGTTTTACATCTTGTTGTAATCTTTTGACTGTAGTTGAATGTCCTTTAAAGCCTGACATGCACTGTACAGTTTTAGAAGTGTTGTTCTTTGTACTGTACATTTGAATAGACCAGGGCTTTGGAGCTGCATGCAGCTCTTTTACTGCCCTGTTGCGGCTCCATGGCAGAATTAGATTTGTAGGCAATTTCATAGGTTCTTACACAGTTTTAACAATAAATGCTGTAGAACTGCTAATTCACTCTTGAAAATCAGTGCAGAATGCTGGTCACCATAGCAATGCAGGAAATAATCTCACCTAAATAGTAGCTAATGAAAAAGCAAAGAGAAAGATTTAGGATGGAGATGAATGGACTTATTTGCATTTATAATCACTCCAGCTGGTTTCCTGATACGTTTAATCTGCAACGAGAAACTGTGAAACTCTAAAAAGTCGCGAAGCTGAAGTCAGTTTCTCATTTGCCAGCTTAAATAGTGCAGCAGTTACATTCTGGCGCCTCAGGCACCGCTTAAGGTAGAACGGAAAATTTGAACAAGAAGCTGGCGAAGGATAAGCGATTTCAGGCTCGTAGAAGGTCGAACGTTAAGAGACATTTTACAGAAAACTGTTCTACTTTCGCGGAAAAGTTTCCTGCTGGAGATGCGAGAAAAGCAGCTATAGCTGAGCTAAAGCTTAAAGCAGAGCAAAGTAAGTTCGCATTTTCGCTTATATTAGATTTTTTTGCCATACTAGTACATCAGCACATACTGAGACATATTTACAGCCAAGATGGTAAAATGGACGTAAATGTTGTGGCTCCCAAGGTGGTTTGATTTTTTTTGTTGAAAGGACAAAATGGCTCTTATTTACGTTTGGGTTGCGACCCCTGGAATGGACCATTGTGTACGGGGAAAGCCCACCATTAATAAGCTCACACTGTACGAAAATGCTTAATCTTATTAACATGAAATATGAACCATTGGTTTGTTCCCACGAGACTATCATCACATGCATTTTTATGAGTACGAGTAAATGAGCATGGTATCAAGCTGATACCAGTATCGGTATCAATGTATCCCTATTTTTAAAATGCATTTAATATGAAATTTACAGAGACATATCTCTTTAAAATTCCATGTAAAAATGAAAGAGGAAATAGGTGAAGAAACTTGCTTATTGTTGACTATCTAGTGGTATTGGGTAAAGGATTGTAGATGTGTAAATGTTCTCACATCTGGGCTTGAGGAGTGTTTAATGCTTTGATGGAAAATGTGATCATGGCTATGAATGTATACTACTGTCATCTGAGTAATGCTGATATGACTATTTCATCAATTACCCACATTGTTTTTCATTTAGTATAACTCTAATGTGGATATTAATATTTAATATTCATTAAAAAAAATTTGATATCATACTTGTTGGAGGCTTTTGTGTAATTTCCTGTTAAATATCCATATTAAATATGATGAAACAGAGTGATGGTGATGGTAAATTTGAATAAATACTCTTTTAATTGGTAATCAATAGATTAGGTATTGACTAAAAAGAGAATTTTGACTATGTCTAGTGGTATTGGGTAGCAAAAGGATTGTAGATGTGTAAATGTTTTCACAGTGTTTAATGCTTTGATGGAAAATGTGATCATGGCTATGAATGTATACTACTGTCATTTGAGTAACGCTGATATATGACTATTTCATCAATCGCCCACATTGTTTTTAATTTAGTATAACTCTAATGTGGATATTAATATTTAATAGTCATTATGGGGCAAATTTAGTAATGACCTATAATACTACTTAATATAACTATGCATAAACAGTTCTGTGCAAAAATCAAAGCCCACACTTTCATTCCAGTCAAATTAGTCTTAAACACAAATCATTCTTTTTTCAGTGTAAGTAAAAAGCAAAAACTGTAACAGAAAAGCCTCCAACATCAAATCTACCCGTATTTATTTTGTCCACTTTCTTCTTTAGTGTCTTCTACTGCCACTCACATCCCTCCAATCTTAAAACCAACCAGCTACAGCTGTGTCCTCCCAACAAAAGCTGTTCCCAAAGGAGTCACTGACATTATGCTTCCCTTCAAAGAAACACTAACGTTCATACAAGCAAGTACCCAAACTCAGCTGAGCTGCCTCACAAATGTCTCTCTCATGTGCATCTAAAGTGGCTAAAGGAGGCATTTCTGAGGAGATCAGATATAAAATAATCCGCTTACTTAAGGAAGGGTACAGTAAGATTAATAGTGAAAATGGGACTTTTAGCAGCTGTGCAGGGTCATGTAAGACCACCAGAACAGTCACCATCAGATAACCAGCACTTAAAGCTTTCATCGAGAGAGAGGAGAAAATCAAGCTCCATTTATGCTTCATTAAAGTAATCTACAGGTGTTTCTGTCCACTTTTCTCAAGTGCAACAAACTCCTAAGACTGAACTTTGGAGATGTAGAAAAAATATCCCTGCAGATTTCTTAAAAAAATTAAAGCAAGTCTGTCGAAAATAATGGAAGCTTTGATAAAAGCAAGAAAAATAAAATTTTGATATCATACTTGTTGGAGGCTTTTGTGTAACTTCCTGTTAAATATGTAAACATATAAGCACTTAATGGCTATTTTGCCTGGAAATTAAATTAAAATCAACCTGCTGCCTTTGCACTTATTAATTAGCAGTTTGCATGATGATAATGCATATTATAGCTTCTCCTACTGCTCTCTCACAGTGAAACCGAGTGATGGAGATGGTAAATTTGAATAAATACTCTTTTAAATGGTAATCATTAGATTAGGTATTGACTAAAAAGAGAATATTGATTTCTCTCACAAAGATGTAATATAGGACAGAGAATAGACTGTAGGCTGTGTGCATGGAAAATTCTAGCTGTAGTGAATTTCTTTATCTTTTTTGAACAAAAAAAGGTAAAGAAATTAAGTAAAATGGGGACTCAAACTTTATAAAAAAGAGGTGGGGTGATCGTCTTATCACTATAAGAATTATTTAAAAAGGGATATTCTAAAAATGTCTGTGCACTTCGTTTCCAGAAACCTTTGCCACGTGATGCTCCAATAAAGTGGGGACCTTTTCCTTTTCCCACAAGAGCTCAGCGTCTGAAGTCTTTTTCGATTCTTTTTGAAAACTTTTATTATAGTTATTAGGTAAATGTACAGTAAGAGTTAGAGATTCAATTGTATGTCTAGGCATTGAGCTGTAGGGATAGCTCTGGGTCGTGACAATGGACACACTCTACTTAAATGTTTTTAAACTCTCATAGTTTAAACTTTTTAAAGGCTTCATAACTTTTCCCAACTTTTTCCTTTAAAGTCCATATATATTTCTTGATCACATAGACTACCTCTCTTATTTCATTATAAAACAACCAGCATGTCTCAGTGCGACAGGTGAAGCACGCTTCTGTTCAGTGTGGTTCGCCTCTGTGGCATACAGACAAGACACACCTGCCTCAAAGGTAATGCTGAGAGAACGTCCTCTTCATGACAGTGAGACAGGAGGGACCGGCAGCGGCAGACAGTCTGTGAATGAGACGGAGGTTAGAGGCCGTCTGATCCGACTGATGGTGTAAATCTTTTGGTTTGGCAGCAGTTCTGGCTGGATCTCCTCAGCTACACCACTGCAGGCCTTCAGCAGCCACTCAGCTGAGCTAACACAGACTTTAAACACTGACAGCTGTAGGAACGGGAAACGAATTTGCACTAATGTTGTAGCCATGGAAATCAAAGTCACTACGCAATAACTCCGACACGATGGTGAACTGGAATGTTTGAGAATTTTTTGTTGACTTAGATAAATGTCATTTAAAAAGTAGCAGGATGGCTTCATGCGTTAGAAGACAAATTAATCTCAGAAGATGAGTTTTCACTGTCGTACAACACGGCTGTTCTCTTGACAGATGGGGAAGTTGATTAAATTAGCCAGAGTCTTTGTAAAATATGCTCTGAATTTACTGAAAGGATCATGTAAATTATCAAGTGTAAACAAAAGTCTAATTCAACAGTAAAGACATCTTGATAACTGCTTGTACTGATGGCATCAGACTGGGGTTGGTAGAACTGTAGTAGAGCAACAACAAAGACACAGAGTCAGGACTAAACAGCACAACAGTGTTACAGCACAGGGGTTTATTTAGTCGCTGTTGCAGCCTAGAAAGTTTTTGATGCTAAAACTCTCTCTAATGACTAAACAAGAAGCTAAGAGGGAGACCACGCCCTCTAAAGCAGTGGTGTCCAGTGGTCCTGGAGAGCAGAGTTTATTCCCAGCCTTTATCCAGTAAGCTGCCCTGCCTCCTACTTAACTCTAAGGCATCTGATTCAGCCAATCAGGGACTTGGGAAGAGGTTGATTCAATAGAGTCTGGCTGCAGACATGCACTCTTTTAGTTAAGACTTTTTAAAGGATGATCTCAGCCCCAGTGACGTCACATGCACATGCACTCTCTGCCACAATGGCAGAATCGGCCCAACGGCACGGTGACTTTTGGCTGCTGCTGCTTAGTGACATCACTTAATCTGTTTTTCATCCATAACACGGCTAGAGAGTTACATTTAATGTACCTCCCTGTTGAAAAACCATAGAACCCATTAAAAGTGTCTGTTGGTACCTGGTGGTCAGTAGTGGCTAGTGGTGTGCTGTGTTTTCCTGATGGGTTGATATCACAGTGTAAAGGATTCTGATTGTTTAATCAGGTGTTTTGACCTTTGATTTGATCGTTTCCTAATGGTCTCTAACGACAACCATAAAGCCAATTCAGCAAAACCATCAGGTTTTACTCCTAACAGCCCTGCAAACACAGTGACGTTGTGACACTGTACTGTTTCGGTGCCCACAGCGTCGTCTGCTTGGTGCTTTTCTACATTGTCACAATGTTGAAATGTGATTCCTCAGAAAGTCGTGACAACATTGTCTGACAACTTTCTAGGAGGTTGTGACGACGTTGACGAGACAGCAAAAGTAATCGGTACTGCGTTGACTGTATGTTGTCACAACCTCCTAGAATCCTTAATGAGTTCTATTTTAATCAATATTATAGTTTTTGATAACCGTTCTAATTGTGTTCAGCCTGGCTTTCATGAGTTTTAGTAGCGTTTTTGTTTTTTCTGTGAATGAACCCGACATTCATGTCTGATCGTCGTGGTAGTTTCCATATTTAATTACCTTATTATCTTTATGGCAACGTTAATATACATTCAGTGTAACTCTTTGTGCCCAAAAGTACGTGATTCGCTGTTTGCCCTCATAAAACCGACAAAAACCCTGTCGTGGCAGAGCAGCACTGACGTCATCAGTAGTCTGGTGGTGCACGTCAGACTAAGAGTGCATTTCAGAAGCCAGACCCTTCTTGGTTGATTAGATGGAGCAGATGTGGCAAATTGTGGTTGGAACTAATGCAGGAAGGTAGCTCTCCAGGTCCAGCGTTGGAGACCACCATAAATCTAGACCAGTTTTGCTAACATACTTAACTCAAACACATTTCATTCTTAAATGCAGTGGAGTTTAACCATTAAATTCAAGTTTTAAATGAGTGTTTAACCAATAAATTCATGGTATTCAACTCAAACGCATTTCTGCAGGCCCCCTAGCGACTCGGATATTTAGAATTAATATGATTAAGTCAAATATATTTCCCCACTCTGTTATCAGATGAACTGACTCTGTGTTGAGCTGCTAGTGAGCAATGATGGGTAAAAGGGGAGGGGTGAGAACCCCCTGCTGTAAAACAAAGACAGCTGTGCTGAGATAAAACAAACAGCACAACTGCAGCTGCCTTTATATCAAACAATCCTGTACTGCCACAAAAAAATCAACACCATTGTTTTAATGTTCATGTGCTTGATCATCTATGAAGATGAAAATTCAGCTTCTGGTTTTGTAAATCATATATGTTTCCATTGAAATATATTCCATCAACATTATTGAAGGAAACAATGCATATGCAAGAACTGAAGGACCTTAAAATACTGGTGGAAATTGCAATTTATGGCTACTGTGAAAATGGGTTAAATGCATGGTGTTTAATTCATAAACATACTGGACTTTAAAGCTTTAACCCTTTAATTCATAAATGCATTGGACTTTAACCGCTTAAAACTTCCAGGTGTATCGCATCCTGAGGCTGATTATTCAGTAAGTACATGGGCTACAGTGCAGACTGGCTCAGCTATTTTTAAGTCATAGATTAACTCTTGAATTCATTTCCGTTCAACTTGTAAAAGCATGGATGTTTCTCTAATTGTTGGTAAACACCTCTGGTTCTTAGTGACCCAACACAAAGTGATCTACAGATTGATGTAGATGGAGTAAAACTGTCCAAAGATTTATTCATTTCGTTATTGTAAGTTATTCAAAAGAAGAAAAAAAAAACATTAAATAAGGTCACAAATTGGCAACAACCTGAAGTATGTATATAATAGTTAGTTACATAATTAATTAATTTATGTTTTGAGTCAAACCTACATTTTTGACACTTTTTTCCCCCTTAAAAAATTCAAAAGATTTTCTTTATACAAGATAAGACTGTTAACATAACAGTAACTTTTTAATGAACTGAAACCATCATAAAGTATCTCCTCCTCTATATACAAAAGTCTTGAATCTGCACTTTCCACAGAATTTCTCCCCTCATTTCAGTGAGAAATGAAAAAGAAACAATCAATATAAAATGAGAACACGCTTTTTGTCACTGCCTGTGATAATTGTGACCTCTAAGGTTAATCACTCCCCTCGTCCGTTCCGCCTGACCGTGGGTGTCCAGTGGTGAGGGTTTTTCTCCCCAGCTCATACACCAGGCACCAATATGCAGAACATCTCCAGTTATCTAATGCTCATAAAGCAGCAGGCACTAAAAATGCCATTAGCACTAGCAGAGAGGGCCACACTTCTGAATAGTGGGGACACTGTTAGCAGCATAGCATTCATAAATGACAATTAATAAGCTATGACTCAATCATAAGCATGCCCCCAGTTGTGGCATATTAGGCTACCGGGGACTGGAAAGCACTTAACTGCGGCTATTTGGGCTCCATTTAGACGGAGAGTGTTCCCGCTGAGGCTTTATGTGCTGTCGGCGGCGGGAGAAGAGAAAGGAAGTAAAAGGCGGACGGAAGGAGGTCAAAACCTACAACAATAGGCCTGAGTTTTACATGCTTCGCGGCTGGCTGATTAGCTGAATGGACCGGAGCAGGCGCGGGCGGATCAATGCTTATCAGGCCGCTGTTTTCCAAAGCTTTCTTTCTGTCTTTCTTTCTTTATTTATTTTTCCTTTTCCTGCTCTGCTGTTTACCCTGCTATTGAGTGAAGGGCCATGAAAAAAAAAAAACAATTTCCTGAAAACTGTCTACGTGGATGATTTAGTCGCATATGATCAGCCAGAGATTGTGCTGGAGTGAGACGGAGCTGCTCGATAATATCGAGCTCTTTATAACAGTGTCACTCGCCGTAATGAAGAGTGACTGTCGCACGCCCTCCTCGCCTCCAGCCTGCGGATTGTATCTCCTCCAGTCCGGCTTCTCCAGCTCAAACCATAGAGGTGCCAACGATGCTCTCCACCGCGGCCGCAGAGGAGATCGAAGCGGGGTGTGCATCGGCATCGGCGGGCTCTACAGGCCTGTGTGATGCTGAGAACAACAGCGTAACTGTTAATTCATGACTGGGGGAGAGGGATGGGTGTTTATTTATTTATTTATAATACAATACAAAGAAATAACGAGGCTTGTCATGTGATAGCCACCCAGTATGCAACAGTAATTGATTTACATACATTTTTCAAAATGTTAAATTTACATATCGCTGCTGTCGGAAGAAAAACGACAAAAATGGATATGAGGTTTTGAGTTTTTTGGCATAATTTAAAAGTGCCCGTTGCCCTTTCTACTGCCTGTAAATTCCATGAAGAATGGACCAAAAGAAATGGTCCAAAATGACTTTGAAAAATGTCTGGTTCCATTGACTTACATTAAAAGTAAAGTAGGTTTTTTCCTTTCCTGTAAAGTGACCATTTTGGAGATATGAGGTTTTACAGCTATATATATATATATATATATATATATATATATATATATATATATATATATACACACACACATATGAACAGTACTGTTCAAAATTGAGCGCAACTTTCATTTATTTCATTTCCAGTCCCCACAGCCATTAAATATTATTTACTTTTTTATCACTGTAAATGTTTTGTCACTGTTTATCACTGTATAGGTTTGAAATATGATAAGAAGAGGAAAATCAAAGAAAAACTAAATTAAGCCACAGAGAAAATGGAACTCCTCACAACCATGCAAGACCTGGTAGACACCAAAACTGCCCCATCAGATAAACACTTAAAGCTTTCATCTTTGAAAAAACAAACAAACAAACAAACAAACAAACAAACAAATAATAGGCTCCACTCTTGCTACAGATCTCAAAAAAATCCACAGGTGTTTCTGTCCATCCCTTTATTGTGAGAAGATCACTCAGCGCTGTGGGTCTGAAAGGATGTGTAGCTGTTCAGAAGAACCTCACTGAGAAAAGGAGACGGACAAAAAAAGAAGAAAACTGCACATCAAGCAAAGAAGCTGCTGATGTTCTTAGAACAACTGTCCACCCCAGAATCCAGACCTCAACACCACTGAATGTGTTTGGGTTTATCTGGATTGTGAAAAGCAGAAAATGCAACCAACAAGACTGAACTTTGGAGATGCATAAATATCCCTGCAGATTTCTCTAAAGAACTGATATCAAATGGTTGGTCACACTAAATACTGAAAATGTGACATATTTAGTTTTTGAGGCTTCTGGGTAATTTCCTGTTAAATATGTGTTTTCAGATTTTTGTCCTGGCATTGAAAAGGGAATTCAATAAACGAAAGCTCGTTAACTTTTGCACGTTAGTGTAAATACATTGCCAGAGACATGGGAAGAAATTTAAAGCAGCATATGCAAATGATGACATGCCTTCTTTTTCCCTTTAGCATTTTTTGTATAATTTACATCAAGCAGAACATGTGATAATGTGCTTTAATGTGTTGAGAGACAACATTATACTATATAACTGACAAATCAAGCTGCTTTAAATTTTCTGCTCTTACTTATTCTGGATGAAGATGCAAATTAGCTGAAGGGCAACCAGTTAGACTGTTGGTGTTGGGGGCGGTAACAACTGAGATTCGAACCTCAAACACACACCAAGCAGGAGACATAATGGCTGAGAAACAACTGATTTATTAAGAACGAGACATTATTGCTGTAGATCCATGTTTTACCTGTAAATGACACTTTGAACTCAATATTTTTTTTTAAAAATAAGAGTTTAATGTAGTATGTAAACCTGCAGTATTAATCCCCTCCATTCACAGGCAGCTTTTTTTGTTTAATGAGGCACAATCAGTACAGCGCAACCAATCAGCTCTGTTTCATTTACATGTATCAGCCTTAAAGGCTCACAAACAGCCTTTTTAAATCAAATGAATAAATAGAGAATAGAAAATGGTTATGTTAAAGTTAATTATGTGGAACATAAACCCTTACACACATCATAAGTGGACCTTAAGAACAACAAGAAAATGTAGGATGTAGGCCAATAAAAAAAAATGAATGTGGATATTTTATCAAAGTAATGCATTATTGATATGTTAACCTTTACATCACTAATATTAATCAAATATAACGTTCAGTTCTTTGATGTTTGTCACAATGAAAAAACAATGAAATGTGACGGTGCTCCAGCCCCCTCAGCATCCCTACTTTATATTATTTTAAAAAATGCTGTCTTATGTTTTTATGTTCCTACTGAAACACAGTTTTAGTCTGTGGGTGGAGCCTTATTTTAGCCACTCCCCAGCATTTCAGAGCAGGAAGTGAGGCTGCATCTCTGTCCCTCATGGCCACATGGGGAGCAGTTAGAACCCATTGTTGTGAAGTAAATGTGTCCCAAAGTCTGAAAATCAGTGTGGAGCATTAAGAATAGTCACTCCCAACACATACATATTTTCTACAACTAAGTAAATTTTTTAGTTTTAATAAAAATATTATAATTTTGTGTGTACAGCTGTTCAAAGCTGTGTGTGTTAGTCATGTTCTAGCTAGCGTTTTTGAGTTCTGCTTAAAATGAGCTAATTATGTCACTACCGAAACAGTCACTGCTGAAACATTTGGTAAAGTTTCAGAGGTGTTATGGTTGTTACGGTGGTGACAACCCTGACAGCAAGAGGGTAGTGGACCACTGCCGGCCTACTGATGGCAAAGCTGGTGGTCCACTGGCATTTTGCTCAGCGTTTTCTGGCGGCCCACCAGCGGTTAAGCAGAGTGTTAGACAAAATTCCACTTATCGTGGCTCATTTTCTCTCACAGTCCAGTTTACTGATTTTTACTTTCTTCCTTTCTTTAGTTATTCTTTGTAAATTAGTTTAGTAATCATTTTAATGCAGCTCAGAGTCAGCAACAACATTTTCTATAAAATCATTTTATTTCAGGCCTAGTCATGATTTTTTTTCTCCCTCATTTGTTTGTAATATTCAATATAATTTAAAATAAAAGTCTGCGTGCATTTAAAATCTGTTTGAGGAGATTAAAAGTTAAGTTAGAACTTGTATGCAGGGCAATATTCTGGGTGGTCCGAGGGGGACCAGCAGTGGCAAACAGTAAGTGGAGTGCCGGCCTTACCAAGCTAGCAGACCAATATATGCTCACTATCTGGGAAAATAGGAAGTTTAATCATTTGTTTTCATAATATAAGCATAATTAAGGCACAGGGTCACTCGAAGCAAAATAATTTTAGTCTAAAGTCATCAAAAGTCCAAAATGTGCAAAGAGAAAATGACTGACATTCGTCTGTAAATTTCAGAGCACAATTTCTGTTGATTTGCTGAGTTTAATATATCAGGGAAACAAAATAACACAATCTGAAATGTGTCAGTGTTTCCTCAGGCCTCACATACGTTTCATTTTTAGCCCAATATGTGAAGCTCAGCAAATAAACAGTAATCGTGCATTAAAAGCTGCAGAAGTGTTTTCTCAGTTGAGGATATGTTAATTTATTTTCACACAGCAAATCCACAAAAGATGTCATTTGACCAGAGGCAACGAACTAGACTGAGTGAAATGTCTCCGATCAGAACCTTTCCTCCGATTGATCTGGGAGCAGGACATCCTGGACCTTCTCGTCCCCTGCTTGATTGACCCGTCGCCGTATCGGATCACGCCCCACTTCTCACCGTCACGCTACAGCTGCTCCGCTCTGCTTTACCAGCTCATTACTGCGGCCTTGCACGAGGAGGAGCGGGAGCCTTTGCGCGTGTTATAATAAGCAAGACAAATGAAACCATCTCGGGATGTAATATAGTGCAAAAACCTCAATTTATTGAAAGCTGCTCCGAGTTTCTGAGAAAGGAAATTAGTGTATATTGTGAGTGTGCAGAGAAACGGATCTCTCAGTGTGCAGCTATTATACAGACACATCATTAGTTTGGATGTGCAATGGAGTCGTCACAACAACGCTCCGGAATGGTTTCTCTCTCTCCGTCTCTCCCCGATTCCTGTCGCCAATTTAGTCCTCCACTCCGTTTCTCTCTCGCTAGCTCTGATTGAGACAAATCAATAAAATAAGACAGGGGAGGAGTGTGAAGCATGTTTCAGCCGAGCGTGAGATACGGCGAAATCGCGACTCTGCATGCGCGCCAGACAAACGGATGAGTCGACGGATCACAAACCGTGCTCGTAATAACACCGCCGCTGTCGGAGGAGATGAGCTTCGGCCGCCATTATAGGGCCACCGGAGCAAGACTGATGACACTGCAGAGACATAAACACATCAGACATGGCACATCATCATCATCATCAGCGCGGCACTGCACAGGGCCCACTCACGCGGGCTTTCTGACAGCAAAATTACATTCATTTCGACGGAAAGGGTTTCGGGTCGCAGACTTCGGTTAGTGATGAAATTTCACGTGCAAAACTTCGCTTTCGATTTAACTTTGGTGAACTTTGACCGCCACACTCCCATTGTCCACCAACGGCAGGAGTGCTTTGGCGGAGTTGACCTGTGCCTTGTATGACAGCCAGAGAACGTGAAGTGAGGATAACTGCCACTCCAGTAAAGTCAAGCGCTAGAGGGCGCTCCTGAGCGAGTCCAAAGTAAAAGAGTTCCTATAGAGCCTATACACCAATCAGGCATAACATCATGACCACCTCCTTGTTTCTACGCTCATTGTCCATTTTATCAGCTCCACTTACTATATAGGTGCACTTTGTAGTTCTACAGTTACAGACTGTAGTCCATCTGTTTCTCTGATACTTTGTTAGCCCCCTTTTACCCTGTTCTTCTGTGGTCAGGACCCCCATGGACCCTCACAGAGCAGGTACTATTTGGGTGGTGGATCATTCTCAGCACTGCAGTAACACTGACGTGGTGGTGGTGTGTTAGTGTGTGTTGCGCTGGTGCGAGTGGATCAGACACAGCAGTGCTGCTGGAGTTTTTAAACACTGTGTCCACTCACTGTCCACTCAATTAGACACTCTTACCTTGTCAGTCCGCCTTGTAGATGTAAAGTCAGAGACGATAGCTCATCTGCTGAACAGTTTGTGTTGGTCATCCTGTAGTCCTTCATCAGTGGTCACAGGACGCTGTTGGCTGGATATTGTTGCTTGGTGGACTATTCTCAGTCCAGCAGTGACACTGAGGTGTTTTAAAACTCCAGCAGCACTGCTGTGTCTGATCCACTCAGACCAGCACAACACTTCTGCACAAGCTAGCTTGTTTTGTAACAATCCCCTTGTCAATCTCAACCAAGAAAATAGTTACTAAAGTTGTTTGAGTAAAATACACTGTTAAAGTTGAAGAGTTTGTAATTACGTCCAAACAGGAAAGAGACAAAATACAAACCTTTTGAGGTTATTTTGAGCCAATATATCAGTGATTTCCTCTGTATTGGGACAAACCCATGCACACATACGCCCCCCGTACACACAATATATAACCAGTGTCCATCACAGTCTCAAAGTCCACAAAGTCCAAACTCAAAACCCAAAACCACAAAAATCCCACAAATCCTCAGCAAACAAAGAAAAATCCAGGACAGATCTCACCGGCAGTGCAGGCCTGCTTTCAGACTGCTCCCCAGGACATCAGAGGAGGTCCACTTTCTAGCTCCTCTCTGCCCTCGTCCTGCTCCCTCCGGTGAATCCTGGGCTGAGAGCACAAGTTCCTGTGAAGAGTGGTTGGCTTTGGGACGTACTGTTTCTTTTTTTCCCCCCAAACTCACCACCAGCTTCACGTCCACAGGGCCAAACCCTTCTCTCGCCTTCCTCTTCCTGGTTCCAGGCACCTGCCCCCGTGACACCTCCCCCCTTTGGCAGCAGAGCTCTTAAAGGGCCTACTCAGCTCTTTTAGTTTATTCCAAATTTGGTCCCCTGAATAACCGACGGCTAAGACAGAATTCTGTAAAACCCTTTCATTCAACACTGTTACACACACAAAAAGCAAGTTTAACCTTACAAGGACTTTATTTTAAACCACTTTCTTATTAAATGTGCAACAAAATCAATTAAAAACGCTTCTCATGTGGCTGTTTGTTTTATTGTTTACTTTTTGCCAGTCCTTTTATTTTTCACTACATATCTTTTAACTTTGTTTTTTGGAACTAAACTATTACACAAATACTGGCTGTAACACATCAGGCATGATATTATACAGTTCTAGATATTTGTGTACTATCAGGCTCACCATTTTGGTCCATCTTCAAAATGAGCTCAAAAGCACTCTGAGCTGTGCTAATATAGATGTGAGGACCCAGCAGGGAGGATCTTGTCCCAGGCTGAAGCCCCCTCTGTCACAGACATGGTGATGTACCGAGCCATTTTTGCGCCACTTTGCTGAAGTGTCGGGGTGTTCAGGGAGCGGAGTGTGAGCTTCGTTAGCCGCTTTGGCTCAGAGACGGAGGAGAGAAGCATCTGTCAATCACTAGAAACAAGGGAGGTGGTCATAATGTTGTGCCTGATTGGTGCATGGTCAAAACGATACAAATAAAATGCTGATTCAGTGCTAAATTTCTGCCTGCACCAAACTGGGGGTTGTTGCTTTGTTAGATTTTTTTTTCCTCTTTCCTTGTGGTTTTGGTTCCCTGTCTGACCTGTTTTCTGTCCTGTTTATGAGCAGCTGTTTTATTGATAACTCTCAACCCACTGTGTTCATTTAAATGGCTGCAGTGCACAGTCTTCAGGTCCAGTCTTGGTCACGGTGATTTGACGAGCAGTGAAAGTGAAGTGCAGCTTAACTCCGGCCGATCCGGCGCTGCTTTCACTCGCTCTGCCTCTGAACATCTTCACGCTGCGGTTTTTGATGCTTCTCCCATCCGAGGCCTCTGAAGTGTGTTCAGAGGAAGGAGGAGAAGCAGATAGAGAGAAATGCTGAACGAGTGCTGAAAGAGTGCTGAACAGAGGGAAAGCCATCACACATTCACTTCAGCCGGGTTCTCCCTCAGGCGCAGTTTGAGAAAGTCTTTGACAATTCGCACTTCTTTTTGAGGAGGCTGAAAGTGGAGTGTAGTAGCATGTGTGAAAGTGTTGTATCAGAAACGGAGCTTTCTGTGTTCCTGTTAGATCACACGTCTGGGTTAGTTATCATTTCAATATCTTTAATTGAATACAGGGTGTGCCTGTGTATGATCAGCTAATGATGCAAGTGAATGTTCATTATTTATAATATTTAAAATTATTATTGTTACCACAGTCTTATGCAAATGTCTGGGTGCCCCCAACAAATTACTAAATGTTTTGTTGATTTTCTAAGTGTAACACATCATCTACAGAGAACATTCTTAAAAATGGTCATTTTCTGCTGAACGATTTATATTTATTTACATTAAATTAATATAAAAATTGCAAATACACAGTATAAAACATGTCATAACTTTTGCACAGGCCACATTTTATTGTTATTTATTTATTGTTTTCCTCCCATTATGTTAAATACAGCAAATACACAGTGACTGAGCGATAAAGTGAGCAGAGTGATGTTCTTTTGTGCAAGAAATTTTAACTTTTCTCTCTTACAAAATCAACAAAGCAAATGTAATTTGACTGGGGTGCCCAAACTTTTGCATACAACTTTATTTATTTATGTAGTTATTTATTTATACAAGTTTTTCTTCTATACTATTTCTATAATAATTATCCTTCTCTATTTAATTTTGTTTGTCTCTTATTTTATTATTTAAAAATATATATTAATCATAGAAAAATATATAGGATTCTTGTTGCCTTCATATTTAACCCTCTGCGAAGCAATTTGAGCTATGTTATATTCTTTTACAGCATATTTTGCTTATTATTATTATTATTATTATTATTGTTATTATTATTATTGTTATTATTATTATTGTTATTATTATTGTTATTATTATTATTGTTATTATTATTATTGAGTGTTTGATTAAGTAAACATGGTTTTAAAACATTCCATTCACTCCCCAATCCATATATAGAAATGAAGCCACAAAAACAGCCCTTTTTAAATTCATTGTTTTTGTGATGTCACAAAAATCAATATATATTTATATATGTCCACCCATTCAGCCTTCAGCGATTTAGCTCCGCCCATTACAGTGAGGAGTGTTTTGGCCCAGACTGCTTTATGAATGCGGCACAATATCGGACACCGATCAGAACATATATGAACAATTTACATATATTAGGCTTAAAGGTACAGTCTGTTTGATAAGGGATAAAGAGAGGCTGGAAAATTATTATTTAAATCATTTAATTTTGCTTTTTGAAATTAGTTTGTTCTCTGTGTCTGTGTGGGTTTCCTCTGGATGCTCCGGTTTCCTCCCACAGTCCATAGACATGCAGTCAGGTCAATCAGAGATGCTAAATTGGCCCTAGGTGTGAGTGAGTGTGTAAATGTGTATGTCTGTCTGTCTGCCCTGTGATGGACTGGTGACCTGTCCAGGGTGTTTCCTGCCTTCAGCCCAATGACCACTGGGACAGGTGTGTGTGCTTTTTGATACATACAACTACACAAATGTCATAAGTGAACCTCAAAAAAGAAATAAAGCAAAAGAAAAAGGTAGAATCCAGCCTTTTTCGACCCAGCTGTGATAAAACTCCAGATTATAAATCCTTCCCAATTCTCAATGTTCTTTCAATCACTTCGCTTCCCACTGTTTGCACGTTTTCATACAGCGCTGGAGATGAAAGCATCTGCCAAAAGGCTGAATGTAAATGTAATTTGAGGTTTCAGTGCAGTTGTTGGACAAATCTTTCTCTAAAACTTATAAAAACAAACCCGGTCCAAACAGATGGCCCAGGAAAAGTGATGGCAGTTGTAATGCAGTTCAGATGTGATTTGGATAATTGTAATTTCAATGGAAATGAGTGAAGCAGGAAAACGAAGCCTTGGAGATGCCACATTTATGCTTTATGAGACGTCAGTTGCAAGACTAATTAAAGTGGGCCGAAGTGAAGCACAGTCCCATATCTGAAGGCTCACATGCAAAACTGGCTTTTGATAATTTTAGAACAGCTTCAAAGTGCATTTTGCTTTCCTCGTCCATGTGACGTTCTTCGTGCAGCTTCTTTAAATGGACGGAAACGATGTCTAACAGATGGCCACACTAATCTGGATCCTCTCTGAAAGCCAACTATGCTGAAATGCCCTTTCTGACTCCATTAATGTCCAGTGACCCAAAAACCGGTATTCACCATTTGATTCCACAGTGCACTGAAGCTAAAGCTTTTAAAGGCCCACATCGTGGAAAAACAACACATTTTCCTCACTTTTACATTTGTCTACTAAGTGAACATTAAACGTTTCAAAGTACGGCATTCACTGCACCCCCCACTCATTTTGAACCCACTGGTTTTGTGACGTCACAACCATACACACATTTCCATATGTGCACCCATTTGGCTTGCAGTCCTGTCCATTCATTTAAGTTAAAAGGGGTGTTTCAGACTGATTTTTCATTGAGGCATAATAACAGACAGCCAAAAAGAAGAGAGCACATTTACATATACCAGTTTTTTTTAAAAAAACATAAAGACAGATTAGAAAATGGTCATGTAAAAATGATTTATACCTAAAAATGCCAAAACTGGACTTTAGGAGGGTAAAAATAAAGTAGAATATGGTCTTTTTTGAAACTGTTAATTTAATGTAAACCCACATTTCTCCAGATATTCAGTAAATTACTTTCAAATGTCCTATTGTGAGATATGTAGCTTTGTTTCACCCTGAGGTAATGTAAAATTATTAACAATTAATATTCCTAATGATTTGTTTCTCTGTTAATAGCCTCGACGGAAAGAGAGCCAATGAATTTCAAATTCAATCTGCGCATTCTTTAATTTGATCAACTGCGTTCGCCTCATAAGGCCTCCGCGCCCTCTGGCACTGTGATTCCTCCAGCGTTTGCCTGCTTTATTTTAACTAAAGACTTGATTAATATTGCTTTTGTCCAAAGAAATTAACTACTTGCCAAAATTGATTTCCCTGGTTGCTTTGCATTGGAACTGGGTTTCTGACGGCTAAGCAATGTACTCCACTCGTCAACAGCCTAAATTGAAATGAATGATTTAGGTGCCTTTTGCCTTCAACAGTGCCATTAGTGTTAGACTGTGATACTGTGATGCAGTTACAGTACTGTATTAATGTAGGCACAGCTAAACATGCAGTTAACACAATTACAGTGCTTTATTAATATGGGCACAATTATAAGTGTATGTAACAGTTATAGCACTGTATTAATACAGCCACAGTTATATGCACATATACCAGTTAGGGAACTGTTTTAGTATATGCACACTTATATGCACACTTGTATGCACATATAATGAAGTTACAGTATTCAATTAATATAGCCACTGTTATATGTGCATATAACAGTTACAGTACTATATAAATTTATTAATGTAGGTACAGTTGTGTCTATATTAATAGATACTGTGACAGTGTTACTATATATGATCATTACACATTACATTTTTATTTTTTACTTTTTATTTTTCTAGAATTATGTGTTTTTTATGACAATTATATGTGTATGTGTGTGTGTGTGTGTGTGTATATATATATATATATATACACACACATACACACACACACACACACACATACATACATTTGAAAATATATATGTAGGTACAGTTAATATATATTAATATAGGCACAGTTATGTGTATATAACAGTTACAGTACTATTTTAATGTAGGTACAGTTAAATGTGTCTGTATAACACTGATACGGTTACTGTATATGATCATTACACTTTAATTTGTACTTTTTTATTTTTATTTTTCTAGAATTATGTTTATTTTATAACAATTATGCCTCTTATTTTAATATTATTTTAATATACAAGTTATAACAATATTTTTATGTTTTTATATTTTGTTTTTTCTATATATGTTTTAGCTTTTTTGGTTATTTTTCACCATCTGTGAAGCGCTTTGAGCTGTATGCTACACAAATTGCATCTCATTGTTACTGTTGTTATTATGACTGTTATTTTTTTATATTTTGTATTTTTCGCCATTCTGAGATGCCATAGTGGCACACAATCTAAACCACTGCAGTGTGGTTGACACTGCTTGTCAGAATTTAAGCAGAGTTTCTATTTATACTCCTCTGGTCTCTCTGCCCTGCTTGTGCCAGCAATGCCAGTGCCAGCTCTCCGCTGGCGTGGGCAGCGCAGGCCTTCCAGAACCTTCCGTCACTTCTGTTCCATCTTCTTGTGTTTATATTAAACAGAGATTGAGCACAGGGAAAGTTTCTCAACACGCTCAGTGTTATCATATGATCAGGAGAAGCCTGTTCACCTCCAGTGTTTCCAAACCCCCCCGCAAACTCCCACTGACACTGCTGTCATGTTTAGTAGCTGCTGTCATTCCGGCAGAGTTTACTCCAGAGTCAGGGCAGACCGGCTTACAGTTTACTCTGATGGAAATACAGTACCACTGAATATACACAGTTACATTATATATACACACACACACACACATACATATATATATACATATATATATATATATATATATATATATATATATGTATGTCAATTTAGACAGCAGCAATTAAAACAGTCATATGCAATAGTTTGAACACCCCCAGTCAAACGACGTTCTGTAATATTTCCTCTATAGAAAACAAACTTGTATATGTCGTTTTTCTCTACATTTTTGTGCCCTGTTAATACCACAACTTGGAAAAAAAGCAAAGCATAACATATATAATGTGCTATAAGTTTGGGACAGGCCATATTTTGTGTATTAATAAAAGTAATAAACTTTTACATATAACTTTAAATTCAGTCAGGGAATGTAAGATTTTACCATGTGTAAATTATGAGTGATCATGCAAAACACATTTCTTTTATTTAGTAAGAGTCCTCAGTGCTGTATTTCACACACAATAATTTGCTTACCCTTTTATTTTTAGGCCTGTATAGGCCACACCCAAGCATACTGAGACGACTGTGAGGGTTAAGAAGCTGTGCCTTGTTTGATTGTATTCATTGTTTCTTATTTCTTAGAAAAACACCTTGCGTTTGGTATATACCTGCTCTGAATTTGCAGGATACTAAAATATGGAGAAAGCAAAATAATTGTCAAAGAATCAGTAAGTACGCTTACATGTTAAGTTTACAATCAATAATCGAATCATAATCAGATTTCTGCAGTTATCCGATTATTCAAATACTCCGATCTAGAAATCTGATTAAGAAATCCAGAGGCTGGATTTGAGCTCAGTAATCAGATTTCCCAGTGCATGTGAACTCTTACTCTGATTTCTTTCTGATTTCTCAGTCTGCACGTGTGAAAACAGACGATGGTACCTGAAATAAGTGAGCAGCGTCGCCACAAGATGCAGCAAAACTCTTTTGGAGCGGCGCTGAAACCAAACACGAAATAAAGGATTTGAATATTCTTCATCTTCTAGATGATGTATGTTCATATTTTCAGGTAAAGTGGTGCAAAGTTTTACGTTACGTTTACGTCACGTCTTCATCTGTGAGTTTATTGGCCGGCTGTAAAGCAGAAATCTGATTACTGTCTGACTCATGTAGACACAGAGTGTCCCCATTATCTGATTACTCAAGTGCATGTAAACGTGTTGATCGGAATTACTGACCAAATCTGATTTTCTGCAGTTATCAGATTATTATGTGCATGTAAACACACTCAATGAGAACAAGTAATTCAACACTATCAATCAAAGATCAGGTAGCTGAAGACATCTCAGAGGAAAATTGTGCAAGATCCAAAAACCCAACAGCAGCATCTAAACTACAGACTCCTCTGAAACAAAGCTGTGTGGCTGTTTCAGAAGGAACAGTAAGAGGACGCTTAAACAGAACAGGATGCACGGCAGAGTTTTCTGAAAAACCAACATGCCAAACTGAAGACAAAGTCATTTTGAGTGATGAGACCAAAATTGTGGTCACAAAAATAAACAATGTTTGGAGACAAATCAAAAAGATGAATACATCATCCCTACATTGATTCAGTACAGTCAGTACATGTACACTATATAGCCAAAAGTGTGTGGTCACCTGACCATCATACCTGTATGAGCTTGTTGGTCATCCTATTCCAAAACTACAGGTGTTAATATGGAGTTACCCTCCCTTTGTGCCTATAACAGCTTCTACTCTTCTGGGAAGGCTTTCCAAGATTTTTGAGTATATTTGTAGGAATTTGTGCCCATTCAGTCAAAAAAGAGTATTTGTGAGGACAGACACTGTTGGACAAGAAGGCCTGGCTGGCAATCGACGTTCCAAATTCATCCCAAAGGTGTTCAGTGGGGTTGAGGTCATGGCTCTGTGCAGGCCACTGGAGTTCCTTCCTTTATGGAGCTGCTTTGTGCACAGGGGCTCAGTCATGCTGGAGCAGGAAAGGTTCTTCCCCAAACTGTTGCCATAAAGTTGGAATCATATAATTGTCTAAAATGTCACTGTATCCTGTGGCATTAACATCACCCTTCACTGGAACTAAGGGACCCAA
The DNA here is from genome assembly GCF_904425465.1 of Colossoma macropomum. Lineage (NCBI taxonomy): Eukaryota > Metazoa > Chordata > Actinopteri > Characiformes > Serrasalmidae > Colossoma > Colossoma macropomum. The sequence continues at coordinate 1,518,830 of NW_023494789.1, forward strand.
ACCCTGAAAAACAGCCCAGCCCATCATCCCTCCTCCACCAAACTCTACTGTTGGCTCTGCATTCTGGTAGGTAACGTTCTCCTGGCATCCTTCAAAACTCTGATTCCTCCGTCAGACTGTCAGATAATAAAAAGTGATTCATCACTCCAGAGAACACGTTTCCACTGCTCCAGAGTCCAGTAGTGGCGCTTTCCACCACTCCAGCCAATGCTTACCATTGCGCATAGTGATCTTAGGCTTGTGTGCTCAGCCATAGAAACCCCATTCATGAACGCACAGTTCTTGTGCTGATGTTGCTCCCAGAGGCACTTTGGAGCTCTATAGTGAGTGATGTAACAGAGGAAAGGCCATTTTTATGCACCACACGCTTCAGACCTCGCCGGCCCCTCTCTGAGTTTGTGTGGTCTGCTGCTTCGTGGCTGAGGTGTCGTTGCTCCTAGGCACTTCCATTTCACAATAACAGCACTTACAGTTGACAGTTGTTCAAAGTCACTGAGCTCTTCAGTGTGGCCAGTTCTACTAACAGTGTTTGCCTGTGGAGATGGCTTGCATGGCTATGTGTTTGTTTTTATACATCTGTTAGCAATAGGTGTGGCTGAAACACCTGAATAAGCAATAATTAAGAGGGGTGTCCACATACTTTTGGACATGTACTGTATACTGAGCTAGTTGATATATACACTCAGTATATAGTGAGTCAATTTATACAGTACTAATGAAAATGTACAGTCAGGATACAATGCTAGTCAATATACGCAGTTTTTTTATGTAAAATTTTGGGAAAGTTTCTCATTGTGAAAAAAGCAAATAAATTCAGTGGAAAGTGCCGATTCTAAATCTTCAATCCACACCACATTTGGGGTTTGTAGGTAGAGGAGGAGATATTTTATTATGATTTAATTTTGATGAAAAGCTGTGATTCCAGTCCCATTTTTGCATTCGGGTCATTGTTTGACATCAAAACAAACAGAAAGTCAGAAATTTAGGCTTGAACCAGTCTATACAGGGTGTAAATATAATGTAAAGTTTATTAACTGCATATAAATAACTATATGATGCAAATTGAATTCATGGCAAAACATGTTTCTAAGCATCAATAGTTTTGATGTCTTCACTATTATTATAAAATGTGGACAATAGCAGAAATAAAGGGAAGGAAAGCTCTTCTAAGAGTAGATGTTTCCCAGCTTGACTGCTCAGACTTACTGCTAACTGAAGTCTCGCTCTGCAGCTCCAACTGTGCCGATTTCTCTCCTCCTCAGCGTGGAAAACGCTGTACGTGTCCTTTTGATCGTTTTCCAGTTAATGCTGCAGTGGTCCTGTCCTCTAAACCCCCCACCTCCAACCCCTGCCGCTGCACTTTGCCCCCCAGCCTTGGCAGGGAAACTCAGTTGTGTAGCTCAGGCTGGTAATTATCCTTCAGCAACACTGTGGATACCGCCCGTAAGGACGCAGCGGCCGTCTTGCTGGGACACATTAGGAGGTGTCCTGTCTCTGTACCCTGAGTTAAGTTGAAAGGGGCTTTTATTATCAATTACAGAGCAATGGACTGCGTCAGCATCTACACACGGGTTTCACCCACAGCTTCCACCAGGACGTACTTCAACACCTCCATTCACCCTGCAGCTAACCACCTACGTTCGTAGACTGCAGTACACTGCAGAAAACGCTGTGCTGGCAAGCGAAAGAGTCTTAAATTCTACTGTTTTAAGAATATGATAAGATTATTTAACTTAATTTTAGGGATATTTGTCTTAAAATGTACTATTTAACTACATTTTACTTATTTAAGTGAATTTATCTAGTTAACGTGGTGCCGATGGAATGGCTTATCTGAAGTGTATTTCCTGAAACAAGCATCATCTACAGTGTTTTTACAGATTATCTTCCAGTTGTTGTTGCTGCTGTAATCAAAATCACTAAGCAACCTTTCTGAGACAATGGCGGAATAGAGCGTTGACAGAGTGACAGTTTTTGCTCATGATTTATCTTCAGAAAAATGGGAAAAAGTGACTAAATCATCCAATGTCATTGAACAAGGACACAAGCGGAGTTCCCAAATCTAGGCTGCAGCTGAGAAAGGTGGGCTCCAGGTAGGACTGTCCTATGAAGGCCACTCATTAGTTTTACACAGAGGTGCGGACTGGAGTCATACGACTTGAACTCGAGTCCGACTCGAGTCACGAATTTGATGACTTTAGACTCGATTCAAGAAAAATCGAGAAAGACTTGGGACTCGACTTTGACTTCAACACCAGTGACTCAGACTTGAGCGTCAAGACCTGGAAAGACTCGAGCCCCAAGTAGAAGAATCGTGGAGAGTCAGACTGCAGACGGGACTTTTGGAATGGATTCATTTCCTGCCGTAAACTGAATAAGCAGCAACGTCGTCAGTGACGTCTGTCACTGTGTTTATGATCAGTTTATTTTATTTCGGAAGACGAGCAAAGCACTCGAGTTCACCTCCATAAGCTGCAAACAAGCGAAGCATCAACAGCAGAGTGGAGTTTAAGTGCTCAGCACTTACTGCAAAAACTTACCAGGCAAACTGACCATTTTCTGACCAGGACAAAAGAAACACAGCTCTCTCGCTTTAACCCATTTTAACAGCTTCTGCTGGTAAAAGAAGCACAACATTTTCCACGAGGCTGAAGTTGACTTGCTGTTCACCAACATTATATTGGAATTTTTCGTTTTTGTTCTCAAGAATTTTTCAAATTCTTTTCTTGTGTAGTTGCACTACTCTTTGTGTATACCAGTATGCCTGTGATGGTTATCTGTGTACCATGGATTTTCTATTGTAGTGGAAAGAGTAAAAAAAAAAATAAACCAACCTTACGCTGCTAACATGCTGTCATTGAAAGGCTACAGTACTGTGACCTTTATTCAGTGTTATGGCCTTAAATTAGCTGAAGAATGCAGACTGACTTGTTTAGGACTCAAAGATTAGGACTGTTGACCTGGGACTGGATTAGAGACTCATCTATCTTGACTTGGGACTTGAGTGTCAAGACTTGAGACTTACTTGTTACTTGCAACTTAGTGACTTGTTCCCACCTCTGGTATTACATGATGCAAAACACAATGGTCTGCGAAGGCCCCTTTATCACATCATCAGAAATGAGCTGAAATGCAAAACTGAGAAGAGAAAATACTGATAAGGTGAGTGAAAACATAGAAAGCAACAAGTGTGAATAATGTAATATGTGGCAGGCAAAACTGTAAACACTGATCAGCCATAACATTAAAACCACCTCCTTGTTTCTACATGCATTGTTCATTTTACCATATATGTGCACTTTCTACAATTAGACTGTAGTCCATCTGTTTCTCTGCATACTATGTTAGCCCACTTTTAACCTGTTTTCCCAAGGTCTGGACCCCCATGGACCCTCACAGAGCAGGGATTATTTGGGTGGTGGATCATTCTCAGCACTGCAGTGACACTGACGTGGTTGTGGCGTGTTAGTGTGCTGTGCTTGCATGAGTTGATCAGAGTTTTGTGTATGTTGCTATATATCTTACCACCAATTTCAAACAATGTGTTGTATTTGGTTTCATCTGCTGCCGTTTCTCTTAAACTCTGTCCAAGTCAGAGGATTAGGGGCAACAGAAAACCAGTTTCTGTTTGAAACTACCTTGGATGACGTAGCGGCCTAAAAATGCAGGCCACCTGGACCGCAACCTATCTTTTGGAATGCTGTTACAGTGTCACTGATGTAAAGCGCTGCTCTTTTGATGCATTACAATAAACTGAATAGCTAATTGGCGCCCCCTTGTGGAGATTTTTTAGCCTGCTATAGGTGAGCGAGTGAAGAATTCAGGTGACTATTGCTAAATGGGACACTTTCAGATTTCCATGTCATATAATCTCATAGGAAGACTTTAATATGCTTATAAAGTCTCCATGCCACTGTACAAAATAAGAACACAGAACAGGCAGGACAACCCTTTTTAGAACCCCTGCTGACTGAACCCTGCATTCTTTCATGTGAAACTGTCAAAATGAGACTTCATTTCTTTACTCTAAAAAACTAGAATGTGATATTTTAATGAATATATTTTAATGATTAATTTTGTTGATAATTATGTTTATAACTGATTTCTTGGAGTCTGTTGAAGAAATTTTCAAAAAGCCAAGCAAGTTCTGAAAAAAACAGAAATATATTTTTATAAATTTGAAATATATACCAAATATATTGCAATTCATGATGATGTACATTTCAAACACTAAAATATATTTCAGAATATATTGCCATATTAATAGAATAGAATTCAGAACCATTAGCCAACTGTGTTCACAAAATTTTATTTGTAATTATATACACAATTTAAAAAAAAAAAACAACATAAATACAAATAAATGCAGTTTACAAAAAAAAAAATATATATATATATATATATATCAAAAAAACATTTTCAAACATTGCAAAAATGTGATAAATACATTTGGAATATATTTTTTCCAAATATGGGTCCAATGAGGTGGGAAACCTCTACTGGCCAGCACCAGTACCACCCTGTCCCACTTTGCCAGTATGTTATTGTACAGTATGTAAATATGGCTTATAAATAAATAAAAACAATATTAAATTAAGTTTCTAGATTTTCTGCTGTACTTTCACAACCAGCCTCCACATGCATAACATCTGCAAATCCTAAGTCACTTTTCACTTCTTTATAGCCTTTACATGATTTGCCTCACACTGCTGTGTCATTTCACTCAGCATTGATTTTCACAGTCCTGGTTTTAATGAAGTTCTCCCTCAGAAGTGACATCACAAACACAGAACCCCAACAGTTTAACACCTCGCTTCCACCAGATGAACTCGGCAGTGATTTTTAGTCATTGAGGAATAAATGCGTGAAGGTACAGATGATTAAGCTTATAGCCGGTGCCCTGGTCAAATTACATGTTTGTTGATTTTCTAAGTGAAAATATGTTAACACACCCTCTACAGCAGGGGTTCTTAATCCTGGTCCTGGAGATCTACCACGCTGCAGAATTCAGCTCCATCTCTAATCTAACACACCTGATCTGGTTAATGAAGGCCTTCAGAGGCATCTACATATTAGAGCCAGGTGTGTTTGATGTGAGTTCTCCAGGGTGGGAGATCTCCAGGACCAGGACTGAGCAGCTCTGCTCTAAAGGAAACAAACTTAAATACAGCATTTCTCTGCTATCTTTAGTGCACACTTTCTACATACTGGAGTTTCATATAAAATAAAACATACCATATAAAATGTGCCATAACTTTTACAAAGGCAATATTGAATATGTTAATTTGAGCAATTAAACAGTATTTGTGCATTAAAATCCCCATAGAGGATGTATTGACTCATTTTCACTTAGAAAATCAACAAAATGTCATTTGACCAGGGGTGCCTAAACTTTTGCATATGACTGAGTGTCCCAATTTACCCAATTTCACACTATGTGAGTGAGTTACAAGCCAGTTTCATGAGCAACCTTGCATCTAAAAATTTGCGCTGAAGGAAAAGGTGCTGCTATCTTGGTAAATAAAATTCTAGTTTGATTTACAGTAAAAACAAACTTGACACTGTCAAAATTTCTCTTTCCTGGCTCCTCCCTCTCCAGTCTATTCCAATGTCTCCTGTCTAGTCCAGCCATCTTTTCATGTTTGCGTATGACTCTAAGCTTGATCCTCTATATCTCCATGTCTATGTTCATATAGCCTGAATCAAACATTTGTGTCCCAACCAGACGTAGAGAAACTCATCTATACTTTTATCTACAGGACAGTGGACTGCTGTAGCGGCCTCTTAACAGGACATCCCAAAAAGACAATTAAACAGCTACAGCTCGTTCAGAACATTGCTGTTAGAGTTTTAACCAGGACAGTGAACTGTAAAATCTAAAATCTTTACACTGGCTTTCAGTCACTTACAGAATAGATCTCAAAGTGCTGCTACTACTCTATAAATTACGATGGTGTTTTAGGGCCATTGTTAAAATAAAAATAGTAGAATTCGAGAATAAAGTCGTAATATTTAGAGAAATAAGTTGGAAGGCAGCACCTCCTCGTGTTAAACGAGAGACGCTGAGGAGGAGGTGGAGTTCTACTTTCATATTGATTCACCCATAAAGAAACACTCAGTCTCCCTGTCTCTCCTGCACATCAGCACCAGCCTGTTATTAGTATAGGAACCGGCTGAAACAGCAGAGCAGGAAACTGTGTTTATCTAGAATAAAGAGCCAGACGGACTCGGAGGAAACTGTCTGTCTGTGTTGTTGAAGAAGAATCTCAGGGAGGGTCGTCTACACTGCTATCGGGGGCTGCATCTCCCCCCATTCAAAGAGGGCATGAAGTTTCACAGACAGTGAGAATGATGATCACAATGATCCACAGAGAGACAGGAGTGAGTGGAGCTCGGGCAGTTAGCCCACTTTATTCTCAGAATATTACGACTTTTATTCTCGAAGTCCACTATTTTATTTTTTTAACAGTGGCCCTAAAATGCCGTCGTATTAAATCACTAACTGGTTTAGGCCCAGAATACATCTCTGATATCTTTAGACAATATAAACCGAGTAGGTCTCTTAGACTGTTAAATACCGGTCAGCTAGCAGAGCCCAGATTTAGCTGTTTTGCTGCATACGACTGGAACAAACTCCCAGACGGTCTTAGATTGTCCCAAACATGGTGATTTTTAAACCCAGGTTAAAAAACATTTCTCTTTTCATGCGCCTGTAGTTGAACTCTGAGAATTGCACTTGAAAAGCTCATTTTAATGTCATTTAATAGGCGGCTATGGTGGCAAGAAACAGCAAGTTGAATTCGCACAAAATAGCAGAATAGCGGTTGTTTTTGGCCACCATAGTTATCCCTGCCCACAGTTCCTATTATGCTGTGCCATCCAAATAAAACCAAACTGAATTCAAACCTGCCAGTTCAGGTTAGGCTCCAGTGTCCTTAGAATACAGTCATTTTCTGACCCTGAATGTTATTCTGGAGTTTCTGCTGCACTGGAGCTACAAATAAATTTGAACTGAATTGAGGTTTAGCGTGTTGACTGCGTGCTCTATGCTCTGAGAAGGGTTTCGGACACTGCTGGTTGGGTGCTTAAGGGTCTGTTCATAATTCAGTCATTTTCTGCAATTGCTGAAGTAATGGAGATACTTGCACTCAGCCCAGCTGACAGAATTCAGCAATCAGTTATGGCCACAGAGCACATTTTAAGCAGCTCTAATGTCACAGAGGCATATAAAATCTGCCTGAAAGGAATGATTTGATGAGGAAAATGTGTTTCCAGAGGGAGGTATTTGTAATAATTAGTTACTGGCGTAGTGGTGAGGGTGGTGTTCTCATGGATATTGGAAAAACTTGAGGAAAATCTTAAGGAAAGCAAAAAGTAACCAGAAGCACTTCGTTGTATTGTTGCAGTGTTTGAACGTTGGATAAAACTTAAAGGACATTAACAGCTTTGGTAAGACAGAGTTTCAAATAAGCATCAAATAGTCCAGTATTTCAAACATCTATTCATTAAATTCGGCAACTGTCCATTGGTTTCTATTGTAAGTGTAGCTTACAGTGTACGTTGCAGATGCAGCAGATAGAGATTAGGTTGAGAACTGTTAAAGTTTTCCTTTAAGTGCTGGCTTTACTACCATTATCACCGTAAAGGATTGAAGTTAATCCTGCTGAAGCTCCTCACTCCCTCCCCTCTGCACTGGAAAATAAGGTCAAGGCTTGCTTACTCTTACGTTACCTTTGTTGTGTCCCACATCAAACTTTTTCATACAGACATAATTATGATAAATGATGCATGTAATCAAGCATTAAGTAGTGGCAGAATATGCAACCTCCAAAGATAGAGCATGCCCATGCTGTCTGTGTCCTTTCTCCCTGGTGGACAGGGACCATCTGGTTACGGCCATTACGGCTGACCCTGGGTCAGGCGCTTTAGTGGGGGGGCCGAGGGCTCACACATCGCTGGGTCTGGCCCCCGAACACCTGACCGCATCCGTACAACCTTCAGAAGTGTTAGGGGACACGTTACCAGAGTCACTGATATAAGAAAGAGAGCAGAAATAGCTAAGCTACTCAATACACTTTTACAAGGAAAGGTTCAGTAAAAATTAACATTCTCCTAAGTTTCCCCTTCACTCCAAAGGTGGGCGATCAGCATGTAGACGTGTACACTGATCAGGCATAACATTATGACCTTGTTTCTACGCTCATTGTGCATTTTATCAGCTCCACTTACTATATAGGTGCACTTTGTAGTTCTACAGTTACAGACTGTAGTCCATCTGTTTCTCTGATACTTTGTTAGCCCCCTTTTACCCTGTTCTTCAGTGGTCAGGACCCCCATGGACCCTCACAGAGCAGGTACTATTTGGGTGGTGGATCATTCTCAGCCCTGCAGTAACACTGACGTGGTGGTGGTGTGTTAGTGTGTGTTGTGCTGGTCTGAGTGGATCAGACACAACAGTGGTGCTGGAGTTTTTAAACACCTCAGTGTCGCTGCTGGACTGAGAATAGTCCACCAAGCAAAAATATCCAGCCAACAGCATCCTGTGGGCAGCATCCGGTGACCATTGATGAAGGACTGGAGGATGACCAACACAAACTGTGCAGCAGCAGATGAGCTATCGTCTCTGACTACAAGGTAGGAGTGTCTAATAGAGTGGACAGTGAGTGGACACAGTGTTTAAAAACTCCAGAAACACTGCTGTGTCCTATCCACTCAGACCAGCACAACTAACACACCACCACCACTGAAGAACAGGGTAAAAGGGGGCTAACAAAGTATCAGAGAAACAGATGGACTACAGTCTGTAACTGTAGAACTACAAAGTGCACCTATATAGTAAGTGGAGCTGATAAAATGATTTTTTTGCCATGAATCCTTGCAGACTGAGTCGGTCATCATTTCGATGAATTACTCTACATAGCCGTATTTTTCTTTTTTTTTTAAATAACATATTTGAATCATCTGTGAATAACATTTCCACCAGAAACACTCCAGAGACGAACATGAAAGAAGGAAAATAGTTCTTAATATTTAACAGTTCCATAGATAACAATTCTTGTAAGTTAAAGTCCTTGTCGTGGGCCCAGGTCTTCAAACGTGTAGAGCCTCGCAGGTCCTGCCGTGTAGGGACAGCAGGGTGTGGAGCCTACCTCCTGGGCAACCGGGCAGGGACCAGCTGGTGGCAGTGGGGAGGAAGGAGGGGAACGACGAAACGTCAGTGTCTGAAAGCAGCAAAGCAGGTGTGTAAGTCGAGTCATTTTAAAGACAGGTGATTGGTCAGAGTGACGTAGCATTGGAGTCTCCTTGGCAGAACTTGCGCTGAAGCTTTCATTTCAGCCCTCAGGTATTTCGAAGCGATCCGATTTGGCCCTATTTGTTAAAAGTTTGGACAGGCCGGCCGTATGATGTCCTGTTATGTATAAAACGGACAAAAATATGCACAAATTTAGGTGGACTTTTGTCCATTTTTACAGACAGCAGTACCCCATACAGTGTCAGAGACCACATTAGTAAGGCCATTGTGTTTTAACTGCATTGATATATGCAGTTTGCATGATGCTAATTGGTTTTGCTAGTAAGCTTTCATTATATGTTAGCTACATTGGCCTCAAAACTAAAGCAGCAAACCTCAGACACAAAACATGTCTCGGCTGATTGATTGTTTTTGGGGTTAGCGTGGGGGGGGGGCGGTTTCATCCAGCTATTCCTTTGCGAGATGAGAATATTCTCTCACCTGAATTTTAGAACATTTTAGTGAAAAGCCCAAGGGAGGGTTTTATAAACAAAAGGATCTTTGCCGTTTTCTAAAGATACAATGCATATGACAGATTTAAGAGATAAATCACTCCACGCTGATGCTGTTAGTGTGATTTTAGAGCAAAGGCGTGTGTCTGGCTGCTGCTCAGAAATGGAGAGATTGTTATATTTATGGTGTGGAATCCCAGAGGGGATATCAGCGCTCCCCTGAGTGGAGCTGGGAAAGAGATGTTTGGTGTCTTTTTCAAACATGATGTGATGAAAGAGGCTACCAGAGTGTTGTGCATATTGATGGTGGCATTAAGGCACAAAAGACAGCTTGACAGGATTCTTTTCCCAGAAACAGATCCGCTGCTGGGAGCCTAAAGGCCTACGGAAACTGCACACTTCCTCAGGAACAATAGGACTAGGCCGTAAATTTTGGGGAATTTAGGGTGCAAGATCATGTGGCCTGTGGTATCATCAGTGGTGGACAATAACAATAATAAATAATAAAAGTAAATGTAATTTGTTACTGTACTTAAGTAGTTTTTTCCTGTATATGTACTTTACTAGAGTACTTCCATTTTGGGTGACTTCTTTCACTCCACTACATTATGCAAAATCTGTCGTTCCTTTTGGTTTATGTGTGCATAAAAAAGGTAACGTCAAAATCAAAGAAGGGCACAGCGGTCACTTTGTTTTGAGCTTGTTTTGACCTGTTGGTCATACCGACCCAGTGCAGCACACGGTTCAACATCAGTGCAGCAGCGTAAAATTTTGGGAGAGTCTATTCAACATAAATGATTAACTAACCTAACTTTGTGTAAACAGACCACAATATAGAAATATGTACTCATATGCAGTTGTGACTGACATGTCTTTTTTCTGAATTTATACAAACACATTTTATTTTATAGCAAATTAGTTTTTGCTAGTTTATGTTTATGAACAGAGACCTACAGATGCAGTTTAGTAAAGGAAACTCATTTGTGAATCTGAGTTTAAAGTTTTTATTAAACTTAAACTTGTAACTAAGTTGCAAATAAATCTTAAACTGAAACTTTGCTTGTTTGTAAAAAGTGATTTCAGAGCCACTCAGTTCTACCTGATGGAAACTGTTTGCCTTCAGTGTTTTGTGCTTCTGATAATTTTAATAGACATCAGCGTCACTAATTAATGACCTTCTATTAAAAGACTGGTTTACCAAGAGAGACACTGGAGTATTTTCACCTAAAATGAGTTAATGAAGCGAGTCTTGTTACAAAAATAATAATAGGACATCAGAGCCATAATTAATCTTTTAGTACTTTTACTTTTGATACTTAAGTACATTTGAAGGCAAATACTTTTGTACTTTTACTCAAGTGGAGGTCTAAATGGAGGACCTTCTACTTTTACTGCAGTAATATTTTACCTTGGGTGTCTCTACTTTAACTCAAGTACATGGTTTGTGTTCTTCGTCCACCACTGGGTATCATTCATTTTTGATTTTAAACAAACTAGCTAGCTAAGTATGTATTGTTAGAGCCACATTCAGAATTCTCGACAAACATTGCAATAATTTAGCTAACAGCACTAGATTTGAGTTGGGATTGGTCATGCTTCCATTTAATGATGACCCTTTTATTGGTTGTGTCATGTTCATACTAAAACTAAAACAGATATGCACTGCACCGATTACTTAGAGCTAAATAGAGTTGCTTAATTTTACTAATTCTAGAGTCAACTCCGATTTTGATCCCAATTTATGGGATCTGAAGAAGCTGATTTCAAGACTCGATCCCACACAATGATTTCCTTGATTCTCCATTCCAAACATCACCATAGCTGCTACATTCACTTTGTTTAATTTTATTTGAAATTAATTTTAAGTTTTATTTTTATTTTTACTTTATCCTTTAAAATTATATAGTATTTCCTTCAATATCTTGCCTTTTAGATTTTATATATTAGCCTATATTTTTGTTTTATTCCTAGTTTAATCTTTACTTTTTATGCACCGTTAAGATTGCTGCCCAATTTCGTTGTACCCTGTGCAATGACAAAGAATCTTGAATCTTGAAGACATTTTCCCCTTTTCAAGCTGGAATTTAACAGTATTTAAATGAGAAAGGGGTAAACGGTGCAGGAGACCAAGAAAAATTCCTGCAAAATTACCAGGAGGGCTCATGTGAGAACAGATACGTTCCCACTACACTGTCAGGAAAAAAGGTAGACGGTAGTGCGCAGGTACATTTTTGTTCATCAAGGTAGAAACAATGTAAATGCGCCCTCAAAAGTTTCAGCTGTGTAGCTTAGATAAGATTTTCCCAGGTGAAAAAGGTACAAATTGGTACCTTTTTTATAACCTAAATGTTGTAAAACTGAAAAATAAAGTCTGCAGTCGAGACAAGCAGTACGGAGTCTATGCAACTGAAAAATATGATGCAATGAAATGTGGTAGAAAAGTCTGGGTGGGCAGGAACTTGAAGCCTGAACCCGACCTGTACCCGTAACTTTGAGACCTGACCTGACCAGACCCTACTGGTACTGCTAAATGCAAAAAATTCATTGAAACCCAACTGAGCCCACTTGCATGAACTAATAGAGATGGATTATCATGAGCTAATTGACTAAAACTTGTATTTTACACATCTGTAGGACACCAACACTATTTATTGTCAATATAAAAGAACAGCATCCACTTTCCACTGATCTCGGCACGAAAGTTCCTCTCTCCACTGCTGCTACTGTAGAAATACTTAATACTTTGGACAACCTTAACAAGCTAGAGGAAGAATCGACTCATCCCTCTTATCATGTGGATTGCAACTGAAGTACTGTTGAACTTCATCCCTGATTTAATTCAGGGGCTTGTTGACCCACTCAGCAAAGTCCGAGCTATTCCAAACATAGCTATAGACTATAATGAGAGAGAGAGAGAGAGCGAGAGAGAGAGAATGTCTCTGTGTCATGAGGTTAAAGTCAGTTTCTCGTTCGCCAGCTCTAATTTTCCCATTCCACCTTAAATGGTGCAGCAGTTGCATTCTACATTTAAGGTGGAACGGAAAAATTCAAACGGGAAACTGGCGAATGAGAAGCGACGTCAGCCTCAAAAAGTCAAATGTTGAGAGACATTTTACGAGAAACTGTTCTACTTTTGCGGAAAGGTTTCCTGCTGGAGATGTGAGAAAAGCGGCTTTAGCTGAGCTAAAGCTTAAAGCAGAGCGAAGTAAGTCTGTGTTATGATGTCATTTTTATTATATTTTTAGCCTATAATATTACATCAGCACATACTGAGACATATTTACAGCCAAAATGGTAAAATGGACATAAAATGTTGCTGCTCCCAAGGTGGTTTGATCTTTGTTAAAATGACAAATGGCTCTTCTTAACATTTGGACTGCAGACCCCTGATCTAAGTGGAATCAAGTCCAGAGTTTTGAAGTCGATGCTCAAGAAGAGCTGATTCTTTTTGGGATTGACTCCCCTACTAGTAAAATTCTAGCTGCCTACATGTTAAATCACATGGATTAAATCCTGCTTTGGCTACTTTTCCTTCCAGTCTTAATGTGAGATCATTCCGGTTGTATCAGCCTTAAGATTTACAAAAATTCCTCCAGCTTCAAAGCCAAATATAAGAGCAATGAAGGGAAGAATTCAAAGGAATACTGTAGTCTAGTAGTATTTGCCGTGTTCGTAGTGTAGGATTGATTATTAGAACAACAATTTCAACTCATTTCTCTTAACTTAAAAAAAAAAAAAAGGACACAAAACCGGTTATCCTAAAACTCGCTTATAATAGGAGCCAATGAAAAAGCTCTGATGAAAACTTCCCTATGTCCTCTCTTTGTCTCTTTGGAAAAGTCAGGAGACGGACTTCTCCACCTAGATTTGAGGATTTCATTAGAGATGCAGGTGGGCGGAGCTCTTTGACATTTGGTCTCCTGCCCTGGCTTATGTGTAAGGTACTAATTAGCAGAGAAAACACTGTCAAACTGCCATATGGTGGGACAGAAGCAGCAGCTTGCCAAGCACCATAACAATCCTGAACATTCGAGGCCGCAAGCAAACCTCCAGACAGCCTGTGTCAGGTATTAAGATATATGTAAATGCAGGCTAAATTAATCAATGCATTAATGTGCTTTTTTTCCCTCTCTTGTGTTTCTTTCTAGTCTCCAAGGTTATTGTTTACAGCGGATGGTTGGAGTCTGTAGCATCGTGACGCATGTTCACTTTCTGCTCAGTTGGGTGACATTATGTGAGCAAAGAGTGTGTAACTGAGACTCTGTCCTGCAGACAAGCAGAATGTGATATCATTAACTGTGACCTAATAAAATCACACCCAGCATACTGACAAGTTGGAGCTGAAATTTGAGGAAAATAACTATGACACATTTCCACTTTATTCCAAAGAGTCAGCAAAGACATATTTGATGTCTGAAGTTTGCTTTGTGAGTTTTGTACTGGAGCTACAGGGTAATGTAGCCAACACATTTATAGCCCACCAATCAGCACAGTGCAAACTGCATACCTTAACCGTCACACATTCGGCTCAAACATTGTTATATTTTAATCACAAATAGACTGTTATGTGGATTCTGACACCATATTAAAAAGGTCAAAATATCTGTCTAAACATTGTAAAACCTGATGAGTTGAGTCAACTCAAATTATTGGAGGAAACTCATGACCTCAAATGTTTTAAGTTCAATAACTCATTTACACTTCAGTAAATTGTGTAAATTATACTGACTCCATTTGTTTTGTTGATATTAAAATGACTGAGTATGTGGGATTTATGTTAAAGCTGTTCTTACTCAACTTTAATAAACAATAGTAAATTAAATTCACCATTAGGTCTCATTTTGACAAATTCATATTGTATTTCAAAAAATATTATCATGGACATTTGTAACAATGTCTTGTCCACCTTAATGTCACTACAGACCACCCTGCCAAACACTGACAGTACAGTCCAGAGTACAGATGTAGTCTCTGTAGCTTTTAGCTACAGCAGAACCTCATTCAGCAGAGAGGAACTCAGTAACTCAGCTCTCTCAACACTGATTACTGATCAGTACTGATCAGCATGAATCATAAAAATTTATAAATCTAGTCGACACAGGGGGAAGGCAGGCTGGGGAGAATGACAACGCGCAGACGGTGAAGAGACGCGCCCAATATGTAAATATATGGTACTAAGAGCCAATAGGAATGATGAGTTTTACTCAAGAAGGCTGCATTGACCAAACATTCATCAAGTAAAGCTGAGAGTCTAAACTGCAATAAGTTTATTGAACTCAAAGATCCTGTTTGATGGGGTCTTTGAGTCTGAAATCATCAAAATAAAGCTATGAGGAAAAAAAAGTCCAAATCATTTAAATGTAAACATTTATGTTGTTTGTCACATTAAGCCACACTAAATTTTCCCATTATTGGCCTGTTTGTATTTGCATGTAAAGTCAAGCTAAATAAAAATAGTGAATGATATATTTAAATAAAGTTACCTCAACTCAGAATATGCTGAAAAACAATCTTACTTTAAATGACCGAGTTATTATCTCAACAATTCATTTTAGGGTTAATTTCATTTTTCAGTTTAAGTTACTCCGACTTCCTGTAGTATTTAAGTTGTGTTAGCGTAATTCTTTCATTAAGATGTGCAGTGAGTTTTACAGTGACAGGGTTAGACTAGGCCTGGATAACAGGGTGATGTAAGCGGATAATGTAAATGATTGACAAGTAAACTGATGGTGATGCTTAAAAGGCGATGATCGGCATGTTGGGAAAAAGAACTGATAGAGGACTTGAGAGGACTACTTTAACGTTAAACAGCTTGCTAAGAAGATTAAACAGTATGAACACAATGTTTTGTTCACTTTTACTGTTAAAACTTTGAGCTATTATAGTATCTTAATAAGCAGTTATTCATCAGTGGAGGAGTAAAATGTCACGATAATTATTTTTAAATGTGTCCGAGGTCTTCTTTATCATTTCTTAACTGTGTTGGGCTCAGATCTCACGATGGGGTTCTCACAGCCAGCCTCCCATTTTAACAGATTTTACCTCCATTTCCTCCCATGTTAATTTTTCTCCTTACTCTACTCTTCTTCCCTACTTTCATGACCTTAAAACAGTCGGCATGCTGGAGTCACCAACTTGGGTTGTTAACAGAATTCAGCACTGAGGTCTACGAGGACCACACTCATGAGAAAATGGATGTGAAGTAAATAAAATGTGAATCAGAATCAGCAGAGGGCCGTTTAGTGCATGATATACATATTACGCTCTACATAGATACGTAATAGTGTCTATAGGACTTAAAAGGTGAACAGTTAACAGCAGCACACAGCGTGAGAACACCACATTATGGAAAGCTTATCCAAAAATGTTTTAGTTTTTTTTGAAAGCCTTTCTTAATTATAATTTCATTAAACTGAAATTTAAACAGCTGATTGTTTTTATATCATTATTTTAAATTGCTTTTCTTATTATTTATTCATGATGTAATAATGGTTATCATTGTCACTACACAGTAAAATAACTGGTGCTGCCGTTAGAAATATCGAGGTTTATTCTGCATCTTGCGTGATGATGGGCATGTTTGGGGCTGTTTTGGCAGAATTTCGGGCAAAATTCTGCTCTTGGGCTGTATTGAACCAAAATTTCAGCGCTGTTTTATCTGTATTTGTCTTCATTTGTATAGAAAACATTGTGTCATACTATGTCAGAAACCACATAAACCAGCCTATTTTGTTACGGGATGGCAGGGAGGCAGACCCAAGTGAAGAGAGGAAAACCCGTGAGAAAGAGTTTTAAATGAATTTATTGAGGTGATGGAGTGTGAATGTGGTGATACTGCACATTGGGGTTGAGGTGGCTCAGAGCCAGGCTCAAACCAAAATGTACTGCTTGGCAGTCCGAGGAGTTACCGCTGCACCACCGGGAAACAGGTGAAAACAGGAAAAACACCTCAATGAATGGGACATAAAAAAACGTCAGGAAAAAGGCAAACAAAGGGGACGCTGAAAGCAGTGTGCTCAAACAAAGGCTGAGATAGAAAAGTGAAATAAAAGTTCAAGCCTTCTTTTTGGGCTGTTAAGTAGTTTCGGGGCAATTTCTCTCTTTTGTTTTTTCAGGCTTCTTTTCTTTTCCCTTCCTTTTTTCATCTAAATACCCACCTGGGCTAAGTAGCGTATCGGTCACCCCTCTACAAAGGTGTGGCAAGTGGAGGAGTCCACAGGTGTGCCAGGTTGGGCCTTATCAGCCTGAGGGCTTCTGTGAATTGGAGTTCCTTGAACTTACGGCACCTCGTCGCCGTCGCCCTCTACTGGTGGTTGGCGGTGCAGCCTGGGCCCTTACATATTTAAGATTACTCAACACAGTTTAGGCAAATGTGGGATGATTTAGGCTTGCAGTTAGCACAACGCTAATTAAGCTGATTACTATAAGCTTCCATTACATGTTACCTGTGTTAGCATCAAAGCTACAGTGCTTAAGAAATCAGCCTCAGCCAGCATGTCTTGGCTGATTGACTACATTTGGTCTAATAAGAGAAAACTGTTTAAATGATCTTCCTCACTGAACTATCACTTCAGTCCTGCATGGTGGAAAAATGGTGTCAGCTGGTTAAAAGCCAGTGGCAATGAGCATTAAGAGGAATGTAATAAGGTAGAGGAATGTGCCATTTTATTAATGAGACTTCGGGGTAAAGGCGTGAGGTGGATGTTCTCTAAAGCTAATTGCCATGTCAAAGCAACAATACAGCTTGGCTTGTTAGTGTGTTAACTTTTCAGCGGTGTTTACCATCGTGTAGACGCTGGGAGCTTTAACAGGAAATGGGAAGTGTTATATTTGAAGCAGATTCATCGACTGCAGAGCAGATAGAGCAGGCAGAATCTTTTGAAGGATCTTTTTTTGGGAGTTTTCTGCCGCTTTCGGTCCCATTAGCTGTCTTCGCTGTCATTCCAGAATCAATTGGTTGAGCTTTCTGTGTCAGGCCTGATGTGCGGCAAAGAGTGAAAGAGTCAGAGATAAAATGAAACAAACCTTCGCCACAAGAGGAGGGAAAAAAATGGAGAGATTTTCACTCAAAACTAGTTTTCATGGTGAATTGAGCTGCCTATAAGCTATAAGCTTGTTGCTCCCTTTATAAAAGTGTTTGTTTGCTGTATACGACATTCAATATCTCATGGCAAAAGACACGTTCATCATTTGAGATGCTTGGTTTAAATAAACTTCATTAACACTGTTTGTTCCATGTCTATTTCAGCACTTCAGAATAATGTTATGCTGTGAAAAGGTGCAATTCGGACATAAAGTGTCCAAACACTGAAGGGCTCACGTTATGAAAACATGATTATTAAAATTATATAAAAAACGTGCGATGTAGTATGTAAGCATTGTTGTAGTGTTCAGTCCATACAGTCCATAAGTTGAATTAACTGTGTGTCACAAAACTAATACATTTTCATATACTATGTGGCCAAAAGTATGTGGACACCTGGCCATCACACCTATATGAGCCCGTTGAACATCTCTTTCCAAAACCATAGACATTAATATAGAGGTAGCCCCCCTTTCCAGCTATAACAACATGCTTTCCACAAGATTTTGGAGTGTGTCTTTGTGAATTTATGCCCATTCAGTCAAAAGAGCGCACAATTATCCCTCCTCTACCAAACCTTTGCATGCTTTATAAGACTCCAGCCTATGCTTGGCATAGCACATGCTTATGTGCAGCTGCTTGGCCCATTTCATGGAGTTTCCAACACATAGTTCTTGTGCTGATGTTGCTTTTAGAAGCAGACTGGAATTGCGTAGCTCTCACTCTATGAGTTTACAAGGTCTACTGCTTTGTGGCTGAGCTGTTTTTGCTCCTGGATGCTTCCACTTCACAATAACAGCACTTACAATTGGCTGGAGCAGATCTAGCAGGGCAGAAATTTCACAAACTGATTTGTAGCAAGTGCTACAACATTGTCACATTTAAAGTCACTGAGCTCTTCAGTATGATCCATTCGACTGCCTGTGTTTGTCTATGAAGACTGCATGGTTATGTGCTTGATTTTATTCGCCTGTAAGCAATGGAAGCGAAGTCAATAATTAGGATGGGTGTCCACATACTTTTGGACATATAGTGTATATCCACTTATTCACCATACACCCATTTAGCCCTGCCCAATCATGTGTTTAAGTCTGGCCAATCACAAGAAAGCTCATTTACATGCAGAACAAAAACAGCCCATTTGATTCTAATGGATAGAGTAAGTTGGAAAATAGTAGTGTAAATATAAATTATTGGGTCCATAAACCCACACAAATGTCATTAGTGGACTTCAGGATCAAATATAAAAAGACAAACAAATTGCAGAACACAGGCCCTTTAAAAATAAAGTGGGTTTATAAGGACGCAGTTCTGCAGAGCGACCCTGAGAGGTTGAGGGCGATGGAAACTCCTATCAATACTTTCATCAGTCTGGAGCCAGCTCGTAAATCAAAGCATCAGAAAGCTGGCAGTGACCTTCAGCAAAGCAGCCTGGCACTCCTGGCACGCTTGTGCCTGCATGGCCCCGAAGGACGAGACAAAACAGCGTCAGTGGCCGTGCTGGGATTACTGACCACAGGACAGGACTTTACACTGAGAAAGGAAAACATACACCGCAGGCTAGCAAACCAATCAAGTTCACGCTGTAAAAACACAGACGGTCAGCGCATTTTCTTCCAAAGTTTAGAGGAAAAATCCATCATTTTCCACCTAATCTATATCTGATGCTTCTGTAGCATATAATCAGTTACTTCTATAGTCATTTCAACACCTTACCCTGAACTTGGAGGAGAACACAAAACCTGTCGACTCAAAACTCTTTTATAATAGAAGCCAAGCTCTACTAATAAAAAGCTGCAGATCATATATATAACCTACTGTTCTGGCTACCTTTGCATTTAATCTAAGTCAAAGGGGAATTTCATCCATATTGGGCATATCGCTGCTGTCGGAGGAAAACCTTGCATCTCAGTTTTTGTCGTTTTTCAGTTTTTGACATAATTTAAAAATGCCTATTGCCCTTTAAATTGTGTGTGAATTTCATGGTGAACGGATCAACAGAAACGGCCCAAAATGACTTGATAAAACGTCTGGTTCCATTGACTTACATTAAAAGTAAAGTAGTTTTTTTCCTTCTCCTGTAAAGTTACCATTTTGGAGATACGAGGTTTTCTTCCAACAACAGCGACATACAAGCTGCAAAAATTCAGCATCACCATCAAACTTAAGGACACTGAAGGGAAGGCTTTAAAGCAGGGGTGTCCAGTCTTATCCACAAAGGGTTGGCGTGGCTGCAGGTTTTCACTCCAACAAAGCAGGAGGTCAGACCAACTGATTAAACAAGTAGAATCAGGTGAGCTCCAGCTCGTTTGGGCACCTCTGCTTTAAAGGAATACTCCAGTGTTTTTCAACCTAATCTCTATCTCATGCATCTGCAAATTACGGTCAATTATCACAGACAATTATTTTAACACATTTCCCTGAACTTAGAAAAGAACACAAAACCTGTCCAATCAAAACTCATTTACAATAAAAGTTAATGGGCATTTGCTGGATTCCATGTAAATGTTTATACAGAACACAAATCTTTGTAGGACTCTCTCATTAAAAATTTTGAAGTATGTCTTTAATCCTTTGAAACTGGCCATGCTGGCAGAAATCACACCAAGCTAAAAGTAACAGCACTGGCTTACGGTGTTGTGTGTCCATTCTTATATTCCTGTCTTTGTAAAGATCTGCTGAGCCAACCGTATTCAGTTTATAGTGCAGCACTTAAACTGTTCTAGGCTTCCATTTGGTTTGATGTAGTATGTAAACATAGTTAGTTTCTAACTATACCGTTCACTCCCCAGTCCATAAATTCCATATATGGAGGCTATGCTGTATGTTGAATTCATCATGGTTATGATGGCATGCATATATATGATCATGCTTTCAGCCTAGAGCAGCTTAGCGCCAACACTTCACATTAACAGTTTGTTCCGTACAGACTCCTTTTTTTGAATGTGGGATACCTCATTTCACTTGTGAAGAGGTTAGCCAAGGAGAAAAGAGATCATTTACATATGCAGTTGCGTAAAAAAGTCTTGGTCTGGTGGAATTATGGTTTAGTTGATTTTCTAAGATAAAATAAGTCAACACATCCACTACAGAGAACACACTCCAGCACCATTTAATGCACAATCACTGCTTATTTGCTGAATTTAGCACATTAGGGGGAAAATAAACACAGTGTGGTCTGTGCAAAAGTGATAGCACACCCTATATTTTGTTAAAAAAAATTTTCAGCAAATCCATTAAAATTCTGCACTAAAACTTGTATAATAAAATTATATATGTGTATATAAACCATATCTTCTCTTAAAAAATCAAACAAAGTGTCATTTTCCTGGGGGTGTTCAAACTTTTGCATACCGACTGCATGTCTGTCTTTAGGACACAGTAAGAAAAACAGCCTGTTTTATTCTAAGGGGAAAAGAGAGAGAGTAGAAAGTGGTCACGTAAACATGAATTGCAACTATTTTGGTACACAAAACCAAACAAATGTCATAAGTGGACATCATAAGTGTAGAAATTAAATATAAAATAAATGTAAGATATGAGTCTTTTAAATCATATCTCCAGCTTTAGCACAGCCTCGGCTAATAAGATTAAATAAAATGCATGCAAAAAGTCTGAAGAAGGTTAAAGTGTCTGTGATCCTTCTGCAAGTGTGTACAGTTCACCATTAATGGCACACATAGTTTACGGTTGTGGGAAGGTGATAATGGAGTACAGACCCTTTTAGCCCATGCAATTAGTTTTAGCTCGAACTAATTGAATTTAAACTTTACGAGTCACACTTTTTTTTTCTTTTTTTTTCCCAGGGTTAAGATTGACTCTTTTCGGAGATCAGAGTGTGAAAATAGACCTCGCTTTTTTAATTCGTTTCCGTTGGAGCCCAGCACATGTATAAAAAAAGGAACAGCCATTTTAAGAGGCTAAATGAAATGTCCTCATTTCCAGACTATTTATAATGGAGGATGTAAGAGGTGAAAAATTAAATAGTGTTAGTAGGTGTGGTTTTGCCAGGAGACTTTAAATCAACCTAGTTCCATTCAAACGCAGGATATAGAGGATAACTCGCTGACATAATGCCATAGTTCATCTACATAACACAGCAAACAGTCAGACGTAAAACAATTAGATGATAATTAACTGACAGTCAGCTTACAGCTGCACTGCAGTGTCTGCTGCATTCATCACACATTTCTCTCAAGTTGTTCTCAAACAGACTCAGATAGACTTACTTATGTTGCTTCTGTCACTTCCTGACCAGTGGTGTCCAGACAGGTGGGTATACTGTGCGTTCTTAGGGACCCCCATTCGAACATGTGTGACATCCACGTGAATGTACACATACAATTCCCCGATGTGCTTTATTACTAAAGGACTCAAAGTCTTAAAAAAGGATGTCAACATAAACTTAATACAGTATATTATAAGCCCAAACAATGTTTGTTTGCATTGAAGTGCATTCATTTACACTACTGTATAAAACACAGAGACCACCCTTCATTTATTTTGTTTCCAAATACTCAGTATGTTCAAGTTATTCATTTTTCAGGAGATATTTCTGAGGAGATTAGCTATAAGATAATTCAAAGAAAAAGGAGTCAAATGAACATAAGTGAAAAAGCGGGAATTTTCAAAACTTTCCAAAACTAAGTGATTAAAAGATAGAGAGAAAATAGGATCCCCAAAAACTGCACAACACCTGCAGACCACAAGAACTGTGACTATCAGATGAGCAGAACTTAAAGCTTTGAGAGAGAGGAGAAAATCAAGCTGCTTCAGATCTGAAAACATCCACAGGTGTTTCTGTCCATCCGTCCACTGTGAGAAGACGACTCAGCGCTGTGGGTCTGAAAGGATGTGTAGCTGTCAAGAAGAACCTCACTGAGAAAAGAAGGCAAAAAATAATAAAGACTGTAAATCAAACACAGAAGATGTTGAGGTTCTCAGAACAATGGACCATCCAGTCCATTTGTCCATAACCCAGCATCACTGAATTTGTTTGGGATTAGTTAACAGTAAATATTGGGGGAAAAATGATATAATATAATATTATATTCCCTTAAACTTACATTTCCTGTTTCTTTTTTTATTTTTTATTTATTTATTTATTTTTTATTATTATTTTGCTAAAATTGAATAACTTTTTGACCATTTTGACTGGAAAGTCTCTGGCGTTTGCAGTACTGTATGTATCAATTGAAGAATTAAAGAATAAAATCATATAATGGATTTCATAACTGATTGGTTGGACTGGAATGTGGACAAAAGTATGTTGCACCACATAAGCAGGTCTGCTCTCAGAAAATAAAGGGGCTGTTTGATTTAAAAACTGAACATACTGAGAAATGTTGGAACAAAACCTTGTATCTCTTGTTGTTTGATGAATGGACCAACATAAACAACCCAACTATAGTTGCAAATATTAAAAGTCAAAAACATTTCATCCTGTAAAGTTTACCTTTTTTGGAGATATGAGGTTTTGTTCTGACAGTGACATTGTTGAGATTAATTGCAATTGCATTTCATGTTGAGGTAGCAAACTATATGCATATGCTGACATACTACTTGGTTGAATGGAAATGTATAGGATAAGAGGCCTTTTTCCCCATTTCATTTCATTGTTTTCTGCTGGAAGTATTTGTTGCAGGATTACGCAGCTTCTGTACAGCCTGTACAGCTTACCCAAGTATTCAAACTCGAAGTAAAAACAAGCTTACTTCAGTTTGAATGGCTTCTCAGCTGACAATGAGCAGAGGAAAAATGGGTTTGTACAATTAGGAGACACAAAGGAATAAACTCTGTCATATGGAGGAAAAGCCTCTTTGTGTCAGTGTTTCATCACCGCTGACTAACGTTACCCTGAAGGCAGTTTGGGCTTTAAACTTGGTGCTGTTCCCAGCCGCTTTCAGTGGAACAGTTTTATGTTCCATGTTAAAAACTGTCTGCAGTTCTCAGCAGATGTTTGTTCCCTGGAGCTGCTGGTGGTGGAATATGTGGTGTATCAGTGGCTTTAGGGACCATGACAATACTATACGCCCCTGCCAGTATGTGTGCGTGTCGATCTTTTTGCTTCCTGATTTATTGTTAGCAAACTGTTTCAATATCTCCAGCTAACATGGCTAATTTAGCTTTTTTGGTTATAGTTGTTCTCTCCTATCCATCAGATTACAGCTGACACTATCATACTCTGTCAAGGAATTATTACATGAAGAATGTATATTATATTTATAATTATATATTCTCAACACATCCACGAATTTCAATCTTGGCAACTATGACACAGATGAAGTGACACACCTTTGCAGGATGAGCTGAAATGATATGAAAGACAGTATTTCTGAAGTTAATGATCGTTTATATGTCAATAGTGGGATCTAATTTATAGTTTACATGCATTTACATTTATTGCATCCAATTAATTTCCCCTCAAATTCATGCCTCCCTGATCATTCATAATCTCAGTTTGCTAAAACAACAAAAAGGCCGAGAAAGGTCAAAAAGTCTTAATCCATTCAGCATCAAACCAAAGATTTATATGCTTCTTGAACCTTTTTGCTTTCCATAGTTCCAATGATGTTTAGTGCTGATTTCTGCTCAGTGAATGTGCACTCCTGAGGACTTGGGGACATGGATTTGAGGTGAACTGGATTGGGTGCAACAATGACATTTTGTAGACTCTTTTATCCAAAAATGCTTTGTTGTGCACTCAGTTGTCCACTTTGCTAGTACAAATAGGTTGGAATCCAAACTACACTGTTAGAAATAAAGGTTCTGTTCAGGTACAGTTCTCGCTCATCAAGGTACAAACAGTGTAAATGTTCCCTCAAAGCTCCAACAGTGGTTTTAAGGTCTGATTGTGAACCTTAAATAAGTTTTTCCAGGTGAAAAGTTCGTATTTGTACCTTTTCATAACTGAATGTTTTAAAACAGAACAGTAAAATAAAGTCCTGGAGACGAGACGGGGTGTGTGGAGTCAGTACAGCTTAGAACATATCATTTCAGTGGATTATGGTTCAGTTATGTTCCCTGACTAAAGGTACTGAGATGGACCATTGAGGGTTCCACCCCAGTGACGAGAGGGGCGCTGACCCAGAGACAGATTCGTATCTTTATTTCTGAGAGTGTAGTCCTGAGCTAAGAGGCTGCCAGAAAAGAAAGCCAGTGCTGATACCTAGAAAGAAAGATACAGAATTAAGCACAGTACAAGTGCATTACAATGCATTTCAGTAGGTACTTAGATTAGTGCTCACTTAAATGCTTTACAAAGAGATGGTCTTCAGTTTGTGATTGAGGACCATGAAGGACTGTTGGGAAAGACTGGAAGCTCGTTCTCCCACTTGGGTGTCAGGACAGAGAAAAGTCTCAATGATTGTCTTCCATGCATGTTAAAGGATGGCTGGTCAAGCCAAACTGTACCTGAACCACAAAATACTCAAGATGCATACTGCCATTTATTGTGAAAATGCCCTATTCATTCTATTTGAGATTGCTTAACAACTTGACATAGTTTACAGCAAGTGTCTGATGATTTAGGCATGCAGTATGCATTTTGCTAATTGGTGGGGTATTAAAGTCCATTACTTTTTAGCTACACTAACTTCATAGCTGCAGCGTAAAATTAAAGAACCACACTTCGGACACCAAACACGCCATGGCTGATCAGGGTGAGGTTTTGGGGAAGAGTATCTACTTTTGTTTCTCACTGAACTATCACTTTAAATATTAAGACATACGCGCTAAACAGAAAGTTCTGGTTCTGTTTTGATGTTTCATGATTGATGTGTTAATGTGGTTTTTATGTTAACAGGTGCACTGTAGAGAGACCGAGGTAGGAGAGTGTGTTCGGTCAGTGTGTTCTCTGTGTATTTGGTGTATTTTGCACTGAAGCCCAGGTGATTCCAGAGCTGGGAGAAGCTAAATGATTCATAAATGTGGAGTGTGGAAGGTTTAGAAAGGCGAAACTCCAGCCGGTCTCACCACGCTGTGAGTGTGTGAACACTGCGTGGTCAGGGTGTGTTTGTTTAGAAGCAGTAATGAGTGAAAAACATTGATTTTTGTGTTTTTCCGCGAGCCGCTTCACTTCAGACAGTTTTCCCTCCTTCCCTCTGCTGCGCAGAGACTTCAGACAGCAGTCCGAGCTGAAATATCTAACATTTCGTTCCTCAAATGTTTAAACTAAAAAAAAAACAAAATAAAAATAAACATTTTGAATGTTTAAAGTCATGACGATGACCAGTGACAGTAAGATCTGTACATAAAACCAAATTAGAACAAAACATGTTCAAAATGTTATTTTTATGTATTAAAGTTATACAATATAAATACAGTGAAAGATTAAACTACAGTTTTATACAGTTCACAACTGTCAAATGGTTAAAGTGATTTTCAAACATTCATGTTTTGTGTAATTAATTGTGATTAATCATATTATCCTTATTTTATTTGTATGAGTGATAAACAAACTGCATCAGGATGTATTTATCGTGTATTTATCATTTTGTTATTGAACATTTTTGGCATGTAGACGCAGGGTTCAAATGAACATGAACATAAAAATCATGTAATTTCAATCTGAACTCGTAATGCCTTGGCAATGGACAAAAATAGTTTTTTTATGTTTTATATATATGTATATATGGGCGGCACGGTGGCGCAGTGGGTAGCGCTGTTGCCTCACAGCAAGAATGGCCTGGGTTCGATTCCCGGCCGGGTGACCAGGGTCATTCCTGTGTGGAGTTTGCCTGTTCTCCCTGTGTCTGCGTGGGTTTCGTCCGGGTACTCCGGTTTCCTCCCGCGGTCCAAAGACATGCAGTCAGGCTGAATTGCTCCTAGGTGTGAGTGTGTGTGTGTGATTGTATATGCATGTCTGTCTGCCCTGCAATGGACTGGCGACCTGTCCAGGGTGTTTCCTGCCTTCCTCCCAATGACAGCTGGGATAGGCTTCAGCACCCCACCACGACCCAGAAGGATAAGCGGTTTAGATACAATATATATCGCTGTTGTCGGAAGAAAACCTTGCATCTCCAAAATGACAACTTTACAGGAGAAGGAAAAAACCTACTTTACTTTTAATGTCAATGGAACCAGAATTTTTCCAAGTAAATTTGGGCCATTTATTTTAGTCCATTCGTCATGAAGTTTATTCACAATGTAAAGAGCAACAGGCATTTTCAAACTATGGCAAAAAGTAAAAAATGACAAAAATGGAGATAGTAGGTTTATATACATATATATATATATATATATATATATGTGTGTGTGTGTGTGTGTGTGTGTGTGTGTATAACATCATCTAGGGGTATTAAAATCATGAGACATGCACTTTTTGTATCTGTAACAATTAACAATCTATTCAATAAAATAATGAATAAAAATTCATTTTAAAACAAATTTATTAACTATTATTGTAGTCATGTCTATAAACTCATCATTGTACTTAGAAATCATTTGCCTTTGAATTCAGTTTATGCACAGTTTTTGCGTTTGTTTATTTTTAAATAAATAAACACTGTATGAACAATGGCACATTTTCATGGTTTTCCAGGGCTCATACATTTGACCTTGTGAAATGTTTATTGACCTTGGCATTGATTGCACTAGTAAGGCCAGTTGAGATGCAATACCCTGCCTATTATTTCAGAATAGATTATTGTTCATAACAATCTATTAATAATAGAAAAAATAAAAATAGTTAATAATAATGGTAATAATAATAGCACATTTCTGCATCTTTCATTTACTTTGCTGCAGTGATTCTTTAATATAACTGCATATTGTCTTTTTCTGTGTAGCTGTTTTAATGCGCTCTGTTCTCCATTTCACTTCAGCCTGATCGCTGTAGCTGTTTTTGTGTGTGTTTGTGTGTGTGTGTGTGTGTGTTTGTGTGTGTGTATGTGTGTTAATGTAGGAAATGGCCGTGTTTTAGCACACGGCTATAATCGGACAATAATTGGATTGGATTAGGTTTGGGAACAGCTGGGAAAAGCCCACCTGCTTCACAGCAGCATGAGGGGTGTGTATGAGGATGAGGATTAGCCTGTGTGTGTGTGTGTGTGTGTGTGTGTGTGTGTGTGTGTGAGTGTGTGTTGGCTGGACTAATAGAAAACAAGGTTTAATCAGTGCAGCTGTGGTCCCTCAGACCACCATTCACCAAGAACAATGAAAAACACCATCTAATCTGCCTCTGATTCCAGGAAGAAGTACAATATATTAGTTATTCATGTTACAGAAAGCGCATTGTTTTCACTGCTGCTTAGACTGGAGAATGGAATAATAAATGAATCAAGTCAAATGCAAAATAAAGGTAAAAACGACTGATGCTTCATCCTAATTACATAAAAAACACTAATACTAATACATTGTTTACACACTAAATTAAACTCTTTTATTTCACATAAGTAAAGAGTTTTACATCATTTTCTTTCTAATGCCGTTACTGCTGTTTCTACCCATTAGGACTCACCTCCTCCATCACACAGTGCTTACAGACTGGGCTAGCATGGGCTTCCTCTGAGACACGTGAAACCAGCCACCAAAGCTTTTCGAACTGCTGCTAACTTTGCTTCGTAGGACTTTGGAAGAGGACACTAAATGCCAGGCTCGTACATCAGCAGACACCTGCATTGGCTGGGCATTGTGCTGAGGGGAGAGGGAGAGCCAGCCTACCACCCAGAGAGAGTGAAGCCAATTATGCTCTCTTGGACTCCTGGCTGGGAATTGAACTTACAGTCTCCCAACAATAAGGCCAGTGCTTAGACGGTTGCATCATTCAGTGAAACTGTGTGGAAAGAGCAGATTCTAAATGTTCAACCCATACCATGATATTAACATTGATGAGTAGTTCATCTTGTTTTTGCAGAAAGAAAAGCCATCTCTTACATTTTTGCCGTGTTTTTTTGTAATTTCTTGACATCAAAACAGTCAGAAAAAAGTCCGAAATGCAGTCAGACTCGAACCTGTTAATCCAGAATGTATATCAAATGTGAATGTAATTAACTGTGGAACTAACTATGCAATTAATGATTTAATTGTACAATTACATTTAAAACTTAAAGCAAAACAACAGTAACAACTTGAATTCTCAGGTTTAATAAACTGTCTTAACACATACATGTCGCTGTTGTCGGAAGAAAACCTCATTTCTCCAAAATGGTAACTTTACAGGAGAAGGAAAAAACCTACTTTACTTTTAATGCAAGTCAATGGAACCAGACTTTTTTCCAAGTCATTTTGGGTCATTTCTCTTGGTCCATTCATCATGAAATTTACACATAATTTAAAGGGTAACAGGTATTTTCAAATTATGTCAAAAACTGAAAAACGTTTTCCGACAGCAGGGATATGTTGGTAATTTATACGCACATACACATGTTATTAAGTTATTGTCATTTTTAATAGATGAAATAAACTCAAATATGTCATTTTGCACATGTTTTTAAAGCATTTTCTATTGTATTAAAATGTGCAGAAGGGTGTTCTCTGTAGAGGATGTGTTAACTTCAGTAAACAAAACATTATTTGACTAAGGGTGCACAAACTTTTGCATATGACTGTAAAACTGACCCCTTCTCATTCTTCACAACACCATATAAAAATGATTTGTTCTTATGAAATTCGACATATTCACTAAGTGCTGTTGCGAATGCTGATATGCTTTAATGACAGTTTATGCAGATGTATTTCATGATGATTCCTAAACGTGTCCACTCTGTAAGTTCATGCACTGCGAGAGTAAATAGCCAGAATGGAGTGTGTGTGTCTTTTTTTCCATGTGGCACTTGTTCCTTTGGCTTTATGAATGATGAATAAGCACATGCTCTTGACTAAAACCTGCGCCCAAAATAGCACTGAGAGAAAAGTACATTTGTACATGAGATTTTTCACATTACGGAGACAAATTTGCAGCGAAACTAATTGTGTCCATGTAATTCGTCTATTAAAGCCAATACATTTTCCTGTTTCGCCCGTGTCCACTGCAGATTTAAATATAGTTCTTTATGATAAATTCAATAAAATGGTACTTTGCGGTTAAACTCTAGATATAACGCTTGCATAAAAAATTAAACAGGCCAAAAGCATAATTTAGTGATTCATCAGTGGACAGAGATGAGGCTGGGTGGTGAGATTTGGGCCTTAATGTGGAAAATACAGAGACAGTGAAATTCTGGTCTTTCTCAGTACTGTATGAGACAGTATTGAGACCAAGTGAGACTGAGATTGAGACCGCTAGTCTGTCTGCCCTCTGTGCTGTAGACTGAGGTTCAGTCACCCACCTGGACAAGCACCCTACACTATAACAATAAGGGTCCTTGGGCAAGACTCCTAACACTACCTTTGCCTACACCTGTAAAACGATCAAACTGTAAGTTACTCTGGATAAGAGCATCAGGCAAATGGTGTAAATGTAAATGCAATCTCTAGGCTGGTATTAAGTACTACAGCACTGGATAACACCTGAACACCTGGTCAAAGTAAGCACCTGTTAACAGAAATTAGAGTGGCATTAAGAAAGCCATTGTTATGATGGCGACATAAGAAAAAGAGGTTTTCCTGGGCCATACAGCACCACCAGTGGACTACTGAAGACTGGACGAAGGTCTTATGGCCCGATAAATCAGGTAAAAATCTTTGTTTCATCATGCAGGGTTTTTGTTGAGTATATGTTGAATATACAAAAGGATGCTGCTGTTTCTCCCTGAAGGACAATACCTGTAAAATGATGATGTAATATTACAAACATTAAACTTCTACATTACTGATTTTGGATTCTGCAGACTTTATCACTGACGTTAACACACTACCTGATCTTACTGAGGGAGTCAACATCCACACTGCAATATCCAAAGTAAAGAATATGCCATGTAATTGTCTGTTATGAGCTATAAATGTAATGCAATGTAATTTATCTAAAGAGCTGCTATAAAATCCCAAACTTACAACTTAGCATGATGCGGATGCACAGTCTTAAATTAGTTAATCATTTTAAGATGTTTGTAAGAATATTATAAGATTGTTATTATAAGATTGAACTTTTTTCTAGATGTTTTTTACTTGAGCACTTTTATTAAGTTGCTCATTTTTAGAAATAAAGCTTGAAACAAACAAAACTGTTTGCCAGTACAGTGAGATAATTTGCTACAGAATAATGTCTAAGTAAAAGAGCAGAGATGTTATGTTTCGAGGAAGTAATAAGTAAAGTAATCCCAAAACATTTTGAGAGAAGTAATTAGTCATTTGTAATTGATTCATTTTTAATAGTTACCCCAAGATTGAAGCTACACACTTAAAAAGATGGTTCTTCAAGGATTCTTCAGTAAAAATGTTTCTGTTTTGAACCATGTGTTTTATACAGAACCATTTAATTTCATGTAGCACCAAAAAAGGGTTCTGCTATTGTAACAATACAACAACATATTTATGGTGCTATATAGAATCATTTTTTATATAAAACCATATACAAAACATTCTCCATCCATCTGAAGAACCATTTCACCATACAAAGAACCAAAGAACCATGAAATGGTTATTTATATATATATATATATATATATATATATATATATATATTTGTTATTTTATGTATATCTATTTTGTTATTTTATAGGGCCCTTGGCTCATGGGGACCCTTGGTGGTTGCCTACCTTTGCCTAGTGCAGGCAAATCTCTATTACCTGGACAGCAGGCAGACAAAAGTCAATAATGGTGGAAGATTACTGGTAAACAAGAATTTTGTCTTTGAAATGATACGAAATGTTATTTTGATTTCAGGCTGGCTTTTTGTGCTGTTTGTCATTTCAAATAAACGTAAAGGACATAAGTAAGGCCTACTTGTGTGGCTCTATCAAAGAGAAAGAGGCAAAGATGAAACTTATTTGAAAGAAATTGTAATTGGGTCCTTTTGATATGATTTGGGTTGAACTGTTCACGTTGAGATAACATGAATTCAGATACTTTACTTAAACCATGGACATTTGCATATTTCAATGAAAATGCGAACAACAGGCCCATAATTATTGTATTGAATAAAGCCTTCAGTGGCCAAAAACATAAGCTCCTTATATGCTTATGTAAATGAACGTTTTGGAAGTGCAGAGGATTTTTTTTTTTTACTTTTTTTTAATGAAAGTGACAAAATTGTTATTCACTTTTGGCTCATAGAAATCTCCATAGCTTAGGAATCTGGCCATAATACGACAACTTAGATAAAATAATTGTATTCTCCCAGTGTTCGCAGCCAAAGGCGGAAATTAAATAGCTTATCTGGGGGATGTTGAGGAACCTTTCAGTGGTGAAAGCGCACGCTATTACACTTCTGAAGCTGTGTGTAATTCAGCCTGGTATTAAGATTGGAGTTGGCGAATGGTGAAGAACATCTGGGCTTTAGTGTTAAACTGCAGTTTTTATTTGCTTTCACTGCATGGAGATGATGTACAGTGATGTTATACGTTTATTGACATTCATCTTATTGAAATACTAATTTTTCGTCTGAACTGTGAGCATGAATGTTTCTATTTCAGTGAAATTGGTGGAACAGCATCCTGATTTCATTATATGTGCAAATTATCTGGGGACCTTTTGACTCATTCAGAGGTAAAAGGATTTTCATGTGCCTTATAAGAAACATTTACATGCCTTAACAGTTCATTGAAGGGTCACAGGCTACAAACAGTAAAGCTGCCTCAAGTGGCTACTCATATGTTTTGCAGTATTAGACTATAAAAGGAACAGAGCAATAAGCAAGTAAGACTGCGGCCTTAGCATACATTCCTACATTCACTAATTCATTAAAACTGTTTTCTGCTGGCTCATGTTTTGCAAGGCTCACAACTTGGCAGCGTTAAACAGTACCTAGAGCAGGCGTGTCCAATCTTGGTGCTGGATCTGAACTCTTGAGACTGGTAGATCTCCAGGACCAGAACTGGGCACCCCTGTCCTAGAGGAACTAAAGTAATTGCTGTTGGAAGCAAATTCCTTTTCATCCAAAGTTCTTTCCCATTCAAGTGGATTGGATTTTTTTGCCAGGCTGTGGTCTTAAATTTTATTTTGTCCTTCTCTAGTCTACAAAAGTGCATCGCGTACCTAAAAGCAGTCGTAGCGGTCGTCTTGGAGACTGAATTATGTCTGCATTTTTCTCATTTTTATAGAAAACAATGTCAAAAGCCACACATGCGACCACATAAATGCTAATTAACCTAATTAACATAAACTTTTATTCACTTTAGACACTAAACATGTCTCGGCTGATTGACTACCAGGCGCACAAATGGCCATACATCCCATATACAACCCATTTTTGCTATTATAGTAATATCATAATATTATTCATTAATATAATAATAGTAATATTCATCATTTTCTCTTACAGTGGATTATTCTCCAATCCATTAGCTTTATGTCCCATGTGTCAAACACAAAGCCCACGGGCCAAGTCAGGCCCATGACACAGTCCTATTCAGCCTGCAAAATGATTTTAATTTTCTATTCTTAAAAGCCCGTTTCACCCTGAGATGCACTACAGTCCCCAGGATGCACTGCAACATAGTGTACGTTCTGTCCTCCAACAACAATCTGTGGGTCAGCAGTTCCACAAAAAGAAAAGATGCCTGTTGTCTAGTTCAAGTAAATAGGCAGTAATAGAATGTATTTAATACCTATTTTCCTGTGCAGTTTTGGCATATTTTGAATAAACAATGGTCCCTTCAGGTCGTGGCAAAATGTTAAGTAAAAATAAAATAAAAACACAGGTGTTCTCTGGCCCACAGATTTGCTGAGATTATTTAATATGGCCCATTTAGTGGTTGGGTTTGACACCCCTGCTCTATGTGATGATCAACAGCACTCACTGCAGAATCGTCACATTTGCTGCCAAGTAAGTGCAGTCGTGTGTGAAAGTTCTGAAATGGTGGGTTGTGGTATTTTGGACTTCTTTCTAAATTCATCACAGCCACCAAATATGTTTGATGTCAGTAGAAAATAATAATGAACTGTCATGTAAGTGTACATTAATTCTGGTTTGAATAGCTAGACAGACAGACAGGTACAGTTAGGGTGACCATATTTTGGTTTTCAAAAATGATAATAATTCAACATGAAAACAAAATCAAATCCCAAACATTGCAGACAGTTTAGAAATCCTGTTTTTTGTGTCCTGAAAAGACGATATGTCCTGGAAAAAGGGGACGTATGGTCACTTTAGGTACAATAAGCTATAGCTAAGAGAGAGAGGACAGTGCCAGTGTGTGGCGAGTAAAATAAAGTGTGACCCTCATATGTGTTGGTCTGTTGCAGTGTTGCAGTTGTCCAGAGGCTGCTGTGTGTGTTTCTGCAAACTGAAAGGAGTTCAGGGCTGTTATTAGGAGCCAACGTCACGTATCTGACACTCTCTCTCACACACACACACACACACACACACACACACACACACACACACACACACTGAGACTGAGATGATGGCTGTGCTGTGACACCAATCCAATCGATTGCCACTTCAAATCACGAAGGGGAGAAACTGGTGCTCTGGAAAAGACTGGAAGCTGTGTGTGTGTGTGTGTGTGTGTGTGTGTGTGTGTGTGTGTGTGTGTGTGTGTATGTAGGTGCAGTAAGGCTGCCAAGAATAGATGATGATGGCAACAATGTTGATTTTGCACAAATGTCAACACAGACTTTCAACATACTGTTGATTTTTCTGTTGATGTGTCATTTAGTTAAAAAAGAAAAGAACTGTATGAGATTCTATACATTAATACACTACAGGAAGTGTAGGGGGTGATATGGCTTCTACTGTTTCATTTAAAAAGCTCTATAATGTTCATATGATCCACACAGTCACTCTGACAGACTGTAATACACTACAGGAAGTGTAGGGGGCGATATGGCTTCTACTATTTCATTTAGAACATATTTTATAATCATCTATAATGCTCAAATGATGTACTCAGTCATTCTGACAAATTGTAGTACACTACAGGAAATGTAGGGGGCGATATGTCTTCACTGCACCATAAAAGAAATGTATTTATGAATTCGTGAAGAGAGAGCTGAAAAGAAGAGGAGGCTTCCTCTGCTGTTGCTGCCCCAAGAGAGAGGGGAGGAGCTAAATTGATGATGCAAGGTAGCACACCCACTTATTCACACAGAAACTGTAACACTTTTTGTCCCATTCACTTGAATAGACATGCACTGTCTTAGTTTACCTCGTATACGATCTTTTGAATGATGACAGCAACCAAGGGAGAGAAAATGAAGAAGGCAGAATAGTTAATCAGATAACTGGTTCATCAATTATAGAAACTGTTGTTAGTTGAAACATTAGTTGTGTGTTTGAGCAAAGTTAATAAATGTAAAAATGAGATTAAAATGTTTTCCACCTTTTAGTGGAGTTATAAAGCATGGCAGCATTTATTTGCAGTTTCAAATTAAACATAAAATAAGGAGAACTGGGGGAGCAGTGTGCCGGATAAAGTTGTATCTCTCGGTTTGTATTAGTTATAGATGGTGTTTATCGTTTAATTAAGAGCAAACGATTATGTTTCCCTATGAATTATAGAGCGCTACGAATCTGAAGGTATTTATGTGACACCTGAATAGGAATCGTGGCCCTTTGTGGCCTCACAGAAAAAAAAAAATCTTTGGATTGTCACTCGGTCCACAATACAGGCAAACCCTTTAGCAGAAGAAGATAAATTGCAATATGTTGCACAGACAGTGATGCAAAACTGTACTTACGGAAAAAACGGCAGGTAAATTTCGCTGCTCTGCTGGGGGAGGCATAAATATCAATCTGCACAGCTGAGTCTTCCATTAAGGGCAGAAAAATTGCTTGGGCGAGTCAATAAGGACAAATGACCTCTTCCTCCTAAGCCCATTAATGATAAATATGTTTGTCTTTGAAACAATACGGACCACGTTGGCGGAGAAAAAGCATGAAATGGTTAGAAGTCGGTTGATCCCCTTTGGAGAATTCATTTGTATTTAAAGAAGCTGCTAAATAATCAGCGCTTATCAGCCTAGACCTTGATTTCCCCTGAAGCTCCATCACAATCTGAAGATAGCGGAGAGGAAAAAAAAAAGATCATCCCAGGGAATTAGTGCTCAGTTCCTGAAGTTAATTGCTTTGATTGATTTTCTCTCACCACTGCCCCCTTCCCCGCCTGCAGTCCTTGCGGTTGTAGGTCATTTGGGGTTATTTTGGAGGCCGGGACAGGCTGCTTTCTAAATGGAAGATTACTGTCTCCCAGCAGGACCTTGAATGAAACAGAATACATGTACGGATGGAGTCTGGCACTGCTGGTCTCACACTGGGTGTCCGTGATAGTACTGCACACTAAGGCTGAAACTAACCGCTACTGCTATAATCAGTTAACCTATTGCATATTATCCGATGAATCAATTAATCTAACTATTGTGTTTTCTTTGGTTCCTCTCCTTTTGTGGCCACCATCATCGCCCCCTGCATTTCCTGTGGTGAACTGCAATCTGTCAGGAAGTCCATGTGGGTCATGTGGACATTGTAGAGCATTAAAGAGCAGATAACACTTCATTTGGATGGTCCACAGTATATAATTCGTAGATGCTCAGTCTACCTTTAACTAACATTCAACTAAATATCTATTAAATGCTACTGAACTTGAAGTTATGTTTGAGAGTTTCTATTAAATCTGACGCCAACCCTAAACTTAACCCTTACCTTAACCTCAAGCAGTGGTGGACGAAGTACACCAACCATGTACTTGAGTTAAAGTAGAGACACCCAAGGTAAAATATTACTCCAGTAAAAGTAGAAGTTCCTCCATTTAGACCTCCACTTGAGTAAAAGTACAAATGTATTTGCCTTCAAATGTACTTAAGTATCGAAAGTGAAAGTACTAAAAGATTAATTATGACTCTGATGTCCTATTATCATTTTTATAAAAAGACTCGCTTCATTAAATCATTTTAGGTGAAAATACTCCAGTGTCTCTCTTGGTAAACCAGTCTTTTAATAGAATGTCATTAATTAGTGACGCTGATGTCTATTAAAATTATCATAAGCACAAAACACTGAAGGCAAACAGTTTCCATTAAGTTGAACCATATAGAGGCTATGAAATAACTTTTTGCAAACAAGCAAAGCTTCAGTTTAAGATTTATTTGCAACTTATTTACAAGTTTAATAAAAAATTGCTTTAAACTCAGATTCACAAATGAGTTTCCTTTACTAAACTACATCTGTAGGTCTCTGTTCATAAACATAAACTAGACAAAATGAATTCACTATAAAATGAAATAGTGTTTGTATAAATTCAGAAAAAAGAAACACGCCAGTCACAACTGCATATGAGTACATATTTCTATATTGTGGTCTGTTTACACAAAGTTAGGTTAGAGTCAGGAGTTTCTTCCATCGTTTATGTAGGAATAGGCTCTCCAAAACTGGGCGTTGAACCGTGTGCTGCACTGGGTCGGTATGTCCAACAGGTCAAAACAAGCTCAAAACAAAGTGACCGCTGTGCCCTGATTGGTGTTTTTGCTTCACACTTCTTTAGTTTTGACATGTTACGTTTTTATACACACATAAACCAAAAGGAACGACAGATTTCTCAGAATGTAGTGTAGTAAAAAGTGAGATATTTGACTTTGAAATGTAGTGGAGTGAAAGTAAAAAGTCACCCAAAATGGAAAAACTCCAGTAAAGTACAGATACACAAAAAAACTACTTAAGTACAGTAATGAATTACACTGACCTCAAAGCACCTACACCTACTTCTAGAACTAACCCTAACCTTAATGCTATTGATAATCAACTGAATACGACCAGAAAGTTTGTTAAGAACAAAAGTATCTATAGATCATCTATAGAAGACCATCCAAATAATGTGTGACCAAAGAGTGCTTTGGTTTTTGAAATGTCAACTTTTTTTGACTACCATCCAATGTCGTTGACTAATCTCTGCAGCCCTACACATGATTATGCTGATGAGTAATTTGGGGTTTTAAAGATGAAATTGTTGCCAAATTTCTGATTTCACTACAAGGCGGTTGCATTCAGACCGCTGACAGAGTGATAAACTCAAGCTAGTTTACAACCTGAGTTTACCAGCTGTGACAGTATCAGCCAGAACATTCTCCATTACCACGGCTACAGTGTAGACCAAGCTGTCTTTTTCTGCAGTGAGTGATGCCGTTGGTCATTCTCAACGGATACAGAGTGGTATGCAAAGGTTTTTCAGCAAAAACTAAATTACCACAGCGTCTACAGGAAACAAGCTTAAATATGGCATTTTTCTGAGTGCATTTTGCATTTATTTGCCTTGTTTAACATATTAGGAGGAAAAACATAAAATGTCATAACTTTTGCGCAGGCCACATCTTATGTTCTATGTTTTCCAATATGTTAAACTCAGCAAGTTAGCAGTAATTGTGCATTAAAATATGCAGAAGTGTGTTCTCTGTAGAGGATTTCAAATATTTCCACTTAGAAACTCAGCTAAACATGGAATTTGACCAGGGGCGTCCAAACTTTCATGATTTATGTGAGAGATTTGCCTGTTACTATCCAAATGCAAATAACTGGTAATTAAGATTTGGTGACAATTTTAGAGCTGATAAGATTTGCCTCAAAGCACCTTTTCCTCGCAGAGAAACTAGGTGTAATGTTTTTGATGCAGCATCCAAAAATGGAAAATAAAGGTTTTAAATAAGGCATGGAAATAAAACAGTCACTCACATGTCTCTTTCTCTCCTGAGCATCTCTCAATTACCATCTTTGGTGAAAACCACTGCTGATAATCAAAACTATGCAACTGATTGTTAAAAGGGGCTTATGCTATGTATTCAATGCAATTTCGGGGCATATTTGTTTACTGTGAAACTAAACGAATCTTGATCTCAATTAAACAATTTTATAACACCTGGAAATGCACTATAATGCAGTTTGTAGGCATCTGCTCATCCAGTGTTTCTTCTAAAATCGAGTATTAATAGGGAGTTTGTTCTCCTTTGCTGCGGTAACAGCCTGTTGTCTGCTGAGAAGGTATTTCACTAGATGCTGGAACATAGCTGTAAGGGTTTGATTGTATTTGCATTGTATTCAGCAACAAGAGCTTTATCGAGGTCAGGTACTGATGTTGGATGATTAGTTCTGTATCACAAACAACAGTCAAGTTCATCCAAACGTGGATGGAGCTCCATCACTCCATAGAACACAGTTCCACAGCTGAACAGCCCAATGATAGGGGGACTTGATACCCCTCTAGCGAACACTTGGCATTGGGCATGGTGACCTTATGCTCATATGTGGCTGATTCAGAGCGTCCCATTCTATTAGCAATGCTTTTCTATGGAGTTTATACAAGATGTGCGCAAGTGACTGCTTGGGTTAGAATAAGAAGAGGTGTCTGGATACTTTTGGACATATAATGCATGTTTATGATTTCCTGGGGGTTTTATGCACTTCAGATAATTGGGACTGAGTGTGTAATTGTTACACGGCTTTTGTGGGTTTTTTGGGGTTTGAGAGGGTCTTTATTTTGGGCTGAAGGTGGCACTGCACTGGTTACATCAGACTCAGGTTTCTCAAGAATTTGGAAAAAACCCTGAAGAACCTCAAGAGAGACATTTGTGCTCACCAGTGAGAGTGTCAAGAGAGAATGTTGCACTCTGTGGATTCGCCTCAACATGCTGTAACACTGCACTGTATATATTTAGCGCGTGCGGGTTGGCGTGTTTCTTAACAGAATGATTTATTTCCTGACAGTGTTTATTTTCTCTGAGCGCAGACTTTTCAGCGTTCTGCAGCTTTAAATGCATTCATCCCCTGCACACAGGCCGCTATTGACATGTGTATCAACCGTCACTGTTTTATTAGACACTGACATTTCTTATTGGACTGGTAACAAATGGCATTTCCCTAGACAACTTGTTAACTTTTAAAGGTTGATAGATTCAGCAGGCGCAGGGTGAGCGGATCAGCGACACGGCCAGCGGAGAAGCGCAGGAAAAACAAAAGCAGGAGATTAGTGTGTGTGTGTGTGTCAGACGGGGAATGAAGTGTGTAAGGCCTCGGCGGCCGCAGCCTCAGCCTGACCACAGAGCGCTGGACACCATCGATCCGGACGCACCAGCCTGTGGCTCGCAACGGAGAAAATGAAGCTCAAGTTAAAGCTCGGCTGCTCAGACAAGAGCCGTCAATGAAATCTCACACCCTCAGCTACATCTTCTTAAGTTCTCAACTGTTTTCACTTTATTATGTTTCTTTCAAATGAAAAATAAGCCAGAAAGAGTTCTCCAGTGATAGTTTGGCCAAAAATTAAATTCCATCTTACCTCAATTGTGGTCAGTCAGCCAAGTTTGATGTCTGAAGCTTCATTAGTTTTGCGCTGGAGCTATGAGGCTAATGTAGCTAACAAAGAATGCTACATATAGGAATGCTATATTATGGTCATTCTACAGAAATGTCCATTTTTGTGTCTGTAGCATTTACAGATATGTAATATTTAAGTTATTATAGATAACTTATTTTAACAATTACACCTTCTTGAGCCTCAATTTAGCAATATTGGTTTTTAAATCAATCATATCGAATTCCAAGCACCACAGAAGAGCTCGTCCCCACAGTCATGTGTGAAGGCTGAGGCCATATTTTGAGGTAAAAAACATGTTTTTCTGCTATTTAAACTGCAATAATCTAAACATGACTATGAATTATATGATTTAAATGACATAAAGAAAACAAATGCCAAATAAATATTTTAAAATATATAATGAAAGTTCCCCAGGAGTCACTGGTGTTACCACGTAACAAAAAATCTCTTATTTTGAAATAAAAGTCACACTGATGACATCACTTGACTTCCTTTTACCTGTTTTCTGAGGATCTATGAAGAAAAGCTCATGGTGAGTCCACTGTGTCTTTCAGTTATCAGAGATTTTCTCATTTAGCTCATGATTTCATATGAAGCTTTTAGCTGAAGTCACTGGTGTGACCGACTTTATTCTGAGGTAACTGTGAAAAAATAGAATACAAATGGATTCAATTACATATTTTAGTGGATATTCCATGATTGACAACATGTGGTTTGATGCTCTGTAGCAGTTATTTTGTAAAATTCATCTTTCATTAACTGCATGATGCCTGAGACGTTGTTTTACAGTTGGCCTGAAGTGTATTTTTTTTAATGATTCATTGAGGAGAGGTACAAGTAGGACATTATAGGGTAAAACAGTCCCCAAAGAAAACCTCTGTTTTTCAGGTTTACTACTAGTTTACCACTATCAGCACCCCATATAAAATTCAGAAGACACATGTAGGTTCACTGGTGGTTTTGGAAAGTAAATAAAATCGTTATTTTATTGGTATTTGTGTTGTAGACATTGTGACTCCTGGTTCCTATCACAACCACTGTAAAGAAGTCAGAGTCAGTAAGTTTCTCAACAGTGAACCATTTCACACCAAACCACTCTGACTTTATCTACATTTTAGCTACTGATGTATGGAGAACTTTTGACATCACCTTTCAGATGGCTGCTAGTACTGTTTTTAGCTATGTGACATCAGAAATCAAAGGTGATTTCAAAAAAATGTGTCCCCAAACTTTGGAAAAGCAGCATGTATAATACAGAGAGATATACTACATGTATATACACCGATCAGGCATAACATTATGACCACCTCCTTGTTTCTACGCTCGTTGTCCATTTTATCAGCTCCACTTACTATATAGGGGCACTTTGTAGTTCTACAGTTACAGACTGTAGTCCATCTGTTTCTCTGCATACTTTGTTAGCCCCCTCTTACCCTGTTCTTCAGTGGTCAGGACCCCCATGGACCCTCACAGAGCAGGTACTATTTGGTCATAATGTTATGCCTGATCGGTGTATAGTATGCAGTGGAGAAATAGTGCAACTTAAATATTGAAATATTGTTCTTAAAATTGGAAAAGAAAGACAAAATGTTGATGGGCAGTTGCA
The DNA here is from genome assembly GCF_904425465.1 of Colossoma macropomum. Classification (NCBI taxonomy): domain Eukaryota; kingdom Metazoa; phylum Chordata; class Actinopteri; order Characiformes; family Serrasalmidae; genus Colossoma; species Colossoma macropomum. Next base: position 1,560,600 of record NW_023494789.1, read on the forward strand.
AAGTGGCCCTGAAAGTTGTTCCCTTTTTATTTCTGTCTCTATAATGAGAAATATTCATTCTAAGGTAATATGAATGTTAACGCTGCATTTTACAACTGAACATCTAACTTTCAAAAAACCCTAAATGACAAGACAGCTCGAGCCTTCTAGCCCCGTTTCTTTTTCTCTGTGCTCCAGCTCGGAACACCAAGGCCTCTCCGGGTCCTCTGATAATACAATATGGAGGAGAGCCATTTGTGCGGGTCAGCAGCACTTGACCTATAACTGGGCTGCAGCCGCTGAAAGCACACATTTGGTAATGACAGATGATGTAGCTGAAAGTCGCTTCCTCCAAAGCCTCATCATTAGCCGAAGAGCGGGAGAAAGAAAGCCTGCTGAGCTCTATAAAGGAGCCAATGCTTTTGAATGAGTGACATTAATTGGTGTTCAAAAAGTCTTAATCATACCTCCTGGCTAAAAGATCAGGTTAAACTTGGTCATTTGCTGCAGAGGCTACTGCAGAGAATACTGGCAATTACTGTGGCTATTCTTAAAAGGTAAAATATTAAATACTGACTATATTTAATATTATTTTCTATATATAGTTTAACCTATATGTAATTAAATTATACACAGTACTGTGCAAAAGTCAGAGACCACTCTTTATTTATTCCATGTACAGTCTTAACAGCTTATTGTGTTTCAGAACAAAAAGAAAAAGCAGAAAACATGCATTTAGCACAAAATTCTGTAAAAGCAACTAACTATAATATCGAAATGTTCAGTATTTATGTGTCCACCTTTTGCTTTTATTACAGCTTCTGTTCTTTTCAAGAGTATTGCTTACAGTTTATCAAAAGAATCTGCAGGGACATTTTTCCAGACTTCCAAAGTTCAGTCCTAGAAGTTGGTTGCATTTTCTGCTTCTCGCAATCCAAATAATCCCGATTACAGATTTAGAATCATCACTTCATAAAACTCTAGGCCTGTTTCACACATACTACCTCTGCATTAGCATGAGCGACATGGCAGCATGACATACTGCTTGAATGTGTTGGCCATTCACATGTACATCTGTGCTGCTGTGCAGTACAGCAAGAACATTCTACAGATATCCTTCTTTCAAATGGATTAGTAGTCAAGTCAGTTGTTTTGCTCAAAGAAAATGTATTTAGTAAAACAGCACAATACGTTTGTTTACCCAACAGCATTCTGACTTGCGATTGGGCAATAGTTTCAGATGTGGTGGACCAACCAGGAGAGCTGCAAACTGTAAAAAGTGGCTCAACAGATGTACTAAATAAAATTACTTCATGTGGTAACAAGTAAATGAATGTTTTATTCAACCTTAATAAATACTTTGAATGAACGATTCTTTTTAAATCAGAGTAATTTTTTAAGTTAAATAAAACTAGTTCAAACTGCCATATATGTGGCACATTTATACACAATGGCAATTCAAAGTGTTTTACATTAAATATAAGTAGAAATAGTAGAAAGAGAGAAATTAGATAAACAATTAAAAAGTCCAAGTTCTTTAAGAAAGTGTTAATGTGTCAAAGGCAATGATGTGTCTTTAGCCTGGACACATTTAAAACTAAACTGAACGTTTATCTGTAAGTGCACATATTTGATCATCAATAAATGTGGATGTGCATGCAGATCTGTTTAATACATCAATAGAAACTAGTACAGTAAATATTTATAGATTTATTTTTTAAAAATAAATAATTAAAAGCAAGTTTTCTGTTTTCTTTTAAGTTTTCCTTATCGATCCCCTCACACAGTACAATTTGTGCATTTTAAGTGAAATCTGAATATTTTACTCATATTATTTCCATCAGAACCCCAGAATGGGTCGATTTTCCCCTCCCTTTTTCTGCTTGATGTCATTTGTCACTTTGTCATTTTATTCATTTTATCCACTTGGAGGAGAAATAACAATAAGTTAACTTTCTAAGCCCTGAAGGAAAAGCAGGGGGGTTAGTTGTCACCTGTTTGATTTGACAGCTTTAATTCCAGGGTTAATTACCCCCGCTTCGCTGATGGAGCTGATGTGAATGGAGCTGATGTGATGGAGCCTGACAGGAGCGAGCTGGGGACAGGAAGACGAACACAAAGCGCTCATATGTTGGGTTAGGAGCTTTCCTTAGAGAGACGATAAAAGACATACGCACAAATCACACCAATCGCATTACAAGCTGCAGTTAAATGTGTTACAGCTGGCATGTGTATGTTTTGGGACCATTCTTACATTTCTAGATCATTTCAGTCACAGTCAAAGCCTATATATTGCTATGTACATCATCAAATATTGTTTTCCTGTGACATTAAAGTACCCCTAAAGGTGGCATTTAAACCTTTCAAAATTAATCTGCGCTGTACAAGTTACCCGCCCTTTCCCCACTACTTTGGCTTACCTTTGGCAAATTATGCTACTATAAAACTGAAAGAAGCAACATTGTGGAATTCAAACCTTACTGTGTTTAAATCTCAGACTAACTCAGTCTAAGGAGGAAACATCTGCTCACCAGAATCAGGGATATATGACAAGTTTAGTTAGCTGTCGACCTTCTTGACTTACGGACTTGACTCGCTTGCTGATATTGCTCACTGTTATTATACAGGGAGATTCACTCGAAAGAGGCCCCGAATATTCTGCTGTAACTCCCGTTAGGATGAAGCGATCTGAACCAATAAAATACGTTACATATCTTGACGTATGTGTAATCGATTACATTACATGCGATGATGGAAGTGATCTCCATTTTCTGCCAGACACATGAAGGGGTAGAGGGGGTAAAATCTGTAAAGATCTGTAAAGATTTTGGACATATGAGGTTGTGTTCCGACAGCAGAGATATACGCGTCTATATATATATAACTTTTAACTTTTTTGTTATTTCTCTTCTGGGTGGATAATAGAAACAATATGACAATATGAGTATTATATATATATATATATATATATATATATATATATACGATTTCAAAATGATTTATTTCACTTGTAAATCATTACAGAACATTGCAGTAAACTGTAAATGGTTTAAATGAGCATAAAGTTTATTATGTAATTGTACAAGGTCTCAGTATGAACCTCCTCCAGCTGTACAGACAACATCAACACCATAGTCAAATTCATTCCATACTGGATTGAGCATGTCGGGTGTCGCTGCACTCACGGCTCTTTCAGTGCGATTTCGGAGATCATCCAGTGTTGTGGAACCAACGCCGAACGCTCTGAGCTGTTGGAGCTTCACTGCCAACAAAAATCACCCTGCACAGTTATGACGGATTCACTCTTATTGAAGTGGAGAACGCAGAACGCTTTCTGCTCAGGGGTCTCATCTCCTCTCAGACTGAAGGGAGCCATCTTCCACTGACAGTCAGAAACTCTATGACCCCCTCTTTCAGTTGGATTGTGATTGGTTCCTCAGCGCCTCACGGTTGTAAAAATATGGAGCTTTGAAATCGGATGAATCTTTTTGAATCACCTTATGTACACAACCCCATAGCAACCACCTGGAATAACTCAGCAACACTCCAGATTTCATAGCAATGGCTCTGACAAGCCAGTTTAAAGTTCATTTGTTTCTTCGTTCATTATTTTATGTTCATATTATATTCATAGACTGGAATTATGGAGCTATAACAAAACAAAGAGTATGGCTGTGAAAATTTTGGCAGCCAGTGACTCACAGCCCCTGACAATAACACCCGGAGGTGATACACGACACACACAAACACACATACACACACAAGCTAAGCCAAATACTCCAGCAACACTGAAGCTACATCCTCCCAAAACTCTTTTCATCCACAAAATGACGCTGACAGACAGAATCAAAGCAGCGTTTATTCAAATGAATGAAAAGTATTAAAGAACTACAACCTCAAATTACGAGCCTTACATTCACACAGTCTAAAGAGACGTACACAAGGCCACTGAGTGAAATGAGCCAGGGAATGCGGACTTTAACAGTGGCCTCTGTGGGTCACGTCTAACGTTGACTTTTATAGCGTTTACCTGACTGATTAAAAGTGATGAAAGCTGAGTTAACTGAAAAACATTCTTCTGCTACTGTTTGGCTTCTGTTTCTATTGTTGGCAACTTAAATACTGAAGCTATAACATTGTCAAACAGCAGAAGTAGAAAACATGGGTACCAGAAAACATTCGTGCAGTCGCTTCCTTTCTTCTTTTTCCCAATAAGAGGAGAAAATGTGCAAGACAAGTAAATCAGTTCCCCCCAAGAACCATCATCTAAACCTCAGTGATATATTCCAGTTCTTACCCTGGATGTACCTCCCTCACTCTGAGTGAAGTAACTTCACATATCTCTGTCTGAGCATAAAGACTTTCCTACAGGAAGTAGAAGTTTTCAGTCTTTCAGTGTTTCTGCATTCTTTTAATTTCTTCTGCTGTTTACATTCCTCTGCTGTGAGCCAATTAGCGACACTAGCGAAACTGCTGTTATCCGATTTATATTCTTCTTCCTCTTTTTCTTCTTTTTTTCTTATTTTTCTGCCTGATTTTTGTCCGCTAACCTGTCCCACAGTTTTTGAGATATCGACACCGTTACAAGTCCGGAATGTAGGGCTGATTGGGAATGATGTGCTTTTATACAGCTTTTTGATTCAACATATGGCTACTGTACAATCTTCGTTAAATTCTGTATTTTTAATATAGGAATGAATGGGGTACAAAAATTTACGTCCATCTACTGTATTTCTGAAGACCAAAATGTTCTATTTCACATAAACTATCTCAGGGCACGCAATTCAATGTTGTTCTGACCCACATTCACCTGTTTTTTTTCCTCATCCCTCGTTCTTCCCATAGACTACCATTCACCCCCCCCCCCCCACACACACACACAAGCCCAATTATTTCTTTGCCCAACATCCACCAAACTGCATACACTCACTCAGGGCAGGTCCCCAAGCTCTAATCCACAGCCATACTGACCTGCACTCCTCTATGTGTTGTTTATTCATCGCTCCTTCCTCTCATGAATGCCCATTTATTTTCAACAACACGTACCTACCGCTTGGCAACTCCCTATGAACTACTAAATAAACACCTCGTACACCATGGAAACTGCCTAGCAACAACTTAGCAACTGCATGGGATACCATAGCAAATGCCTAGCAACACTCTAGCAACTACCTGGGATACCAGAGCAACCACCTAGCAACCACAGAGAATACCAGACCAACCACATAGCAACATCATAGCAACAACCTGGGACACCATAGCAACCACCTTGGAACTCCTTAGCAACCTCCTGGGATATCATAGCAACCGGTTAACAACACTTTGGCAACCACCTGTGATACCAATGCAACCCCCTAGCAACATTTTAGCAACCTCCTAGCAACACTCTAGCAACCACCTGGGATACTATGGCAACCACCTAGCAACACCTCAGCAACCATAAAAAATACCATAGCAACCACCTGGCAACACTTTAGCAACCGTTCTAAATTCGCTTCAGCTGTGCAATCACACTGCGTGTTCTATAGGAAATGAACTACTTTAGTTTGTCCTTTAAATATTAATTCTAACTAACTTTACCAATAATTCCGCATAATGAAATCATTTTGATGTGAAATTGTGCACCATATATAACCTTAAAACCTGCTGTAAAACTACATCTCAGGCATCCAGCAACGTAACCATTTTTGTGACAGTTTTCTGTGAGGTATCTCTCAGAGCCATTCAACACTTCAGACATCTGTAATCAACAAGTTGGCAAGTTGCCGAACAGCAAAGTTCACAACAAACCACTCAGAATGACTGTGTTTACGTCTCAGTGATTTAATTCACTGAATGATGTAATTCACATAGATGGCAAGCCTCTATCTTTAAGTCTAGGCTAAAAACTTACCTGTTTAGTCGAGCTTTTGGTTAATTTGTTTTTCTAACTATGTCCCTCTCATCCGGATTCTTTGTACAGCTGCTTTGTGACAACATCTGTTGTAAAAGGCGCTATATAAACAAATTTGACTTGACTTGACTTGACTTGACTTGACTAATTATGTAGAAATATAAAATAAATCTGTGACAAATCAGTGACATATCTAATACTGTAAAACTGCTAAATGTGATCTTTTTTAACACAATCTAATTATATGTGATCTACTTCATTAGTCTGAATATACACATCACTGCACATCAGAGTTTTAGGCACTAAGCACAATATTTAAAACCATTAACCCTTTAGAAGTGCATTCCATTGCCATAAGATGACAAGCTCTGGAAATGAGGGGAGGCATGAGGCCCACAATTGCTAATGCCCCCCCTTGTACAACTGCACTATTTAACATTAGCAAGTAGCTTGACTGCTTAGCAGTATTTGTCACAGGTAAAACAGTTTGATGTCAGTGGTTGAGTCTCGATTTGTGTTGTCCTAACACTGCAGCACATGTGTTTTCTCGACTTGACTACTGTAATGCTTTGTTCACAGGACTTCCCGCAAGGACAACCAACAAATTACAACTTGTGCAAAATGCAGCAGCGAGAATTTTAACACGGACTAGAAAACAGAATCATATTAGACCAGTTTCTGCCCGTCTCTTTTAGAATCGACTACAAAATTTTACTACTAGTTTTTAAATCTCTTAATGGTTCAGCACCTTCATACATTTCTGAGTGCTGATAGATGATGTTCTAATCCAGCTTTAAGATCATCCAGTGCTGCTCCATATTCCACGTATGAAACTTAAACAGAGCGGAGAGGCAGCGCTTTGTTTTTATGCACCAAAGGTCTGACTCCTTTTTTAAAAAAAGTAATTTCTTTACATTTACATTTAACTAGGTTTTTATTGTTTCCTTTGTTTTTACTGGAATATTACTATTGCTTTTATGTTCTTGTTGCATTTTTATTGTCTTTTTTCTTTTTATTTACACTTGTATCCTGTGCTTTTTAATTGTATTTATTAATATATACATTTTCTGCTATTTATTGTTTGTTTATTATATTTTGTTTTTATTCTTGATTTTTTTTTCTTCCTTTGTTGTTTTTACTTTGTACTGTGAAGCACTTTGAGCTGCATTTTAATGTATGAAAGGTGCTATATAAATAAACATTATTATTATTGTTATTATTATTATTATTATTATTATTATTATTGAAAAATAACATATATCCAAAAAAATATTTTAAGCCAACAAAACCTTTGCACATGTTTTTTCTTACCTAGTTGAAACATTACACTGAGAAAAATCTATTATCAAAATAAAGCAAGGTGTCCCCAAACTTTTGACAGGCAATGAAAGCTTTAGGACCACTCTTACATTTATAGATAACATCCAACACTAAAGATGATTCTGAAAAATAATATTTGCTCTAATGTATTTCTCTTCTTAACACCAAGGTTATGATATTAATTTCCTCCTACGTTTTATTAAGAGAGCATTTGCCGTGAGTGAATATCATCGGCGGGGCAGTTCAGAGCTTTTGGAATGATGAAGTCAGGAACAGCTTCAAAAGCTGATTTAGCAGTTATCAGAGTGGAGGAACTGACACATTCTGGGTAATTGTGGAGTTTAAATGATTGCCTGGCAGTAATTTGTACCTGAATAATGCATTACTGATTGCCATTTTATGGCTAATGCACAGTGTCATTAGGAAGCCATACTGAAAGACGTTTTGCCAAAGGCGCTGATGTTACATACACCTAATGAACTGCTGACCTTCACTTAAAACGTTTAATCAGACGCACACACACACACACACACACACACACACACACACACACACACCTTACACAGCTCACGGCCATGGCTGAAACTCGCACACTAAACACTGACAGCCGTCTGGAAAAGCTGAGAAAACACATTTCCAAGCAAGCTAATTGAATTTACACACATATGCACTTGCAAAATGTACATCAAATTATGTTTAAAAATTATGATCATTATCAAAGACGAAGTCATGCAGATGTGATATTTTGTACATTGTCGTCAAAAGGAAACGTTAAATTTTAATGTAAGTTAATCTAACAGGTTTTGTCATTTTGGAGCATTTCTGTTGGTCCATATATCGTGTTCAAACAATATAAACAATTCTTAGATGGTATAAAAAAATTCCACCACTTTATAAAATAAGTTAAAATAGAAAAGGAAAGTTTGTGAATGAACTTTTTGGCTTGACAAGTTGGCTTTAAAAGGTAAAGTGCATAAACATTATTGATGTTTTTTGATAACTTGATCAGGTTTATGAAGTAATTCGAGGTAGTTGCAATGGTGTTGTTATGAGGTTGCTATGGCATTCCAGTTCCGTTTTAGGGTAATGCTTGGTGGTTGCTAGGTGGTTACTAAACTGTTGATGGGCCATTGCTTCCATGTCCCAGATGGTTGCTAAGGTGTTTCTAGGCTGTTGCTATGTTGTCCCATATGGTTAAGGTGTTGCTAGCCTGTTGCTATTTTGTCCCATATGGTTGTTAAGTTGTTGCTAGGCTGTTGCTATGTTGCCCCATATGGTTGTTAAGATGTGTCTAGGCTGTTGCTATGTTGCCCACATGGTTGTTAAGGTGTTGCTAGGCTGTTGCTATGTTGCCCCATATGGTTGTTAAGGTGTTGCTAGGCTGTTGATATGTTGCCCCATATGGTTGTTAAGGTGTTGCTAGGCTGTTGCTATGTTGCCCCATATGGTTGTTAAGGTGTTGCTAGGCTGTTGATATGTTGCCCCATATGGTTGTTAAGGTGTTGCTAGGCTGTTGCTATGTTGCCCCATATGGTTGTTAAGGTGTTGCTAGGCTGTTGCTATTGTGTCCCATATGGTTTTAAAAGTTCCAGAAACTCCAGAAATGAGGCGTTTTACTGAAAATAATATAGTTTTTTTTTTAAATAACAAATGAGGACCTTTATTTTGAAAAAAATGTCTCTCAGCAAAATAACATAGTAATCCATATTAATATCATGTAAAACATTTACGCTTAATGAATGTAGATTTAAAAATTCATGAACATGTTAGGAAGTGTTTATGTAAGATGTTATGAATGCGTTATGTAGAAACCCTTCAAGTAAAGTGTTACCATTTTACTCATTTTCATTGTAAACTGAGAAACAGGACTAAAAGCTAAAGTGCTTACAAAAAAATCAATTCAAACATATAATAAGAATTTCAACATCTCTAAATACTTTTCACTTGGACTACAAGCTAAACCTTCTATACACAGGAGGAGAAATTCATGAAACACTGAATTTTACAGGAAGAAGAGGCTGTTTTAAGTACAGTGTGAGTTAAATCAGACAATCTGAAATCCTGCTCAAGCAGGCATTTAGAAAGTTTGCCATGATGTTCAGTCCACACAGGTCAAAACATGTCTTTTACATATATCGGTGAATCAGCTGAGCAGGTGAACACGCAATTTGTTGACTACTTTAATGTGTGACCAAACATGTCTGGAAACATTGTAGCAGATGTAATTTAATCCACACCGGCTTCTTCCCGGGAAAAACTGCCAGCAGAGTGGTTGAGGCGCTTTTTTTACAGGGTTGTGTTGTGTTGTGAACCTCTACAGGCACGTGTGAATTAAGGAAAAGCGAGGCAGTGCCTCACATCACGCAAGCTGTAAAACATGCCGGTAATCTTTGTTTATAGAAGAGTAAATGTGTTATTCGCTCTGTCAATCTGGCACATTTTGTCAAGAGGGTTTTTCATTTTCTGGTCTTGCAATGCTTTTTCCTATTTAAATAACAGCGTGCAGCTCCTGCCCAGAACCCTGATATGTTCACAACAAAAGAGATTTTGTTCTGGTGCAAATATTAATGGATGCTGCTGCAAACCATAACACTGAGATGGGCCACTTTCCTTCCTCGTGTCCAATTGTCCCTGCCTGTTTCCGAGATCTGAGGAATTAGGTGTTATTTTAGCTTGGCAGTGTGGGGTTTTGAGTTATTTTACTGGACCTTTCAGAGCTGGTCTGTGGCATTGTGGCTAAATGATAAATCTTTGACCACTTGCAGAAACAATAGGGTAGAGTTAGTTAAGCCGCTGAGGGTCCAGGACGCCCCCTTTCTGTCTAATAAATCTAAACCCTCTTCAGATGAACTCCTTTGTGAATCATTCTCTTTCAGCATTGCGTAAGACGCTCCAAAAAATTACTGAACTTCTTTTTTCCTCCATCTGCTCCCCTCACGACTCAGTTCTACATTAGTGCTGGTGGCTTATGTCCTTTGTAGAACTGCATGGTTATGAAGTTTGGACTACTTCTGGAACTGGAATTCCAAGATTGTAGATCATGTTTTATTCTGTTTTGTTCAGATGTTTGATTATTATATGCTGTGCTCCCCAGTAATTTTGTCTATTAATAAATGATAAATATTGAAAGACAGTAGAAAACACATTCACACATTATGAGTCTTACAGAAGCAACTAAAGTTGGAAAATTGGAACAATAACATCTTTAATCCCTTCTCTATTATTGCTGACGCTTACAGTTGAAAAGTTAAAGTTAGACTTTTTTAGTGAATTTAGTGAATTTGTTCCTCTTTCAGGTGAGGATAAAGTCACTAAGCACAATTATAAAGTCACCAAGCACTATTATAAAGTCACTAAGCACTATTATAAAGTCACCAAGCACAATTATAAAGTCACTAAGCACTATTATGAAGTCACCAAGCACAATTATAAAGTCACCAAGCACTATTATAAAGTCACTAAGCACTATTATGAAGTCACCAAGCACAATTATAAAGTCACCAAGCACAATTATAAAGTCACTAAGCACTATTATAAAGTCACCAAGCACAAATATAAATTCACTAAGCCACTATTATAAAGTCACCAAGCACAATTATAAAGTCACTAAGCACTATTATAAAGTCACCAAGCACAATTATAAAGTCACTAAGCACAATTATAAAGTCACCAAGCACAATTATAAATTCACTAAGCCACTATTATAAAGTCACCAAGCACAATTATAAAGTCACTAAGCACTATTATAAAGTCACTAAGCACTATTATGAAGTCACTAAGCACAATTATAAAGTCACTAAGCACTATTATGAAGTCACTAAGCACTATTATAAAGTCACTAAGCACAATTATAAAGTCACTAAGCACTATTATGAAGTCACTAAGCACTATTATAAAGTCACTAAGCACAATTATAAAGTCACTAAGAACTATTATAAAGTCATTAAGCACTATTATAAAGTCACTAAGCACAATTATGTCACCACTAAGTGCACCAGAATGGAAACTAGAATTGTATGTTGAGTCGTCAGTTGTCATTTTTAGAAATATTGTTTTGTAAAAAGTTTGCTAAAGTAGCATTAATTAGCTGTCTATCTAATACTAACATTATCAGCATTATTATTATGCAAGCACCAGTGGTTCAGCTATATTCTTTATTATTATATAACTTTATTCTAATGGGACCCAATGCAAAAAATAATAATAATAATAATAAAAATAAATAAATAAAAAATAGTTATGGCTTGAACAATTTGATGCTCTCAAGGCATGCCACCTGCATCTAACATTAAGCTTAATCTTTGCTACACTACATTTGTAAGTTTTTAAGATGATAAATAATGAATAAATGGTGTTGCAGGCTGTGAAGGTATCTGTTTGTAAACAGTTGATGAATGGATGATGGATGAGAAGCATTTTTTTTTTTTTATAAGAGGGAGATAAATACACACCAGCGCTGTGTGTGTAGTGTTGATGGAGGCTAACTGGTGAGGTATGTTTATAAGAGTCACAATTGCGTCAGTATTTTACACGAGATGAACAATAAAGGCCAAGTGTGATAGGTCCCAGTGTGACTGCCCTACCCACCCCCCCCCCAGTAGTTACACCAATGGCAAGCACCATCTGATTTCTGCTGCCTCAGTCGTACATTAACAGTTACATTTCTGGTTGTGGTCAGAGTTATTACACTTAACTAAAACTACTACTAAGATGAAAACTAACAGTAAAAATATAAGCTTTTCTAAGCCACATGTTCTTCTGGGTCGGAGGGGGTTGAGGGGTTGGGGTGGCGCTGGAGCCTATCCCAGCAGTCACTGGGCGGAAGGCAGGAAACACCCTGGATGGGTCGCCAGTCCATCACAGGGCAGACAGACAGACATGCATGCCTTTATCAAATACCTACTGTCACAGTGTTTATCATAATCTTTCATATGTAAAAATAATAATAAAAATTAATAAATATTTAAGCACTATAATGACCCTGGTTGTGGTCCTTTGGTGCACTACTTTACTAAAAAATTAAATCATACACCCCCCAGTCATTAAACAAAAGTGGCTAATTGGCGAGACCGTAGTGGTTTTCATTGGTGTAGACGGTAATGATGAGAGCTCAGAGCACCTCCCACACATGAGAATGACCGCTTTGTCCCCTGCACACTAAACTCTCGTGTCCTGGTGATGATCTGATGAAGACGGAGCTTTTATGACAGTCTTTTCTTATAGAGCGCTGATAACCCTGCTGTGCTGGTGGGAGGGGGGAGGTGGGAATACAGGCTAGTTTTCTGCTCAGCAGGGCAGCACGGCTTTTCTTTCTGCAGAAACATTATGCACTGGCTTATTCAGTTGCTTCATACACTCTGTACCAGCCCCGTACACAAAGGGACAGGTCCAAAAGGGTCCTAAATTGGCCCTTATAGCCACATGTGCTGGGACAAGTGACAGGTTTCCAGGTCCTATGCGGAGCCGAATTTTAGACCGCTCTGCAGAGGCCATGACCATTACCTGATATTTACTATTAGAAGCCTATTATCTATGAAGTCTTATCTAACACTGCATTTTGAATGTTCTGTTATATATATATATGTCATACATGCATATATATATATATATATATATATATATATATATATAGAGAGAGAGAGAGAGAGAGAGAGAGAGAGAGAGAGAGAGAGGTCTGATATGAACACACTTTTTACAGCAAAATATGAAAATTAAATACATCTGCAAAATATATGCAATATATAACATGAAGCTAACATTTATGAGTAATATGTAATATGCCATCCATATATCATTACTGCTTTTTATCATATATTGTTTAATATGTGTCACACATATGTTTATATATGTTGATATATGTCTGAAATATATGTCCCATATTTGAAAATGACCAATTTTTCACATATGTTTGTATGTATAAATGCTAATCTATGTCATATATTTAAAATACATATATTGACATATATCAGATTCCTGTATGGGCTACTACAAGGTGACCAAGACAAGTTTGGTGCCTGACATTTGCTTCTTTAGTTCCCACTGGAGCCACAAGACTGGTGTATTTCAAAGACAAAAGCTTATAGCCTCCAATTAGCACTGTGCTAACTGCATGTCTAAATCATCACACACTTGCCTGAAAATGTGTTGAGTAACCTCAAACATATTTGATTAAGCAGTTGCTGAAGATTCCCGAACCACCAGGAGGCCCCAAGTACAGTGCTGCTTGAAAGTTAATGAACTTATTTTGTGAATTTCTACATAAATGTAACCTAAAAATGATCAGATATATCATTAACAATTCACATCTGTTTTAAAGAGAAAAAAAAAAGATATAACATAAAATAAAACATCTTCATTGTTCAAAGTAAATCCTCTCTTTTGTTCTCCACTGTAGCTCACAGATGTGCACACCTTCTTTATCTCAACTACACAATATGCAAATCTGTGGTGCTGTGCATCAAACAAACACTGACTGGTTGTGCAGGGAGGCATTTTGGTTGAGGCCTAAAGCAGAACGAAACAAAATACCACACAACGGGGTTCCTGAGTCATACAATCGCCTGAACATTGGCCACATCGCCAGGAGGTCCCAGTTTTCATGGCCTGGAGTCCGAGAGAGAATAATAGGCCATATTCGGTCTGGGTGGGTGTGATTGCCCTCCCTCTCCCTTTTCACTCAGTGCAATGCCAGCCAACATGGGCATCTGTTTCCATATGGAAGAAAAGATGTGTATCCATAATTCCTTTTATATTTTATTATTTATTTATTTTTTTTACCATATATATGTTTTAAAATATATGTTCTATACTTACACTAATCAGGCATAACATTATGACCACCTCCTTGTTTCTACGCTCATTGTCCATTTTATCAGCTCCACTTACTATATAGGTGCACTTTGTAGTTCTACAGTTACAGACTGTAGTCCATCTGTTTCTCTGATACTTTGTTAGCCCCCTTTTACCCTGTTCTTCAGTGGTCCTCTTCATGATCGGTGTATGTGTTAATTTGTTGAAATATATGCACATAGGTAGACTAAACACATAATACTGTCAAGCAGCAGTTAAAAAAATATATGGTGGCTGGCTTTACATGACTTTCTTCTTCTTGGTAGTGTCTTGTGATGGCGAGACCTGCCTAGCAGAAAAATTCAACATTAAAACATATTCAACATACAGGAAAATGGAGCAGTCTGAGGACAGATTGGACGAAAAGGCAAGTCATTCTGAGCATAATATATTCTTGGACAGAGATTATTACCTCTACTTTTTTGATACTGCTGTTAATAAACAAATATATCTTTTTCCTGATTTATCACATCCTGTATTTTACACTCCGTTCTGTCTGTACTGCAGTACGTTGCATTAAAAACAGATTGCCCTTTCTCTGTTTCTTTGTTTTGTGTACTTTTTAGTCGTAACTGTGACACTGTCCTCTAGTGCACACGGTAATGTTACTTGCTAGTGTGTTGGCAAACACATATAAAAGTGTATGCGCACACAATGCCCCCATGTAGACCTCTGCCCTTAAAACTAACAGAGGCACTCATATTAACCCCATAATGAGCCAAAATTTTACTGCACACTTCTATAACAGTCCCCTATAGTTGCTGAATAACCTTGGTATGGAATAAACCTGGAGTGTTAAGGGGTTACAAATATATGTACAGTATATGTGATGTTTTGAAATATATGTTATAAATATATTTAAATGTGCCATATATTGTATACGGCACAGTTAACCTAGTGATTTAGCTACTGGTTAAGAAGGTTTTGTTCCATCACCAGGACCTCTTTCAGCCTTAGTGAGACAGCCATCTATGGCTGACAGTCTAAGTGAGCCTTCATCTTGGTATTAATAACAATGCAGATTTTTAATTTGCCTGTGTAAGCCATATTCCACAAGAGATGTGAACGCCTCTCTAATTACACGCCCTCTTATACTATATTATCCCTGCTACAAAAACCAGCACAGACCTGGCCACCAGCAAAACCAGCATCAGTGGTGGATGAAGCACACAAACCATGTACTTGAGTCAAAGTAGAGACACCCAAGGTAAAATATTACTCCAGTAAAAGTAGAAGTTCCTCCCTTTAGACCTCCACTTGAGTAAAGTATTTGCCTTCAAATGTACTTAAGTATCAAAAGTAAAAGTACTAAAAGATTAATTATGACTTTAATGTCCTATTATCATTTTTATAACAAGACTCGCTTCATTAACTAATTTTAGGTGAAAATACTCCAGTGTTTTAATAGAATGTCATTAAATTTAGTTTTTATCAAATTTAAACTTGTTTAAATTGAATAAAAACTTGCTTTAAACTCAGGTTCACAAATGAGTTTTCCTTTACTAAACTGCATCTGTAGGTCTCTGTTCATAAACATAAACTAGTCAAAACGAATTTATTATAAAATGAAAGTGTTTGTATAAATTCAGAAAAAAGAAACATGCCAGTCACAACTGCATCTATATTGTGGTCTATTTACACAAAGTTAGGTTAGAGTCAGGAGTCAGGAGGATAATTTGAAAATGCCTGCTGCTCTTTACATTATGTGTAAATTTCATGATGAATGGACCAAAAGAAACGGCCCAAAATGACTTGGAAAAAAATCTGGTTCCATTGACTTACATTAAAAGTAGTTTTTTTTCCTTTTCCTGTAAAGTTATTTTGGAGATACGAGGTTTTCTTCCAACAACAGCGACATGTTGTGCCTCAGATGTCATGCTGGGGGAAAGCTAAACCAGCACCAATGCTGTCTTTGTCAGCAGGCGTATTCTAATAAAGGCTTACATTATACACCCTAACTGCGATATCAGGTGGAACCAGAATATTTTCTGTTTTGCCTCAAAAAAGCTAAGTAGTTAGGGGTCAAGTTAAACTGTTAACAAGGTAAAGCTAAGTGGTTGTGGTCAAGCTCAGCTGTTAGCTGAAGCTGTTCACAGAAATGTCCCCATTTTCAACTGACCAGAAAGTCCTAAGAAAGACCTGGCAGCAGAGCAGAGGGGCAGAGGTCTCGCGTTGTCCTTGTTTTAGCCAACAGAACCAGCTGAAAAAACCTATAGTGTTTCATTAAGTGTTTCTGTTGGTTCCTGATGGTTTTGTAATGTGTTTTGGCTTTTTTTCATGGGTTGATATCATGATGTAAGAGATCCTAATGGTTTAACAGGTGGCCAGTGGCTGATCAGTCAGCCTTCACCATAGTTCATTACAGTACGGCAGCTACCAAGGCCAAAATGCATGAAATGGGAACTGCCCCCCCCCACCCTTTTTTTTTTTACTTTATAGACAAAAACATTGGATATTTTAGTGATATGTTGACCAACCGAACTGGAAATGTTCCTGGTTTCCTCTCAGCAGATCACCATAAACTGTTAGCAAGGTAGAGCTGGGCTGTTAGGGTTAAAGCTAAGCTGTTAGAGGTAAAGTTAACCTGTCAGCAAGGTAAAGCTGTGCTACTCGGGTTTAGCTTTACTGTTAGCTTTTTTACACTTCTACAACTCCTTCATGTCACTGTTTACAACATGTGGCTGTTTCTAATGTCTTTCTGTTTTGCAGATATTACCTTGCCTTTTTGTCTTATTGTTTATTGCATTTAATGCAGCCTTGATTAAATAAACAGATGCACAGAATGCAAATAACTCGTGTTTGTAGGAAAAGTTCTGCAGTGGTTGGCCTGTTTTATTTGTGTGTGTGGAGTTGTGTTGGGGTTTTGTCTCAGTGTGCGAGTAGCATGCTAGTTTCTTCTTCTCGCCCTGGTAGCATTAGTGCTGCTCCATAAGTACAAAGGCTTCACATAAATAATACATCGCCGATGTTTTTACTAGCGCCGTGGCTGTAGATGTTGACACATTAAAGCCATGTAGCAGCTGTTCAGCCTCTGTAACTCTGGCCTTTCTTCTGTTTCCTGACTGGAGTATGCTAATGAGAGTTTAATTACTCTGTGAAGGTTTACCGGGGGAGTGTGTGACATCACCGCCCTGCAGATTTCAAAGGGAGGACACCTAAACCATAAAAAAGAGAAATTCCTCATCACATCTTCTCATCTCATCTTTGTTTATATGGTGCCTTTCGTCCTTCAAGATGTACAATATGAAACAGTAAATACATGTAAAGCCAACTGGGATAATAATGATCACCATAATGGGAATCAGTATGTAAAAATGTGAGAGATGAGAACTGAGACACTGAGATGGGTTTAAACACATGTGCTGAGTTTGTTCTTTACTGGCATTTCACCAAAAGTCCAGATCATTAATAGTCAACATTGTTAGCTCCTCAGCAGTGAGGAAAAAAGCATGTATAGAGGGAAAGTGTATAATTCAGAGGGGCCAAAAGCAAAACAGCCGAACTTTAAAAACCAAAATAAAGGCCAAGGCTCGGAGAAACAGAACAGTGAGTTCACAAACAACGACAAACAAAAGGTAGGAATAATGATTAGTGGGCAGAGCCAGGATTGAGCTGTGGGCGAAGCTGGAACGAGGAGTTTGTGACAAGAATAAGACATGGTGGGGGGGTGGGGGTGGTATTTGGTGGTGGGGGCTGTGCAATTTCTTTGTTTTTACCAATAATAACAGTGCACTGCAATTTGTAGAAGATTTAGTTGTGTTTTATTAGAAGGATGGCTTAACTTATTTTCACTAGGAACTTGGGATTCTTTATTGATTCCTCTAAGAACCTTAAATAAAGATGAGGACTAAGATCAAATAAATAAAGATACAGCAAAACCAAAGCTTTTAGGGCTTTATTCTACTTACATTACATGTTTTAATGGAGCTAATTCTGCTCAGCTATAGTTGACCAACAATGACTATGCTACATTATGAGAAAACAAAAATGATAAAAACCTGTTTATTAACAGTAAAAAATATGTTTTGTTTTCAATTATGGTAAAAATGACAGACATATACATAGAGTTTCTTATAATACTGCCTTTTGCTGCCATAAAATAAATGCAAATTTTCATTTGTTTTGGTGAATTTTCATTATATTCCTGTAAATTAATGCCAGTGTTAAAATACAGTACAAATATGGTTTATTTACACGCATTTCCAAAAAACTGAAATTAATTAAATTTACTATGACTGTGAAAATATATATATATATATATATATATATATATATATATATATATATATATATGTATATAATTATAGTAACAAGACAAGCAAGCTCTTGCTAGTAGACCAGTTAGCTACAGTCAGTGAAGCTAACAGATTAGCAAGCGCTCGCTTACGTTCATGTGACGTCATTTCAATGTGCAAGAGTGTCAACGTGCCAGTAGCATTGATGTAGTAATATTTATATTTATATTACTCCTTAATAACCTGATAATTCAGAGGATCCTTTAACATTCAGGGAAAAATGTATGCGACACCAAAGGACGAATTCACTAATGTGGTCATGGCACCGACCACAGAACGACACTTCACTTCAGAGATCTACATACGAATCAATATTGAATAAAAACAATAACAGAACAGCCAAACTGAATAAAATTGCTAAAAGAACAATTAGGATATAAATTGATACAACCAGCCTAAATTTAAAGCACTTTAAACATTAAAATAATGATATTTAAATTCAATTTAGTTTACAATATCTAAGCTTCAAACATTAATTTGCTACCATAATTGCATGCAAATGCCTTTCCTCCTGCAGTAGATTCCTCTCTCTCTCTCTCTCTCTCTCTCTCTCTCTCTCTCTCTCTCTCTCTCCCTCTCTCTGTCTGTGTAGACGTAGAGAAAAGGAAGACGAGACGTTTCTAATCTGCTCCCCTGCTACGTTCTGAAAAGTGACGACTAAGACAGTCCGCCAAAACCGAACTGAAAGCTCGCCGCACGGAGCCGTTATCAGGGGAAAGGGACCGGGGCGGATAAGGAGGCTCCATTAAACTCCCAGCATGCATCTGTGCTCCGGAGGAGAGAGGGCCGGCCCCTCGCTGACCAAACTCACTCGCACACACTCGCGCGCGCTCTCACGCACTCCAACTCACTCACGCCGCTTCAATAATTCAGCCGCAGGTAAACGTATTAAGGCTGGCTGTCATGTATCCCCACCCCACCCCCCACGACAACAGCATCTGCCTTTAATGTTTTATTTCCACAACAGCATGTATTAAACACATGAAGGGTTTTACCCCTCTCTCTCTCTCTCTCTCTCTCTCGCTCGCTTCTTTTCCATCTTCCTCTCTTTTTATTTGTGAAGCTCCTCATGGAGCTGGCTTTTCACTCACTCACTCGTGTTTATCAGGCTGAAGATTCTCCTCAAGGGGGCGCCGATTAGCACATCAGTGACACTGTCTGTGTTTACATGCAAAGATTTTTGCCAATCCGATTGAGTAAATTCCAATTATAGATTCAGACTGAGGTGTTTATGCTCACTCTACTCAACAATCTGATGAAAATCGTTTACATGCTCAGTACAAGTAATCTGATCCAAAATTACATGCGTGTGTAGAGTAACACTTAGTGTAGACGTTACCATGACAACCAGCATCACATGAGTCCAGTCAGAGTGAGATGAGCAGCAGTGAGCAGTGCTAGTGTTTTTAATTACTTTAAAATGATGTCAGACTCAGGAAAACGTCCTTCACATGTCCTTATTAAAGAAGGCCGAGAGGAGGACGTCGTGTTCTGAGACACATAAGCTGGACGTCCGTCCCACCGCCGTCTTTTAAAGATCAGAGCATGAACTTCGTCTCCTCTGCAGACCAGTTTCTGCTCCGCCATGTTGAACGGTATAAACTCTCACTATGACGCGACGAACACGATCAGAACGGACCTAAACTTTCTGATAGGGAATGTAATCAGATACAGGCGTTTACACGGATATTATTCTTCTATTTAACGGATTATTTACAGGATTACCCACCTCGTTTCTTTTTCTCAGATAAACACTTGAACAGCAAAATGTCTTCCTCTTTTGCTATCTTTTTAATCTTTTTCTCTCTTCTTCTCTTTCACTTTATTTCTCTCTCTCATTCTCTTTCTCTTTCTATCTATCTTTCTCATTTTCTTTGTCCTTTTTCTTCTCCCTTTTTCTGACACTTTCTTTTTTTCTCTTTCATTCTCTCTTTTTAGATATAAAGCACCCAATGGAGCTGGCTTTTTACTCACCCACTCGTGTGTATCAGGCTGAAGACCCTCCTCAAGGGGGCAGTGATTAGCACATCATTGACAGCATGTGTCCCTTGTACCCTCTCACTTTATCTTTCACTCACTTTCTTTCCTGCTCTGTCTGTCTACCTTTATCTTTTCTTTAAGATTTCTTTTTCTTTTCTGGTTAAATAAAACCCTTGAACATTCTTCTCCTCTCTTATGTTCTTTTTTTTTCTTTCTCTCTCTTTTTTTTAAGATGTGAAGCACCTCATGGAACTGGCTTGTAACTCTCTCACTCATGCTTAGCAGGCTGAAGATTATCCACAAGGGGGCGCCATTGGCAGTCAATTCGCATTTCAGGCTTAATATGAGCAGTGCTTCACTGTGTGTCCCTTGGACACTCTTACTTTCTCTGTCTTTCACTCACTTTCCCTCCTTCTCCCTCTTTCCCTCCATTTTGTCCTCTTTATGTTCTCTTTATCTCTTTCTTTCTCTCTTTTTAGATGTGAAGCAACTCATGGAACTTGTTTAACACTCACTCACTCATGTTTATCAGGCCATAGATTCTCTACAAAGGGGGCGCCCTTAGCAGTCATATAGCTTTTGATGCTTAATAAGAGCAGTGCTTTACATCAATGCTTCTGTCCTTTCTCTCTCTCTCTCTCTCTCTCTCTCTCTCTCTCTCTCAGTTTCCCTCACTTTCTTTCTTTCTCCCTCTCTCTGACCCTTTTTTCTTTTCTTTTCTTATAGATTTCTTTTTCCCCAATGCTGGTTAAATAAAACCCTCAAACAATGAGATGTTGCTCTTTCTCTCACTTTCTGTTTAACTTTTTCTCTCATATCTCTCTCTCAGTCTCCATCTCTCTCGCTGTATTCTTCTCTTTCATCTTTGTTCCCTTTGTTTCTCTGTCTCTCACTCTGTTCCTCGCCAACTAACTTCCTCTCTCTCACACACTTTCTTTCTCTCTCTCTGCAGAAGCATCATCCTCCTCCCTCCTGCAGGCTCCACCTCATTTGAAGTTCACTGATGAAAATGTCGAGTATAACCAAACTCTCACACGCTGCAGACTGACGAGCAGAATCTGCTTTTTAGCAAGAGGAAATAATCGTGTGTGGTTAATTTCGGTGCTCGGTGACCCAAATGGGACTAATTCTGGGACCTTTGTCTTTAAACCTTGTTAATGCTGATACCTTGTCCTAACAGCAAGTGCAGTGAGAGACAACAGCAAAAGCAGAATACGCCATTTTAATCAACACAGCTTTCTACACCAGCCGCGAACATAACAGAGTGATGCAACACGATGCTCCGTGTTGTTTCTGATTAGAGCCGAATAAACGATAACGCTGTTTCTGTTTGACTCTTTGTACTGGTGTTCTATCACAGCAAAATTGACAAAGTAAATAACTGAAATAAACAACACAACATTGCAAATAATGTAATCGAACAATCATTTGCTGATGTTATCTGCTGAGGTTTTTGATGTTGCATTTAAATTGTTAAAATTCCTTATTACTCAACCAATTTTCATCAAGTTTGTTTAGTTATAATCCTCAGACACAGACTAATCCAGGCTGCTCGGATCTGCTCTCGGTATCTTTTATTACTTTAATAACTGATCGTGATAATTAGCCGTCCAGACCAGCAGGACAGTATTCAATCTGCACCTGACGTTAAAAACCTAGTTTAGCATGAGAAACACAATCAGACACATCAGCAAATCATCAATGTGTGAATCACTTCTAATCTTAATACATATAAAAATAAAATAAATAAATAAAACCCCCAAAACACAGCAAGAACGACGAAGATGAAGTTGGCTTCCTAGTCGCCAGCTTCTTGTTCAGGTTTTCCCATTCCACCTTAAATGGTGCAGCAGTTACTTTCTGGTGCCTGAAGCTGCACCATTTAAGGTGGAACGGGAAAATTCGAACAAGAAGGTGGCAAATAAGAATCTGACTTCGTTGGTTCGTGTAAGAAGGTGCTAAAGTTAATCTATTATGAATATCTACACGGATTAATGCTATAACTTACTGCTACAAAGCTTTAACCATCACTGTAAATAAATAACTAGTACATAAAGTTAAGATCCTGAATAGACTATTAAATGAAATAAGCTTAATATAAAACCAGAGGAAAAACAATCACATCAACAGGTTCTCTGTGCTTCACCAACCACACGGCCATATCTACACAAACATCACACAAACAATACACATCACACAAACATGAGCATGGATCGCTGTGTTTCCTCCGTTCAATATTCCTGAAATAGTGTAATTTTTGACAGTATCTTTCTTAAACTGCTGCTCTGTAATGGCACTGAATGCAGTCCAGCAGTAATGTTGACCTCCCCAAAATGGCGGCACCGTTGACGTGCCTGGCTGGACCCCACACGGCATCCAGGTATGTATATCTATGGTCTAACCCTTAAGTGTTTAGGTGTTAAACCTTGTTAACGTATTGTGTAAAGTGATATACGCCCAGGCTTTCCCAGGATTTGACCCAGGATGACACAGTTTTTGCAGACCTCAGGAAAAAAGGTAAATGCTGTGGTGCAGATCATATTCTGTGAAAACTATTTTTGCCACTCCCAGAACTCTACTTAGAATAAAGCAGAGTCTGAAGGTGAAGGCTGTGTAGCAGAGCTGGTGATGGTGGGGGTTATCAGAGGTTGACTGGATTCTGCAGTGTGTGATGCTGTGTGTGTGTGTGTGTGGGTGGGTGTGTGTGTGTGTGTGTGTGTGTGTGTGACGCTCTGTGAGTAAACACGAGCGCTCGCAGCACAATAACACACCCATACACACACAGCTGCTTTCTTCTCTTTCCAGTGTGACAAAGAAAACAGCATAGCTGAAGCTTCTATCAAACAGCAGCAGAGCCGCGAACCGCCAATCCAAACACACACACACACACGCACACGCACACACGCACGCACACACACACACGCACACACGCACACACACACACACACACACACACACACACACACACACACACACACACACACACACTGCAGCTATTACAATACACAGCATGCACTCAGATACAGAGTGAGAAAACAATATATACATATCTCTCTCTCTCTCACTCACTCGGTCTCTCTTTCTATCCCCCTCACTTTCTCTCTCTTTCTCTCTCTCTCAGTATATATGTAGAACTGTTGAACTGAACTGAGAGGAGAGAGAGAGAGAGAGAGAGAGAGAGAGAGAGAGAGAGAGAGGAAAAAAGAGAGATAAATAAAGTAAGAGAAATAAAGAGGGAGGAAAGAAAGAGAAAGGTGAAAGAAAAAAAGGAAGAATAAAGAGAGACAAAAAGGAGAGAGAGATAAAGAGGGTGAGTGAATAAGAGGGGGTATATATATATATATATATATATATATATATATATATATATATATATATATATATATATATATATATATATTCCTTGCTCTCTTTCTTTTCTCTCTTTGTTTCTCTCTCATCTCTCTATTCTTCTGTTCTTTCCTCTTTCTCACTCTTTTCTTACTTTCTCTCTCCCTCTTTCTGTTCTTTTATCTCTCTCTAGTTCTCGCTTTCTTTCCTCACTCTTTCCTTTCTCCATTGCTCTCTCAACTCTCTCTCTCTTTCCTCTGTTTCTCTCACTTTCTCCTTCACCTTTCTTTCTGTCTCTCGTTTCACTCTATTCCTTGTTTTTCTCTTTCACTCCCCTCTCTTTATTTCTGTTGCTTTCTCACCTCTCTATACCTCTTTTTTCCTTTCTTATTTCTTTCCCCCTCTTATTCACTCGCCCTCTTTATTTCTCTCTCCTTTCTGTCTTTTTATTCTTTTTTGTCTTTCATTCCTCTTTCCTTCCTCTTATTTCTCCTCACCTCTCTCCTTTGTCCTTGCTCTCTCTTTCATCTTTTTATTTCTCTTTTCACCTTTCTCTTTCTTTCCTCCCTCTTTCTTTCTCTCACTTTATTTCTCTCTTTTTCCTCTTCAACAATTAACTTTCTCTTTCGCTCTCTCTCTCTGTCTCTCCTCATTTCCTCTCTGTTCTCCTCTCTCCTCAGCGGTACCGACTGTGTCGGTGGCGTTTATAGAAGAGTGTGCGTTTTGAACAGAAGGAGTGTAATCCCTCTTTCCCCTGCGCTGTCAGTGGGGGGCGCCGGTGGGAAAGTGTCGCAGACCTGCACTCGTTCATTCTCCTCACTTCCGTTCCTTCCTTTCTCTCCTACATCCACCCCACAGGTGCCCTACTGCCGTATCCCATAATTCATCTGGAAAGACAGGAACGCGAGAGAGAGAGCAAGAGAGAGAGGAAAGAGAGACATAGAGGGAGAGAGAAAGAAGAGAGCGAATGAGCTGGAATGGGGGAAGCGCCAGATAAAAAGAAAGAGGAATGGAATGAAAGCGCGAATGGAAGATGAACTGAAAGAGAAAGATGTGCAGCAGGGTCGGCGCTGCCAGCGCAGTGAAAATGATGAAATGCCGCTGGAATTGGGCATTAGAAAGCCATCAATTTGGGAAACTTTCAGGGGCGACTAGCTTCGCTTCGAAGCTCCAGTGAGCTGTAGATCTGACTGCTTTACCAAACTGGGATAAACCCAGAGCTTTTAGTACACTAGCACGAACAAAATGGCCTCGCCGGCACTTTCGGATTCCTCAACTAGTACTGATGTTTTTATATCAGCGCCGTCGAGCAAAAACCTTATTACAGTTTCTGTCATTTCTACTTTTTTGCATAATTGAAAACACCAGTTATCCTGTGCACCTGTACATTGTGTTACAGTTTCATGATGAATGGTCCAACAGAAGTGGCCTAAAATTACTTCTGGTTACATTAACTTCCATTATGAGTTAAGAATTTTTTTGAATCTCCTGTAAAGTTGCTGTTTCGGAGAAATGAGGCTTTGTTCCAACAGTGATAATATAATCGGGTCATTAAACAGAAACGTCCACTTTTTTTATCTCTCCATAGGAGTCACTGGTGTTACTGATCGTCATTGGTGTTACACATAATAAAGGAACACCTACAGAACATCAAACCACATGTTGTCAATCATGGAATATCCACTAAAATATGTAATTTAATCCATTTGTGTTCTATTTTTTCACAGTTACCTCAGAATAAAGTTGGTCACACCAGTGACTTCAGCTAAAAGCTTCATATGAAATCATGAGCTAAATGAGAAAATCTCTGATAACTGAAAGACACAGTGGACTCACCATGAGCTTTTCTTCATAGATCCTCAGAAAACAGGTAAAAGGAAGTCGAGTGATGTCATCAGTGTGACTTTTATTTCAAAATAAGAGATTTATAGCTATGCAGTAACACCAGTGACACGACTCCTGGGGACAACTTTTATTGTATATTT
Source organism: Colossoma macropomum (assembly GCF_904425465.1). Taxonomy (NCBI): domain Eukaryota; kingdom Metazoa; phylum Chordata; class Actinopteri; order Characiformes; family Serrasalmidae; genus Colossoma; species Colossoma macropomum. The sequence continues at coordinate 1,586,231 of NW_023494789.1, forward strand.
TATAATATTTATTTGCTGTTTGTTTTCTTTGTCATTTAATTTATATAATCCATAGTCATGTATAGATTATTGCAGTTACAATTGCAGAAAAACATGTTTTTTACCTCAAAATATGACCTCAGCCTTCACACATGACTGTGAGGACGAGCTCTTCTGTGGTGCTTGGAATTATAGATAATTGATTTAAAAACCATTATTGCTAAATTGATGGACTGAGAAGGTGTCATTGTTAAAATAGCTTAATGTTTTATTTTAAAACATAAATAAATTGTAACCCTAACATGTTTTTCAAGTGTGATATATCTGTAAATGCTGGGGACACAAAAACAGATGTTTCCATAGAATAACTCAATTACTTATTAGCAGATGCTCTCATTCAGAATGACCTACAATGGAAACCGTTTATTGTTTTACTGTAATAATCAGTAATAGAGACCAAAAAATGAATGAGAATGTTGAAAGTAGATGATTAACACTGTCTATCTGTAGCACTGATAATCACATAAATTTAAATATCTAAAGCAGTGGTCAGTTAACCTATCGGCTACTATTTGGTGACTAAACTATTCTCCCTTCAGCTCCTCTCCTTTCACCTCCAGCATCATTCATCATAGGCAGTTTAAGAGGAGCCTGGAAGCAATTTCTCTGATTATACACTAAAGGGCGCATGTGAACATATCCTCAGTGAATCAGGGTGAATGGAGCTAAAATGACCTAAAATGTATCAATTAAATATTTTCACACCTAAAGTAAAAGAATGTATTATATATTAAAAAATGAAGAAAAAAACTTCATCTTTCCATTTTCCTACAGTAAACGAGCTTTGAGCGTAGGATGCTGGCGCAACTGCAACTGAGTGCTGATTGGTTGGCGAGCTGATCAGCTTATTGGCTGAGTAAGGCAGTTCACACTAACCGATGCTGTAAATGTACTAAAGGAACTGGAATTGAAAAGCGTTTAAAAATGTGAAAGCAGTGTTGGAATATTTGGAATAGAACTTGTGTCTGTATAAAAAAGTTAAGCAGTTACAAATTACAGTGTGGCACAAAAGCTCCATAGGTCCCCATTCATTTTATATTCTCTCTGGAGCGCCCTCTAGCGTCCAACTAACCCAGAACATATTATTCAGTGGCAGTTCTCCTCATAGATATACAACAAATATACATACGCCAATCAGCCATGTTTTATCAGCTCCACTTACTATATAGGTGCACTTTGTAGTTCTACAGTTACAGATTGTAGTCCATCTGTTTCTCTGCATACTTTGTTAGCCCCCTTTTACCCTGTTCTTCAGTGGTCAGGACCTCCATGGACCCTCACAGAGCAGGTACTATTTGGGTGGTGGATCATTCTCAGCACTGCAGTAACACTGACGTGGTGGTGGTGTGTTAGTGTGTGTTGTGCTGGTCTGAGTGGATCAGACACAGCAGTGCTGCTGGAGTTTTTAAACACCTCAGTGTCACTGCTGGACTGAGAATAGTCCACCAACCAAAATATCTAGCCAACAGTGTCCTGTGTGCAGCGTCCTGTGACCACTGATGAAGGACTAGAGGATGACCAACACAAACTGTGCAGCAGCAGATGAGCTATTGTCTCTGACTTTACATCTACAAGGTGGACTGACAAGGTAGGAGTGTCTAATAGAGTGGACAGTGAGTGGACACAGTGTTTAAAAACTCCAGCAGCACTGCTGTGTCTGATCCACTCGCACTCATGACTCATGTCTGTGGTCAAAAATTCAATTTAGATGATTTTTTTATTATAATGAACAAATATTTATTTAACAAATAATGATCATCCAACACATACTTGGAGTTTCTATGGTAACACATCCTTTCATGTCCTTATGGTGCACCATATTGTGTCCTTATTGTCTCAGGAAACTGCAGAGACACCTCTAACACTATTGAGGGTGCCCATACAACCAGTGCAGGCCTTTGTGGGCGGAGCTGAAAGACTGGTACTACCAGAATCATATGGCCAGCACACTACAGAACTCTGGCTACAGGTGCAGTTTCCTCCCACTCCCCTTTCCACTCCTCATTAATAAACTTTGGAATCATTTTTCATGCTGCATCCCTTCCTCGGCCTGCCTTATTCCAACTGACCGACCCCAATAACACCGTATGTATCATCACTGTCCAGTCCATTTTCATCTATTTTTTTTTTTTACGTCATTTGAATATGGCAGCTGTCCTTCACCTTCTGTGAAAATTTCAAAATGTTTCTGCTTTCTCCTGTAAAGTTACTATTTTGGAGATATGTGGGGGTTTTTTGGACAGCAACAACATATAAAACATTTCATAAAGCTTTTATGATTGGTAGAAAATATTTACAAGCACATGCATCTGCTGCGATACCGCAGAAGAGCATGTTATGTCAACAGCTCCACTTTGGAATTAAAAAAAAAAAATCCTCGAAATGCTTCAGATGTCAGCACGAACGAGTTGGATCGATTGTTCACTACAAATGTATGAAGCCTGAAGCGAAAGTGAGCAAACAATAAAAGATGCATTTTCTGTAGCAGGTGAATGAAACAGGGATAAGCATTTTAGCATCATCATGGGATTCAATCAGTCTATTTACTTTTGCTTTAAGCTCTGCGTTCTATGCAGAACTACGCTCATAACTGTAATTGGAGCTCCGTGTAGAATAAATCCCTCAGTAAAGTTGAAAGGACGGCTGTTTTCTTTCTTTTTTCTTTCTTTTTTTTCCTCCTACTGCAGGCTCTGTCACTCACATCACCTCCCAAATGCACTTGTTTGAATTATTTTAATCAGTCTCGATGCCATTCCACTAGAGGCACGAATTTGCATATGCTTCTCTCCTCTCGGATAAGCCTTCACAGATTCTGAGAATGATGAACAGATGAGTAATGTCATTTCCTGCACAAACCACCGCAGCCGAACCAACAATGCACTTCAATCAGGATATATTACTGCTCCCCGCTAGCTCTAGCGCTAGCACTGCCTTTCGGTGCGATTGTACGAGCCCTAATCCGAATCTGCCAATCTTCAGACGAGGACGATTTTATTTCAGTTGCGCTAGAAAGGTAGGAATAATGAAATGAATTGAGGAATATGTTTCAGCGCTTTATCCTTCAGTGTTTGATGGACATTAAGCCATATTCTCTTCCATGTTCCTTAGCTAACGCTAAGCCTGGCGCATTCATCGGCGCCACAGACAGAGTTGTGAAAACGGGGTGGTGAATATTTCATACTGGATAAAGGTGACATCTTATACAACGCTGTAATGAACACGTTCCTCCGTGGATTCTGTTCTGTCTATAATCCGTGGCTTTTCCATGCCTGGAGCAAGGCCAAATGACCACAGCGCTCATGTAATCTGAAAGAAAAATCCTGCCTGACAATCACAAGCTCATTTGGATCTGTTTCACAGGTTCGGAAGTTGCCAGCAGACGCTGAGCAGTGTTGTTTCGAATGGCTCTTGTTTTTGGATACATCATATTGGGTCTCACATTTACATTCATTCTTGTAGCAGATGCTCTTGAACACAGCAACATATGCAAGCCAATAGTCTGTAATAACAACAATAAGCCAATTAGCTAATAATACATCAATAGATATATCATAAATAAACTAATAATGAAAACTAGGGATGCAAGAGTATCTGTGATACTTCAAATTAGGCCCAACTCAGACTTTTGGTGTTGTAGTCTGATGTTACGGCGCCCAAGCAAGTAGTCAATAAATGCTTAAGTGGCGGCTAAATAATGGTCGTATGTGGTTAATGGCACTATGTACCTATTATTATACTACATATACAGTATATGGTGTATGTTATATATTAACATACAGGCTATTACATCTTTCACACATAGGCCGTAACTAATAGTGATATGTAGCTAACGGCAGCAGGAATGTCCATGGTGCGTCCATGAAAATAAGATTGACTCTGCCCACTGTAAACTATGCTTTAAGAATATTTAATGTGGCCGTACCACTTTAGAAAATGTTTTAACCCCTTCACAAGCTGTGGGCCCACCCAGTTTTATTACACACTTCTATAACCTAAGAATAGCTCCATTAGTTTGCATTGACGTCCCTGTGGTTACTGATTAATAAGTCTTACTATGAAGTAATGTTAAGGGGGTTAAATAACAAATGAAATGCAAAGAGAGTCATTTAACTTGAAGTCTAAAGACTTGAAACATTTGCATTTTAGATCCAAAAAAAAAGGGAATTACAGAAAAAAAGCATGGAATGCACAATGAGAGCAATAATAATAATAATAATAATGATAATAATAAGCCAATTAGCTAATAATACATGAATAAGTATATCACAAATAAACACATTATGAAAACTAGGGATGCACCAGTAGCATCTGTGATACTTTATATGAGGCCGAACTCAGACCTTTGGTACTGTAGTCTGATGTTACGGTGCCCAAGCAAGTAGATAATGAAGGCATACGCTGCAGCTAGATAATGGTCATATATATATATATATATATATATATATATATATATATATATGGTACATATTAACATAAGCTATTAGATATTTTACATATAGACTGTAACTAATAGTGCAGCAGGAATGTTTATGGTGTGTCCATTAAAATAAGATTGACTCTGCACTGTACACTCACTGTAAACTATGCATAAGTAATATTTAATGTGGCCGTACCACTTCAGAAAACGTTTTAACCCCTTAACAAACCATGGGCCCACACAGTTTTATTACACACTTCTATAACCTAAGAATAGCTCCATTAGTTTGCATTGACATCCCTGTAGTTACTGAATAATAAGCCTTACTATTAAATAATGTTAAGGAGTTAAACAACAAACAAAAAGTAAAAGGAAATTCAAAGAGAGTCATTTAGCCAAATCTAGAGGCTCTAAAGACTTGAAAAAAATACGCTTGAGATCAGAAAAAATGGGAATTACAGAAAAAAAGCATGAAATGCACAATGAAAGCAATAATAATAATAATAATAATAATAATAATAATAATAATAATAATAATAATAACAAGCCAGTTAGCTAATAATACATTAATAAGTATATCACAAATAAAAACATTATGAAAACTAGGGATGCACCAATAGCATCTGTGATACATTACAGGAGGCCGAACTCAGACCTTTGGTATCGTAGTCTGATGTTATCGTGCCCAAGCAAGTAGGTAATGAAGGCATACGCTGCAGCTAAATAATGGTCATATATATATATATATATATATATATATATATATATATATATATATATATATATATATATACATACATACATACACACACCTTTGAGATCAGAAAAAATAGGAATTATAGAAAAAACCATGGAATAATAATAATAATAATAATAATAATAATAATAATAATAATAATAACAATAATAATAATAATAATAATAATAATAATAATAATAATAATAACCATCATCATCATCATCATCATCATCATCATCATAAAATATTTAGAAAGCCAATTAAATAAATATAAATAAACCAATTTTATTGCCATAAATTGAACCAGCCTATCAGAGAATGTGTACCTGTGGAAGGAAGATGCTCATTATAGCGCTGAAGCCATGCCTAACCTGGTGAATGATATGAAGTGAGAGCTGGGATGTTTTAGCCTGGTTGTACAAGATCACATATGTCGTATCTTTGTATACATTTTGTCGTACAAGGCTAGATGTGTGCATCAGATGAAATGGAAGCAGCCTGGGAATTCGAATTGTTTCCCTGTCACTAACTAACAGCTGCTCTCCTGCTTCACTTCTGCGCTGTTCCTCCGTCGCTTCTGGCTGGATGGGCAGCGTCTCACTGTGACGCTGTCAGAGTGAGAGTGTTTCCCATCTCATTCAGATCTAATGATTCCATGTTCTTTACAGTAACACCTGATGGCTAACAGTGAGTTTCCACTCATTCCTTCAATCTTATTATGTTTTTTATACATATACACTGAATTTTTATTATTCTCCATGGTACTTTCATTATACTGCACTGTGTGTTTCTTGCTCTGAGCATGAATCATATTAAGCTGGATATTTGCAATATATACATTTTTATATGTACAACCTTGACGGTATCTACCATCAGGACAACTTGGGTGAGCACCCTGGGGCCCTGTGTACCAAAGGCCCTTTAGCTTGATACAGATTCTTACTTGGCAATAGCAGCACTAAAAAATACATATGTGAAAAGTGCATTAAAACATCATTACCACATGAAGAACGCATATTACATATATTAACATATATTACATTGGCATTATTGTCTGTTAGTAATATTGTTGGTTATGTTTGCCACTAATAGTTCACTGTAAAACTTGAGTTGAGTCAACTCAAGATTTGAGGAAACTCTTTACCTCAAACGTTTTAAGTTCAATAACTCATTTACACTTCAGTAAATTGTGTAAATTATACTGACTCCATTTGTTTTGTTGATATTAAAATGATTGAGTATTCGGGATTTATGTTAAAGCTGTTCTTACTCAACATAAACAAACAATAGTAAATTAAATTCACCATTAGGCCTCATTTTGACAAATTCATATTGTATTTGTAACAATGTCTTGTCCACCTTAACGTCACTACAGACCACCCTGTCTAACACTGACAGTACAGTCCAGAGTACAGATGTAGTCTCTGTTGCTGAGAACTTATTGGCATGAATCATAAAAGTTTGTAAAATCTAGTCAACACAGGGGGAAGGCAGGCTGGGGAGAATGACAACGCGCAGACGGTGAAGAGACATGCCCAATATGTAAATATATGGTACTAAGAGCCAATAGGAATGATGAGTTTTACTCAAGAAGGCTGCATTGACCAAACATTCATCATGTAAATCTGAGAGTCTAAACTAAACTGCACTAAGTTTATCCAACTCAAAGATCCTGTTTGGTGGAATCTTTGATTCTGAAATCATCAAAATAAAATTTTCAAAAAAGCATGAATGTCCAAATCATTTAAATAAACATTTATGTTGTTTGTCACATTAAGCCACACTAAATTTTCCCATTATTGGGCTGAGTGTATTTGCATGTAGAGTCAAGTTAAATAAAAATAGTTAATTAAATACATTTAGATAAAGTTACCTCAACTCAAAATATGCTGAAAAACTATCTTACTCAAAATGACCGAGTTATTATCTCAACAATTAATTTTTGAGTTAATTAGATTTTTTCAGGTTAAGTTACTCCGACTTCCTGTAGTATTTAAGTTGTGTTAACTTAATTCTTTTATTAAGATGTGCAGTGAGTTTTACAGTGTAATGATGCAATGTGCACATTTGATGAATGCAAACATTTCCTGGTTGCATTTCATCGTATTTAAGCCGGACCCTCTGCGCTTTTGTTGCCCATTTCTGTTACTCCTGAAGGCTTGCAGGGCCGGACAGGTGGCTAGAGGACAACGGCTATCCATTATGCATTTGGCTTATTATGCTATACACTATGCCAACGAAGCGGAGGCAACACAAGCTCGGCCGTGAGTTGTCAAGGGCTAGTCTGGGCTTATTGTGCTGCTGAAAATGTATTTTGGACGATTGGCCAGGTGGGACATTACAATACAGCCTGTAGAAAGGCCAATGAGTCTTCAGGGCTTTGTGCATTTTGCACAACATGGTATAGATAATGGCGCCACAGCGACTTCTCAGAGGACACACGCCAGGAGAAAAGGGGAGAAGAATGCCGAAGGCAGAGAGGGATGGCATTTAATACGGTGCACCGAAGGCATCTATTCCCTCAGCGAGAAACTGCAGCTTTAAATGAGACCATTAACCATTATTATTCATTTTCGCCAATTTTAGTCACAGCTAATTCCCATTCTGCCTTACCACACAACAAGACATTATTTAAGATTATGCAGTAAATCTGTGCTAACTGCCTTTTCCCGCTTGTTTCCGGAGGTTGAGCGCGTGTTAGTGAAGGCATCTGTTAGTAAAGGAGTTTTTGCCCCATGGTGAGATGAAAATTCAGGAAAAAATAACAAACACTCAGCCAAGTGGAGGATTTTGGACCTACGTACATATTTCACAGCCATCTGCGATGCAAATACCGAAAATACTGGGAAATTTCATCGTTGCACGTTGATGATGTGCATATTTTCACTTTCTTTTCTGCATTTCAGTTTTAGAGGAAAATGCATTCAAGTGCTGTTTCCTTATTACGTTAATTTACTAAAGTAATTAGCTTCATTAGAAGCGACGAGGACAAAAAAACACAATGTAATCTCAGGTGTAAAATGGATAACCTCTACAATGTCCTTGAAAATGCATCAGATTTGTTCAAGCAGCATTACTGCTTCACAGAAAAGAAAAAAAGCAAAAGCCAGTGATCTAATTAGTATCACAAATGGAAATGAGTACTCGCCATGCCCTCACATTAACCCCTTAAACTCTAAGGGCTGGTTTCATGGGCGTGGATTAAGCCTAATCTTGGAGTAAACTTTATTGCCAGTGGTGTTTTACTGTTTTACCATTACACACCATGTTTCATGTACATTTAAGTCTAATCTACATCTGGGAAACTGGTCCCAACTGAGTCCACAGTTTAATTCATTATGCTTATAATCATAGAACATACATACACATTAGTTTATAGTAGTTACGAAATAATAAGTTACAAGATTATTCACTAAATAATTAGCCTGCAGCTGACCAAAATATGGTCGTGGGTTCACATTCATGCAAGTCCAAGTCAGGTCTTGAGTCATCTTTATTAGCTGCAGGCATTACATTGTACAAAAACATGAAACATACAGTCAGATAATGGGCCTTTATTATAGACAAAACATTAGTCTGATAAAACTGAAGCCCAGTAATTATTGTTCAAAAGAAAGAGGCAAAACAAATAGAAATGGTTGGCTAGTCTTGCTAGCTAGCCTAATAGTTATTCAGCTGAAGTTTTTGTGTGCTTTAAACTTTAAACTAATGTGATCTGTGACATAGTAAACTACTTCAGCTCCATCAGTCGAAAACCTCAGCTAAATTATCTACTGTGCTTCGTTTTTCTATAATGAATGGTTCAAACCTCAAAGACGTATTGAACCCGACGGCGCTGTGAGCTGCAGCAGAACAGCACCGCAGTAATGACTGCACACAGAAAGCCTGACAGACAAAGTCACTCACATATGGTTGGAAATGAAATTTCACAAGTCCTCAGTCTCAAGTCCAAGTCGAGTCATGAGTCTGGTGAGTCCGAGTCGAGAATCAGTTAAGGGTGACTCCGAGTCGAGTCACAAGTCAGTAAACGTGAGCGTGAGTTGAGTCAGTTAAGCGTTATTCCGGGTCGAGTTGCAAGTCAGTAAGGCTTAGTCTGAGTTCAGCCATGAGTCAGTTATGGGTGGATCTGAGTCGAGTCAGTCAGTTAAGAGATATGCTGGGTCGAGACATAGGTTAGTTATGGGTGAGTCGTGAGTCAGTTATGGGTGAATCCAAGTTGAGTCAGCCAATGTTTCAAACTGTTGTCATCACCTGGTAGCCAATCAGGATAAAATCATCCAGCAAATCCAATCAAAGTCGGAATGTGGCTTGGGAGACCCTCCCACATCGCTTTTTTTTTGTCTTGAAAAGGTCACTTTCAGTGATTATACAAATATTACAAATTATTATTATATTATACAAATATTACAAATGATTTTCTGTGCTAGTAATTATGTGGCCACTGTTCGTTTTTCAGATTATTCCTTCAAACTGTTTCATTTTGTATATTTTCACTTTTTTCATTTTTTTACTAATTAACATTTTTAGGTGTGGAAAAAATCTGCTAAAAGTCCATTTTTAATGTGTCAATTTACAGTAAATTACTGGATTCTGTTTCATTTTGTATATTTTCACTTTTTTTTTTTTTTTGCTAAACGTGGGAAAAACGAAAAGACTATACATCTTAAACATTGAAAACTGGTATTACTGAAAAGCTGAAAAAGCTGAGTTTGTGCTAAAATATAGAACATATAGATCATTTGACGATAGTGTAATATATCACCAAATTAGAGAGTCAGAAACAGAAAGATGTGCCCAGGCTGAAATTTTCAGACTTGGGCTCTAAAGCGTTAAGGGGTTCAAGGAATTAAATTTCACCTTAATATTTCCCTAAACCTAAACCCACTCACTCCAACCCTAACCCTAACCTCAGCCCTAAACCTACCTCTGAATCTATTCCTAACCCTAAACCTAACACTATTGCTAATTACTATTTTTGTAAATAGTTTACTAGCAATTTGAGCATCTGTAGATTATTGTATCCAAGTGGGCAAAGAATCAGGATGCAACTGCAAGTGGTTCGGTTTGTTGAAGTTCACACAGTGTGCACCATAATGCATGACATGAAACAGGAAAAAACAATAAGAACTACCACTAAGAATAAATGACTAGAAAACATAGAAACAAGAGAAGGATAACTTAAAAAAAACAAACAGGCAAAACCAAGAAAACCAAGGCAAACACTATATATACAACATACACACACATACAAGAACAAGATAAACACACAAGACTAGTTGAGACGATGCCAAGCAAGGAACAAGACCAAGACATGGGATATGTAAACTAGAGAAGATAAACAAGGAAAACCTTGGAACGATTACAGGGCGGGGCTACAGACAAGACACAGGTGCAGGGGATGATACAAGGGTGGAGCAGGAAAACCAAAACAATCAACAGCGCATGGCCAGTGACACGAAGGAAGGCAAACAAAAAAGGGAAATCAGACAAAGACAAAGACATAATATTAATATGTGTAGTTGTGACCAAGAAAACTGTACATAGTACTAGAAAATCACCAGAACATGTAAGGATATATTTTTTTAAGCTCTGCAATGAGATTCTCACTTCATCTAAATTATATTTCAGACCCTTCGGCCACAGTGATGCCATTATCTGAAATTGCAGACTTCCGGACTGCCATACGTCAGGGAGAATCTTAAAGTGAGAGATTTACATCCCTGGAGGAGGTGGACAGCAATGAAGGATTTTGTGAGTGGTCATTGGCGGCAGTGGGTTTTCCAAGAGATGGTGGGCAGCAGTAGGGTGTTTTTGAGAGGTGGTGGGCAGCAGTAGGGTGTTTTTGAGAGGTAGTGGGCAGCAGTAGGGTGTTTTCGGGAGGTGATGGGCAGCAGTAGGGTGTTTTTAATAGGTGGTGGGCAGCAGTAGGGTGTTTTTTAGAGGTAGTGGGCAGCAGTAGGGTGTTTTTGAGAGGTAGTGGGCAGCAGTAGGGTCTTTCCAAGAGGTGGTGGGCAGCAGTAGGGTGTTTTTGAGAGGTGGTGGGCAGCAGTAGGGTGTTTTTGAGAGGTAGTGGGCAGCAGTAGGGTCTTTCTAAGAGGTGGTGGGCAGCAGAAGGGTGTTTTTGAGAGGTGGTGGGCAGCAGTAGGGTGTTTTTGAGAGGTAGTGGGCAGCAGTAGGGTCTTTCTAAGAGGTGGTGGGCAGCAGTAGGGTGTTTTTGAGAGGTGGCGGGCAGCAGTAGGGTGTTTTTGAGAGGTAGTGGGCAGCAGTAGGTTGTTTTTGAGAGGTGGTGGGCAGCAGTAGGGTCTTTCTAAGAGGTGGTGGGCAGCAGTAGGGTGTTTTTGAGAGGTAGTGGGCAGCAGTAGGGTCTTTCTAAGAGGTGGTGGGCAGCAGTAGGGTGTTTTTGGATGTGGTGGGCAGCAGTAGGGTGTTTTTGAGAGGTGGTGGGCAGCAGTAGGGTGTTTTTGAGAGGTGGTGGGCAGCAGTAGGGTGTTTTTTAGAGGTAGTGGGCAGCAGTAGGTTGTTTTTAATTGGTGGTGGGCAGCAGTAGGTTCTTTCTAAGAGGTGGTGGGCAGCAGTAGCGTGTTTTTAATAGGTTGTGGGCAGCAGTAGGGTGTTTTTGAGAGGTGGTGGGCAGCAGTAGGGTGTTTTTGAGAGGTGGTGGGCAGCAGTAGGGTGTTTTCGGGAGGTGATGGGCAGCAGTAGGGTGTTTTTAATAGGTGGTGGGCAGCAGTAGGGTGTTTTTTAGAGGTAGTGGGCAGCAGTAGGGTGTTTTTGAGAGGTGGTGGGCAGCAGTAGGGTGTTTTTTAGAGGTAGTGGGCAGCAGTAGGGTGTTTTTGAGAGGTAGTGGGCAGCAGTAGGGTCTTTCCAAGAGGTGGTGGGCAGCAGTAGGGTGTTTTTGAGAGGTGGTGGGCAGCAGTAGGTTCTTTCTAAGAGGTGGTGGGCAGCAGTAGGGTGTTTTTTAGAGGTGGTGGGCAGCAGTAGGGTGTTTTTTAGAGGTGGTGGGCAGCAGTAGGTTGTTTTTGAGAGGTGGTGGGCAGCAGTAGGGTGTTTTTAATTGGTGGTGGGCAGCAGTAGGGTGTTTTTAATTGGTGGTGGGCAGCAGTAGGGTGTTTTTAATTGGTGGTGGGCAGCAGTAGGTTCTTTCTAAGAGGTGGTGGTCAGCAGTAGGGTGTTTCTGAGAGGTGGTGGGCAGCAGTAGGGTGTTTCTGAGAGGTGGTGGGCAGCAGTAGGGTGTTTCTGAGAGGTGGTGGGCAGCAGTAGGTTCTTTCTAAGAGGTGGTGGGCAGCAGTAGGGTGTTTTTGAGAGGTGGTGGGCAGCAGTAGGGTGTTTTTGAGAGGTAGTGGGCAGCAGTAGGGTTTTTCTTAGAGGTGGTGGGCAGCAGTGGGTTTTTTGTTGAGCGATTTCCTGTCTACTGTTCTCCCTCTCCCAAGACACGCTCTCGGCCTGATGCTGAATGGCGGGTCCCGTGGGCCTGCTGATGAATTTTTCTCGGGGAGAATGCTGGGGTTATCTCTGAGGTCAAGCTGACCTGAGCAGCATTCATCAGCACCCTCTTCCGAATGAAAGAAAGAAAGAGATTGGAAACCTGGAGCGAGAAATGTGGGGACAAACGCAGGGAAGAGAGAAAAACAAACATGTTTCTGATTCAGGCATCGCTGATACACCCACAGATACACAACCACACAGCGGTGTGTTTACACAGGTTTGTCATTCTGAAATACATTCATGTTTGGTCTAGTGATGCAGACACGGGGCACTTTCTCGACAATATCACTGTACTTCACAATCATAAACAGAAAAACACAATAAATAAAGATATGCTGTACTTTCTTCCTAAAAATAGCACACATATATCACTCATATATAACTCATGGATTTCCCCTAATAGATCACTCATAGATGCCCCATAGTTTACCTATAGACCACTCTTTGATTCTCTACAAATAACTGATCAATTATCACTCATAGATCCTCCACAGGGTATCCATACCTCCCCCAGAGTTCTACCAGAAAGACTCCGGAGACGAGCGTGAAGGAAGAAAATTTTAAATCTCAATAGGATTTAACAATTTAATAATAACAATTTTTTGTTAGTTAAAGTTCTTGGCGCAGGCCCCGGCGTCATCCCAGGTCTTGGAACGTCTAGACCCTCGCTGTATCCATGCTTTTCTTCTATTATCAATGGCAGTTGCCTTGACGTCAGAACAGTTCCTCTAGAATGGTCTAAAATTCTGTGTAACGCTTCTCACTGAGAGTAATTACGATCCCTCGAACTGTCTCGAAAGCACAGGAACATTACGTGCTGTCCGATGGTGTCATGACAGCTCTCGAAAGCTTAAAACCATGTTGGAAAATAAATGCTACAAACACAAAGGCAAGCACAGATCAGATTGTCAGTGTCCGAGGAAGACGAGGCCAAAAGAGCACGGCTAGCGGCACTGAATTTAAAAAATCCCCCCGAAATATTCATGTTTGCTTCTTCCATTTTGTGATAAAACATAATAGCTAAATGCATAAGAGATACATTCTGATGAACAAAGCAAATGAAGAATGCACACCTGATGGTATTTTAGTTGGCCTACGAAATTCTTTACTACTGCAGTGATAAACTAATAAACCATTACAGCTACTGTGGCAAAATAACCAATTATAATGGTTCTCAGAGTAAATGCATCTTAGCTATCTATGTGTTTGAGTTTCATTTCAAATCCCTAACCTACCTTCCACGAAACAGCAGCGACGGGGCTCCAAGATCTGCCCGGACGAGCGATGCAAGACCATCCTGCTGTCTCTACTACACCGTTGTTTTGAACCAGAACCCATGCTGAGTAGTTGGGTTTCCCGACCGACTGGCCTGGCTGCACCTCAGCTTTGAGAAATGTGAACTGCTCACAATTGTAACACAGAACCCTTCCAGTTTTATTGCTGTGTAGATAATTTTAAGCTTCTGTGCTTTAATAATTTCTCAGATCCTCATCGTCTACATCTTCGGAAAAAACAAGGTTGTTGATAATGTCAACATACATGACACCTGGCCAGAGCTTCATGTCATCAACCCAGGCTTGGGATCGGTTCAACAGATGAGGAACAGACTGGGTGACACCATTCACAGTTCTTGTTAAGCATTCTTGTCCATGATGCCACCGCGACACAACTGCCACCTTCTTGTACCTAGCTAGCTACACAGGTTAATAACTGGCTAATGATAAATCCCTTTAGCCTTGAAGCTAATCTGTCACTATCGGTTGTCAAAAACAAACACATACCGGAAGTCGTGCCCATTCTCTGTCCACAGGCGTGCAAAGCATAATGGGAAAGGTTGTTATCTAGAAAAGCATGGATAGGGATGGCGGGGCGGAGCCTACCCCCAGGACAACTGGGCAGGGATCAAAGGTAGCTTTTTCACTAATGTTTATAATAATAATAGTAATAATAATAATTTTATTTATATAGCACTTTTCATGCCGGTGGCAGCTCAAAGTGCTTTACAGACAGGTGATAAAACATAGTTATCAAAGAGATCATTAGTACTTAATTAGAATCAGAAGAAATATGTGATCTTGTTTTCCTCAAATAAAGCTGGCTAGTCTCCATCATTGCAGACCAGGATGCTCATTTACTAATCAAACCCTTTTCCACATCTCTTAATCAGAAATGGAATTTCTGGAATTTTCTTCCTCACCCTTCCATTTACTCTTTCTTTAAATCTGCAGGATACAAATAACCAAGCTTAGCAGATCTGGTCAGTTTGAGCAGGGGTCGTTTCATCAATATTTCAGTGTGACCTGTTTGACCCCAAAGGGGGTGCTGTCTCTGACCTTTATTATTGCTGAGTTACACCTCTTATCACCAGAAAAACTGTAAATTTTTATTGCTGGGACATTGCAGTAGCTAGCAAAGGTCAGGCAATTTGCTAGCCCTGACCTGTTCTTCTGTCACCTAGCATGCAAAGCGTCCTTCAGGTGGACCTCAGATATTAAATACCTTCATACACACCCTCTGCCTGCCGTTTTATGGGTTGTGAATTGCACATTTAGACAAGTATATCAGCATGACAGTTTTTCCCATGTGCTATCAAATATATTAATTAAATCAGATTAGCCTGACCTCATTTCAAACATTTTATTACCTCTGCAACCTTCACTTTAAATTTCCTATGCTCTACTCCTCACCTCTCTGCTGGACCATTTGATACCCTTATTTCTTTAGGCATTTTACTTGACATCACTCAAATGTAAATATTCACATATCTAACTTCTAGATTCTAATAAATATACAACACTACATAAGTGTCCTCGGAGTGGTAGGAGAGTAGTAGAGTGGTCACACTGGCCTGCAATTTAAAGTCTGCATTTCTTCTTTGTTTTTCTATTTACTTGCACTTTGTACAAACCTCAACGAAGTTACAATATCAAGATATTTAATGTTTTAACTTTTTTGTAAAAATATATATATATATATATATAAAATATATATATTCATCATGCAATTTTCACATGATGTAAAGCACAGCCTTCGTGTTCAAAGGATGCGGAAAACTAAATATCGACAAAAATTAAGATACATGTCTTTCTTTGGACAGCAGAGGTATGCTTACTGTAAATACATGTTACAAAAAAGTTGTAATAGAGCATATTTACTACTGTGTTACATCACATAAATGTTTGGGCACTGAAGACACCAATTGATCCAATTTTGAAAGCAAAATTTTTTGCCTGTTTTCATTTATACTTTCAGCTATGCAACTATACAGGACCATCACTGTCATATCTGGCACTTCATCATGCACCACGTTTTCAAGGAGGCAGGCAAGCCAGTCTAGCTTTAGTATGGATGTCCCTGAAAAAGACGGCATCTAAAAGGCAGCATATGTTGCTCCAAAATGTTTAAATATCTTTTGCTGTTAATGGTGCTTTCAAAGATGGGCAAGTTAGCCATGCTATAGACAGTAATACACCTCATACCACTGCAGAGCCTGATTTTAAACTTTATGCTGGTAACAATTTGGATGGTCGTCTTCGGCTCAGAGAACTCAATGTCCACTATTTATTTAAACAATATGAAAGGTGGACTCTTCAGACTACAACACGTTCTACTGAGCACAACCATTTCAGATGAACTCGAGCCCAGAGAAGTTGGCGGTGTTTCTGGATGTTGTTGATATATGACTTCCACTGTGCATAATGTAGTCTTAAACTTTATTTGTGGATGCAGCGGCGAACAGTGTTTATTGACAACATTTTGTCAAAGAGGAAAGGGAGAGAAAGAAAGTGAAAGAAGAGAGACAGAATGATAGAAAAGAAAGTGTAAGGGTGGGAGAAGAGAACATAAAGAGAAAGAAATGGAAAGAGAGAAGGGAGAAAAAAGAATGAGTGAGTGACTGAAAGAAAAGAGAGAGTAAAAAAACAATGGACAAAGAAGAAAAGAAGACAGAAAGGGTAAAAAAGTGAGGGAGAGAGAAAATGGAAGCGGTAGGAAAAGAGAATGAGAGGGAAGAAAGACAGCGAAAGAGAAAAGGGGAGAGAGAAAGGGAGACAGAGAGAGAGAGGGAGAGGGAGAGAGAGAGAGACAGAGAGAGAAAGAGACAGAGAGAAAGAAAGAGAGAGAGAGACAGACAGAGAGCGAGAGAGACAGAGAGAGAGAGAGAAAGGCAGAGAGAGAGAGAGAGAGAGAGAGAGAGACAGAGAGAGAGAGAGAGAGAGAGAGGCAGAGAGAGAGAGAGACAGAGAGAGAGAGACAGAGAGAGAGAGAGAGAGAGACAGGGAGAGGGAGAGAGAGAGAGACAGAGACAGAAAGAGACAGAGAGAAAGAAAGAGAGAGAGAGACAGAGAGAGAGAGAGGCAGAGAGAGAGAGAGAGGCAGAGAGAGAGAGAGACAGAGAGAGAGAGACAGAGAGAGACAGAGAGAGAGAGAGAGAGAGAGAGAGAGAGAGAGAGAGAGAGAGAGAGAGAGAGAGGCAGAGAGAGACAGAGAGAGAGAGAGAGAGAGAGAGAGAGACAGAGAGAGAGAGAGAGAGAGAGAGAGAGAGAGAGGCAGAGAGAGAGAGAGAGAGAGAGAGAGAGAGAGAGAGAGAGAGCAGGAGAAGATGAAGAATGTGTTGAAAATCTTAAGGTCGTGCTGAACAGAGCAGCGTGTTCTCCTGTGGGTGAGAGTGAGACAGGCTGGGTTTGACCCAATTACTGCAGGTGCCTGAGCAATCGCATCCACAAAAACCTTCCTTATACTCTCTCTCAATCTCTCTGTGCTCAATCTTATTCTTCTGATGACCTTTAGAGTGAAGAGGCTCTACATTTTCATTTCTAAATAAAGATTAATGGGGCAGGAGTGATCTGGAGTGGATAAGGTTCAGGACAGAAGTGCAGAGTGCACAAAATTCAGTATACTCACTAGGAAACCACCAGGATTTGAGTTTACTCATTTAAAAATGTATAATGATACATATTCGCTGTTACGCAGCTGACGAACTGAAAACAACACTTTAAAGGGCCTGTATCCTGGAAAACTGAATTTATCTCATTTTCCATAAAAGGATTTGATGGGGTATGTAAATATTGTTAAATTTTCTAAATATTTTACATGACCACAGCAGTGCTGCTGGAGTTTTTAAACACCTCAGTGTCACTGCTGGACTGAGAATAGTCCACCAACCAAAAATATACAGCCAACAGCGTCCTGTGGGCAGCGTCCTGTGACCACTGATGAAGGACTAGAGGATGACCAACACAAACTGTGCAGCAGCAGATGAGATCATCTCTGACTTCACATCTACAAGGTGGATTGACAAGGTAGGAGTGTCTAATAGAGTGGACAGTGAGTGGACACAGTGATTAAAAAGTCCAGCAGCACTGCTGTGTCTGATGAAACAAGGACAGGTCATAATGTTATGCCTAATTGGTGTGTATGGAAACCAATTTGCCTGAATTAAAGCTGAATTAATTGTAATAAAGTCATAAAAATCAACACATTTACTACGTTCTGTTCAGGCTGCACTAATTTAGCCCTGCCTATTCATATTGAAGTTATAAGGAGTGTTTCAGCCCTGGGCTGCTTATTGAATTAGGCACAATGCAGGGCAGCCAATCAGATCAGAGCTCTTAAAGGCACAGTAACAAAAGCAGCCTGTTTAATTCTAAGACAGGTTGGAAAATGGTCATGTAAAAATGAATGATGACACATGCCACAACTGTACCTGAGAAAACAAAATGAAAAATCAGGATATGGGCCATTTAATATGTCCTACAGTGAGTCACACTAATATATTATATTATATTATATAATATATTATATTTCAGCGTTCAGGCCTCTACCGTAAAATAAAAGTTTAGCTGTTACCGGCCTGATTGCCTGGGCCAGAAAAGGTCAATGGCACTTTACACACTGAATGCACTCGGTTTGTTTGATTCAAATGTACGTAATTTCCATTTGAATAAAATATACGACATCAGCACAGCTAAAAAGTAAACAAACTCTCATGTGGAGATGATGCACACGTTTGAATCAAATTAATTCAATGCACATTTGTTTTTGTTTTTTTCAGAGTAGGATCTTGACGACCCAAGTTCTGCAGAAACACTACAGCACTGGATCAGTGTGGAGCTTCAGTAAAGGTCAAATTGAGGGTGAAAGGAGGGTAAATTGTAGTAAGAAGGGCGAAGGGGTTTGGTCAGAGCTCCCTGACCTAAAGCTCCCTTGTAACTGCGGGTTATGTGACCACTATTGACCTGCTTTTGTGCTGAGCCTGGTGTGTTTTTGCACTACAGTGGTGATTCTACACTGTCAGAAGAAAAGCTAAGATGCTTGCAGGTACAAACAAAATAAATGTACCCTCAAAAGGTACTACATTGGTTTTAAGGTCCAACTGTGAGGTCAGTAATAAAAGCACAATGAATAGCAATGATGAATTATAACCATAAAAGCAGCTTTTATATAATTTCTTGTTGCGGTTACAAACTAGGAGGGTTTGAGTTAGCTAGCGTTAGCATTAACATTAACTACGCTCAAGTTGTCAGAAAGCACTCTGGAACATTAGTCTCTGGCTGCGTCCCAAACTGCATACTGCCTCACTAAATAGTATGTAAAAAATAGTACATCACTATTAGAAGTGCTTTCAGTAGTGCAGTATGTAAAGTTACAAAGTGTGTTGTTTGGGACGCAGCCTTACTGTCTAATGTTAACATTAGTCTTGTCTCAGTCTTTTAATGCTAGAATGTTCTCAGTGTTAACCTTAACGTAAATTGTTTTAGCCTTAAGCCCTGTTTGGACGGGACTAGTTTCTCATGGTTAGGTGGGGTAATGCCAGTCAAACATGTGGTATATAACAGCAATGTTATGTATAGGTTTGATTTTAGCTATGAAGAACAATGAGGCTGAAGTCAGATTCCTAATCGCCAGCTTCTTGTTCGAATGCCCATTCCACCTTAAATGGTACAGCAGTTGCTAATAATTGCTGCACCATTTAAGGTGGATCAGGAAAATGCAAACAAGAAGCTGGCGAATAAGAAGCTGCCTTAAGCTTAGTCAGAGAACACAGTGCTTCTTTGAGTGTCTTCATACTGTTCAATGCCAGTTTCTCAGATCAATAAACAGCAGTAATACAATATGCTTAGTTTCTCATAAGCCTCTTGAGCCCCTTCAGAACTGTTTTCAAGCAGCTATTCAGCTCTGTGGCAGATTCATAGTAGCAAATGTGAATGTTAGAGTCAGTCCTACACCCTTGAGCATCGTCAGACTCTGTTTGGTACCTACCCTCATGGCAGATTTTCACCATAAAGCGTAATTGCTTTATTGATGAAGGCTGACTGATGATGGTTGAATGTCTCACTTTCCATAATTGGAGTGTCCAGAAGGGTGGCCATGCTTCATGCTAGGATGCCACTGGCCCCCTGGCCACCCCTTGGCTACGCCTCGGTACCCCACCAATAAGCATTGTGCAAACCGCATGCCTAGATTGTCACACACTGTTGAAATGTACTTATTTATATATTTTTTGGCCCAGAACACAAAATAAACAAACCGTTTGGACTTCTAAAGCTCAATGATCCCTGATCTGTCTGTTCCACCAGCTGGTCACGAGCTACTTGTATGAAAACATTGTGTTGAAAAGCACTGTGTCTTTCACTTCATCACCTGTCACCTGTCACACCCGAGCTCCACCTGCCAGCTGCCAGCGATCGCTCGTTTGAAATTCAGTTACTCTCCAGCTTTTCCTGCACTGCTGCTGGTTCAGATACACAATCTGATACACGTCTGTTTGGTGCTTCGTGTCTGAGGTTAGTGTGTTGCTAACCGCCACCACCAAAAAACCTCCTTTATTTCAACAAGTACAAACGTTACGGCTAATTACCCGACTGAACACACTGATAACTGTGCTTACAGTGTTTAGAGTTAATGACTACATTTATAAATGTTTATAATTAACAGCTCGGTTTACAGTGTTTATAATGGCAATAGTATAAATATATTGTTCTACTAAACTAGTTCTAAACACATTTCAGACGTTTACTTGACTTGGACTTTACACTAAAATCCCAAAAATGACAACTTTACAAGAGAAGGCAAAAACATTCTTTACTTTTAATGCAAGTCAAGGTAAAGAGATTTCAGTCCAAGCTATTTTGGATCATTTCTACTGGTCCATTTATCATTAAACTTTTACAATATGTAAAGGAGAGCTGCTGAAATAATGTAGAATAAAAATTTTAATCTAAAATATGAAGGTAGTTTTTTTTTGTTCTTGGACAATATGTGTATTTTATTTTAAAAATTATTGAACGTTCCATCTTGTCACTACCAAAACAATCATAACACTACCAAAACTTTAGCAAAATGTTTCAGGAATGACAGTTTTAGTTAATTCTGAGCATAACTCAAAAATGCTAGCCAGAACATGACTAGCAAGCATAGTGCAGACATAAAATCACATTTTTATCAAAACACAAAAAGTTTATTTACTTAAAATATGTGTTACAATAGTGACAATTCTTAATGTTTACCTCAAAACAATGGGATCTAACTGCTCACCATGTGGCCGTGAGGGACAGGGATGCAGTCTCACTTCCTGCTCTAAAATGCATGGGTGTGGCTAAAATAGGACTCCGCCTATGGACTAAAACTCTTTCGTGTTTCGGTAATGACATACAAATGTGGAACAGCATTTTTTTTTTTCTATAAAATGTTTTGTTTAAAAATTAAACTCAGGACAAAACTGAATATTTCAACTTTACTTTAAAGACAGTTGAAAAAATACAAACAAATGTTTTAAAGTATTATTACCACAAGTGTAAATTGAGGGGTTAAGGTTTGGGACGATCACCTCTCAACAGAAAGTGCCCTATAAATACAAGTTCTAAAGTACTATCTCAAGTAGTGCTTGGATTTAAATTGACCATAACATAATCATTGTAAATATAAAAAGACTTTTTTTTTTACTGTGAGACCTCAGTTTGAACCAATCTGGTAGAATTACAGTGCAATAACCCAATAACCCAACCTTGCTACCTACATTTATCGTTGTTGTCGGAACAAAACCTCGTATCTCAAAAATGGCAACTTTACAGGAGAAGGAAAAACCTACTTTACTTTTAATGTAAGTCAATGGAACCAGACTTTTTGTCCAAATTATTTTGGGCCATTTCTTTTGCTCCATTTATCATGAAATTTACACACAGTGTAAAGAACCATAGACATTTTTAAATTATGTCAAAAACTGAAAAATGAGATACAAGGTTTTGTTCCAACAACAGCAATGAAAGTGAGTGTTCTGACCTCTGAAGATGGAGTTTACTGTTATTTAAAGGGACACTCCTGCCAAAAAGAAATAAATGACCATTGTTGCATCAGTAAACATGCTTACTCACTTTTGAGCTGCAGTTATCTCCACAGCGAGTTTAAAGGCTAGGATAGCCCTGTTCTGATATTATATCTTGAAGGTGTAAGGAATTTTCTACAAACTACAGCTCCTTTGGGGCAGATTTTAGGCTTAGGGTTTTAAGATAAGGAGGACAACAAGATAGATATTTGGCTTCTTTGGGCATTGTTCCTAAACTTGCACTGTCATTAATATTAGCAGAAATACTTGCACATATAGTTTTGTTTTCTTAATGAAATAGTTCAAGCTTTTCCTACTTTATTAAAAACATTTTGAAAAGCTACACGTCCCCAAATCTAACAGGCAGTGCAAACAGTGAGGTGGAATCTGTCCCTTCACAATGTAACTGAACTGAATTCTAAAAAATCACACTATATAAATAAACTCTGTGTCCTGATCCTGTTTGTTGTTGATGTGTATGCTTGTGTGTATGTGTGTATATATATGTGTGTGTGTGTGTGTGTGTCTGTGTGTGTCTGTGTATGCACTTGTGCGCCTCATTAATTTCCCATCTGCTGGACAGAGAGCTACTCAAACAGAACTCCAACAAGCACCATTGGGCACTGGAATTATAAACGCTGGCTTTCGTGCTTTTTCATCCTTTTCTTAAGTCTCTTCCCTTCTTCCTCATTAAGCCCAAAAAAACAGCCCCCCAACCAGTTTACTGAAAACTGCAGTTAAACTGCAATAAAACCTGCAGATAAACCACAGACGCAAAGTCTGAGCTACCAGAAATTCAGAGGGCTTTAAAGGAATATTTTCAGCCAAAAATCACAGGTTTCCCCCTTAAACCCAAACCAGTAGAAATCACAGGAAATCAGGAAGCAAACAAATTACAGAAAACGAATAAGAAGCAATAACTATGAAGAGGAAGTGAGTACTGAGCCATGGCTCATGGTGCATTTGTATGTCCTAATCAGTTCATCAAACTGGGAGATTATCACCAAATCTTAACTTCCAGTTGTGTGTGTTGATAAGGAACTGGGGCAGAGAGACAGACCAATGATGTTGCTCACTGCAAAGTATAAAAATAAATCACAGGAGACAGTAGAACTGAAACAGGAGACTAGAAATGAAAAGGAAGACAGTAGAAATGAAACAGAAGACAGTAGAAATGAAAAGGAAGACTGTAGAAATGAAACAGAAGACAGTAGAAATGAAAGAGAAGACAGTAGAAATGAAACAGGAGACTAGAAATGAAAGAGAAGACAGTAGAAATGAAAGAGAAGACAGTAGAAATAAAACAAGACAGTAGAAATGAAAGAGAAGACAGTAGAAATAAAACAAGACAGTAGAAATGAAAGAGAAGACAGTAGAAATGAAACAGAAAATATACCAAGATATACCAAACAATAGCTGTTCAAATTAATATCTAAGTGTAAAATTATACACACACACACACACACACACACACACACACACACACAAGCCTCAGCCTCTGAGTGATGACCTGCTGACCATAAATTGTACCTTCATTATTGTACAGTTTTCTTCAGAAAAGAATTGTTATATAACTACTTCTTTTGCTTTATTTCTCTATTATTAGTCATTTTTCTCTGCTTAATCATTAATTTACAGATCACTGTACTGTTTTGTTCCTTGTTGCATGACAGGAGAAAAAAAATCATCATAATCAACATAAAATCAATCTAAAATCATCTGATTCAGCCTAAATTCAAGTCTGTATTTACAAATGAGAACAATTTAGAGGTTACACACTAAATGAACACGAGAATGAAGAATAAACGCGAGAATGTATAGAAAAACTGAAAAATGAAAATGATAGCCTCCCATTTCTTTCTTTTTCTCTCTTTTTCCCTCTCATTTTATCTCTCTCTCTCTCTCTCAGCCCCATGAGAACAATGCTTTAGGCCAGGCATTCTTCTCTCTTGTTGTTCCAAAGTGAGTTTTCTCTGAGGGCAGATGTTGGAAATGGGTCAAGCTTCACTCCAACAGCCATTTTTGTGTTGATACAGCATGAATATTTGATGCTGGCTAACTTCCCTTAAGGGAGAGGCAAATATCAATAAGAGGGTGATCGAGCCTAAGTAAACACTCAAAACATGGCCCGTCCAAATAACAACCCGGGCACCAACCCTAATTACCTCTCACACTCAAAGAGCTTTTAATGAGAGTTCTTCCATAAGTCATTTTTATTTCTTTATTTATTTATCATGTTTTTTTTTCAAGTTATTGTTGCAATTATGAAAGCCCCACACAGATCACTGCTGTCTTCTAATAAATAAATAATACAACAGCAGGAGCACTGGGTTCAGCACTGTAGTCAAAGCTTTCATATGACAGAGAATCAAAAACATAGATTCATTTGTTTATATATTTATAAATAAACAAATATTATATATATATAGATATATATATATATATATATATATATATATATATATATATATAAAAATAAACAAATGAATCTATGTTTTTGATTTGATTATAATGAGCATCAAGCACACTGTCACTAATTATATGAATACAATTTTATATATGTATATGTAATTTTTTATTCATATAATTAGTGACAGTGTGCACATTGATTCAATTCAAATAAATGCACTTCGGATGTTTACATAAAGATAAACATTATAATGAGCATCACACACACACACACACACACACACACACACACACACACACATCATCTAAACCGCTTATCCTTCTGAGTCAAGGAGCCTATCCCAGCTGTCATTGGTTGGAAGGCATCCGATTTCAAAGTGCCATATTTTTACAACCGTGAGGCGCTGAGGAACCAATCACAATCCAATTGTAAGAGGGGGTCATAGAGTGTCTGACTGTCAGTGGAAGATGGCTCCCCCTTCAGTCTGAGAGGAGATGAGACCCCTGAGCAGAAAGCGTTCTGCGTTCTCCACTTCAATAAGAGTGAATCCGTCATAACTGTGCAGGGTGATTTTCGTCGGCAGTGAACCTCCAACAGCTCAGAGCGTTCGGCGTTGGTTCCACAACACTGGATGATCTCCGAAATCGCACTGAAAGAGCCGTGAGTGCAGCGACACCCGACATGCTCAATCCAGTATGGGATGAGTTTGACTATGGTGTTGATGTTGTCTGTACTGAGACATACTGAGACTTTGTACAATTACATAATAAACTTTATGCTCATTTACAGTTTACTTCATTGTTCTGTAATGATGTACAAGTGAAATAAATAAATTTGAAATTGGATGAAATGAGCATCAAGAACAGCAAAAAAAAAAAAAAGTTACAAGGCAACACCTTGAAATTGTCTTTAAAACGTAATAAAATAAATAATACATGAAAAATAATTAAGAAGTGAATAAATGTTAAGAAGAAGAAAATAAATAATAAAAAAAATAAATATGATAAAAATATAAATTATGTACTTGATATGTTTACTTTTAAAAAGTGAGGGGAAAAATTCATATCTTAATCATAACATTTGCACTTCCAGTGATTTTTCTGTGTTTTTGTGTAAGTTATGTCATTGGCTATGTCATTTTTTCCCTGTATAGTAAATACTACAGTAGCGTAAATTCAGAAGAAACATGAACAGGTGTCTACAAGCTTTTGGACATATGGTTTATGTAATGCTGTAAATTTACGCTTGTAAATGCTTTTTCCAGCATGTGATTGATCCTTTCCATTAGTTCAGACGCTGTAACTGAACTAATGTTAAAGCAGCTTATTAAAAGAATCCATTGGGAAATTGGAATATTATAATATGTTATAACCATATTACACTGCATAAACGAATATACTGTAATGGATTGCATTTTCATATGAGAAGAAACATGTGGGTAAAAATGAGGGGGAGTGGACTGGTTGATGGCTGTCATCTATTACATGATCTCTATATTTATCTCAGTTCAGAAAGCAATGGAAATCTCTATCATATGAAAATCAATGCAAGTACCAGTGAATGATTTAGTAAATAGCTCTCTCTCTCTCTCTCTCTCTCTCTCTCTCTCTCTCTCTCTCTAGCTGTAACCTATTAGTCACAGTATTTATGACTTTCATAAATATGTCAGGTTGAAATCTTCCTGTGGGCATATTAATATCAGGTTATTGATAGATAGATAAATTGTGTAATTGTTCTGCATGGACGCTTATTGATTTGTCCCCATGTTTTTGTATGTTTGCTCGAGGTGATCTGTCAGTTGCTGTGTGTGAGTGTCTTCTGTTGGCACTTTGTCAGGTAGAAATGGGAATTCAGAGAGAGAGAGAGAGAGAGAGAGAGAGAGAGACAGTCAGTGTGTAAATGTGTTGTTTCGGTCAATCTAAGGTGAATATCTAACATTCTAATACATATAATACGGGTACAGTCAGTAGTTTTCATGCCAAAAAACCATGAAACAAAACATTCAGATGTTAGTTGGCAACACTTAAAATGGTGGAAGATCTAAATGAAATCAGACTCCCACTGAACATGCTGGTATATAGAGAAAAGAACTTGGTGTATGTCTCTAGATACTTGCATCGCGTAGTGGACCATAGTCAGCAGGAGATTTCAGATGACACAGTGACTAAGACCAGTCACAGTCAAGGGGAGGTCTCAAAATGAACAACACAGCGATGAGGACCAATCACAGTCAAGGGGAGGTCTCAGAACAAAGTATGCAGTGATACCAACTACAGGCAGAGGAAGGTTTCAGTACAAATGACACAGTGATTAGGACTAATCACAATCAGGGGGAGGTCTCAGTACAAACGACACAGTGATTAGGACTAATGACAGTCAGGGGGAGGTCTCAGAACAACAACACGGTGATTAGGACTAATCACAATCAGGGGGAGGTCTCAGAACAACAACATGGTGATTAGGACTAATCACAATCAGGGGGAGGTCTCAGAACAACAACACAGTGATTAGGACTAATCACAATCAGGGGAAGGTCTCAGAACAACAACACAGTGATTAGGACTAATCACAATCAGGGGAAGGTCTCAGAACAAATGACACAGTGATCAGGACTATTCACAGTCGGGAGATCTTAGAGTGAATGACAGTGATTAGGACTAATCACAATCAGGGGGAGGTCTCAGAACAACAACACGGTGATTAGGACTAATCACAATCAAGGGGAGGTCTCAGCACAAATGACACAGTGATTAGGACTAATCACAGTCAGGAGGAGGTCTCAGACTGAATGAAACAGGGATTAGGACTAATCACAATCAGGGGACTTCTAAAAACCAATGACACAGTGATTGGGACTGATCACAGTCAGGGGATCTCAGAATGAATGATAGCGATTAGGACTAATCACAGTCAGGGGGATCTCAGAATGAATGATAGTGATTAGGACTAATCACAGTCAGGGGGATCTCAGAATGAATGATAGCGATTAGGACTAATCACAGTCAGGGGGATCTCAGAATGAATGATAGCGATTAGGACTAATCACAGTCAGGGGGAGGTCAGAATGAATGATAGTGATTAGGACTAATCACAGTCAGGGGGAGGTCTCAGAACAAATGGCACAGTGATCAGGACTAATCACTGTCACAGAGATGTTTCCGAACGAATGGCCCATACAGTTGTATGCAAAAGTTTGGGCACCCCTGGTCAAATTCCACTTTTTGTTGATTCTCTAAGTGAAAGTAAGTAGCACATCTCAGAGCACAGTTTCTGTTTATCTGCTGAATTTAACATATTGGGGAGAAAATAAAGCATAAAATGTGATCTGTACCAAATTTGTCACATTTTACATTTTAAGACAATAAACAGAAATGGTGCACTGATGGTGCAGCAAAAAACAAAAAAAAAACAAACAAAAAAAAACACATTGTTACCTACATAATCAACACAACATTTGCATATGACCATATACTGTATCAGTCTTAAAGACACAATAACGGAAACAGCCTGTAATGCTAAGGGATAGGGAGAGGTTAGAAAATATTCATGTACATAAATCCACACAAACATTATTAAAAAATAGGAACAGGAGGAAAAAGAATAAAAAAATAGGATAAGATATGAGCCCTTTAAGTCAAATGGCTCCAAACTGCACCTCTGATTCTGGAATACATTTCTTTGGACATCCACCATCTGCACTGCAGGTGAAGATCAGCCAAGACATGTTTGTGTTTATTTTTGTAGTTTTTTACTGGAGCAACAAGAGTAAAGTAGCTAACAAGCAATGAAAGTTTACACCACATCAATTAGCATTTGGCAAACTTTGTACCTAAATCCTCATACATTTACTAAAAAATGAGAACCAAAGAACAGACAAAATCCACACCTTTATTTCTATAGATAAGTGTTATACAGTGTCAGAAACCACATAAGCAAGAGATTATTAAAAGATATGAAAGAATGCAAGAGATGCAGTTTGGATGGATTGGAAGTGTTTGGACTTCCAATACTTGTTAGCTACATTCGCCACGTAGCTCCACTGCAATATGAAAGCAAACTAAAACTACTGCATTAACTCCAAACACAAAACAAATCAATGTATTGCTGTATATGTGAATACATTATTGATCACTTTGCATAAACATTGTTTCACACACATTCATAATGTCTCAACATTTATGTTTAAGATCCCAAAATTTGCACTTCTGATTAAGCAGAATTGTCCGGTCACTCTATGTTTACTGCAGTTCGTCTGCAGGTGTTCATTTAGACTTCTCTCAACTGACCTTTTCCATTTTTTCCCCCATTTTAATTAACTTATTTATTCCGTCAGTGCCCCCATGACCTTGACCTTTATGTGAATTAGACAGATTGTGCAGAAACTAAGCAAACCACATTGGGTTCAGTACAGTGTAATGTACAACATGAGATTCATGCCTACTGCCGGTTGATCATGGAGTATGGATCTCGAGACATTTCACTTTAATCCTTGGCTCAAATCAAGGCTGCCAAAATTGATGTGCTTTGTTGATAATGTTAAGTTTAAAGCTAGAAGTGCTTCACTGCTTCTAACACAGAAAATAAAGGCCAGTGTTGAGTATATACATTATTAACTTCCACTCGCCACCCGCATTTAGAACTCCTACCATGTACTTCCACTCAATGGCCTGTATTAGAAATCGTATTGCCACTCATATAACGGGCCATATTAATAGAAACCCCTACCCTTGTTATTAGAAACACCTCTATGCAAACCCAAATCGAAGAACTTTGTACACTAGGTGACGCAGTGATCTGCACATCTTTTTTTATGTATTCAACTGTAAATAGTATGAAGACAAGATATTTGTTTTCAACTATATATATATATATATATATATATATGTGTAGGCCATGCTGTTGTGACACATGTAATATGTGGCTTAACATTTATTTGGCTGAAACAAGCACGGACGTCCCTGAAAAAGACGTTGTCTAAATGGCAGCATATGTGACTTCAAAATGCATATCTACCCTATTAATGGTGCCTTCACAGATGTTACCCATGCCATTAGCACTGTAATACCATGTTACAATACCATGACAGATGCTGGATTTTGAACTTTGTGTTGGTAACAACCAGGATGGTCCTTTTACTCTTTGGCCCAGAGAACACGACGTCCATTATTTCCAAAAACAATTTGAAAGGTTGACTCATTTCACATGCTTCCACTTTTCTCTTTCATATAGGCTACAGCCCAGAGAAGTCAGAGGTGTTTCTGCATTTTGTTGTTATATGGCTTCTACCTTGCATAGTAGAGTCTTAATTAGCAGTGACTAACCGTGTTTACTGACAAGGGTTTTCTGAAGTATTCACAAACTCATGGTTATAGTTATAACAGAAGCATGTCAGTTTTTAATGCACTGCCATCAGAGGATATTCTGAATTGTAGAGTGTGAAATACCAAAGTCCTTGAAAATGCTCATTAAGGAATGTTATTCTTAAACTACCAATGCTTTTTTTTTGGCAAAGTGGCCTCACTTGGCCTTTTCTGGATGATCCTTTTATCAGCATCCAGGGATTTAATTGATTAAGATGTTTTTGGAACATTTCACAACAATTCTTGTATTAAATATCCCTGAACATTTTTGGAATGTGTTGCAGGCCTCAGTTTCAGAATGAGCATATATTTACATATAATAAAAAAATAATAATGATGTTCGGTAAAAATGGTTGGTAAAGCATTGAATATCTTGTCTTAATACTGTTTTCATTTAAATAAATGTGAAAGTGACTTTACAAATCACTGCTTTCTGTTTTTATTTGCATTTTACATACTGTCCCAACTTTTTCATAACTGGTAGCATGGATGGAGTTACTCTAAAGGATTTGCCCACAGTATTTCCCAATCTGTGCTATTGTCATATACACTAGTTAGCTATGTAACCTATTTTAACATTATTATTTACAGTGTAACTAACCAACAAAAACACAAATGGCTACATTATAGTCACTGAAACAGCTAAACTTGCACTGGTACAAATACTCAGGCAGAGCTGTCTTATTGGGGTTTCTACACACTTCAGTGTCACTGCTAGATCGAGTGGTCCACCACACAAAAATATTATTTTTAATCACTGCAGATATGGGCATATACAGTGGCCACGCAAGCCACATTGTTCTCATTCTCATCTGCGTACCTTTTAGTCTGGAGGACTAAAAACTACATCCACTAAGGGGCAGCTTATGACTGAAACATCCCCTTGCCAGCACAAGCATGCCTTTCTCAATTATGTCTTCATATTTAGCAATGAGCATGATAAGAATATATGATTGTTCACCATGAGAAAATAGCAGCCACAAGAGAGCAGAAGGAGATGTTGTCATAGATTTTCAGTCTGCAGCTGACATCTTGTCACAGTGTGCCACACTGCCTAAATTGTTTATGTTGTCATCGCATCTCATGGAAATATTGCATTCATTTTTGAGGAAATGCACAACCTCTGCAGGACGGCCATCTTCGGTAGCGTTTCTGGATGTTGTTGAGTTAAAATCAGGTATACCGCGGCCCAACGGTACATCATCAAGGTTGAGCTTTAAGAGGCTTCTGATAAAGTAGCTGGGAAGTGTTCTGAAATCAACCATGCTGAAATGGTGTGGAGGGTCACTAGATCAGCTGTGACTGGTCAATAAGCTACTCCAATGCCATTATTGAGATGATGTGTTCTTTGTTCACTAAATTTGTTAATTAACCCAAGTCCAGAATTTTTCCTCATGTTTGACCTCTTGAATCGGTTAATTAAGTCTCTTTATTTCCAAAAGAACTGTCTTTTTTAGCCGCCTCACTCTGCCGTAACCCTACCTCTTCAATTTGCTTTGTCATCTCCTACTTCTCCTACTTCCAGCTCCCCTGTGGAACTAAATTCAAAGGTGAGTGCTGGAGGAATAAAAGCGAGAGGAGAAAATGGAGAAGATTCACTTTTCTCTGGTCTCCCAGCGGGCCTTGTAAATCTCTGGGTAGGTCAGAGAGACACGAGGCAGCTGCAGTGGAATGATAGAGCTGTTAGCTGCAGTGGAATGATAGCCCTGCTAGCTGCAGCGGAGTGATAGTGCTGTAAGCTGCAGTGCAATAATAGTTCTGCTAGCTGCTGTGGAATAATCACTGTTAGATGCAGTGAAATGATACAGCCTTGCTAGCTGCAGTGGGATGATCACTGTTAGTGGATTAATGGCACTGTTGGCTGCAGTTGAATGATAACACTGTTAGATGCAGTGAAATGAAATATATCTGCTAGCTGCAGTGGAGCGATCACTATAAGTGGAATGATAGCACTGTTGGCTGCAGTTCAACACTAACATTTTTAGCTGAACAGGAATGATTGTTGTAAGTGGCAGTGGAATAATAATACTGTTAACTGAATAATAGCCTTGTTAGCTGCAGTAGAGTGATAGCACTGTTAGATGAATGATAGTGTTGTTAGCTGTAGTGGGAGGATAGTTTTGTTAGCTGCAGTGGAGGGACAGTGTTGTTAGCTGTAGTGGAGTGATGCTGTTAGCTGCAGTGGAGTGATAATGTTGTTAGCTGCAGTGAGATAATAGTTTTTTAGCTGCAGTGGAGGGATAGTGTTGTTAACTGCAGTGGAGTGATAATGTTGTTAGCTGCAGTGAGATGATAGTTTTTTTAGCTGCAGTGAAGGGATAGTGTTGTTAGCTGCAGTGAGATGATAGTTTTTTAGCTGCAGTGGAGGGATAGTGTTGTTAGCTGCAGTGAGATGATAGTTTTTTAGCTGCAGTGGAGGGATAGTGTTGTTAGCTGCAGTGGAGTGATAATGTTGTTAGCTGCAGTGAGATTATATTTTTTTAGCTGCAGTGGATGGATAGTGTTGTTAGCTGCAGTGGAGGGATAGTGTTGTTAGCTGCAGTGGAGTGATAATGTTGTTAGCTGCAGTGGAGTGATAATGTTGTTAGCTGCAGTGAGATCATAGTTTTTTTAGCTGCAGTGGAGGGATAGTGTTGTTAGCTGCAGTGAGATCATAGTTTTTTAGCTGCAGTGGAGAGATAGTGTTGTTAGCTGCAGTGGAGTGATAACATTAGCTGCAGTGGAGGGATAGTGTTGTTAGCTGCAGTGGAGGGATAATGTTGTTAGATGTAGTGGATTGATAATGTTAGCTGCAGTGAGATGATAGTTTTTTAGCTGCAGTGGAGTGATAACGTTAGTTGCAGTGGAGGGATAGTGTTGTTAGCTGCAGTGGAGGGATAATGTTGTTAGCTGCAGTGGAGGGATAATGTTGTTAGATGTAGTGGATTGATAATGTTAGCTGCAGTGAGATGATAGTTTTTTAGCTGCAGTGGAGTGATAATGTTGTTAGCTGCAGTAACCATGTTGCCTAGATAGAGTCCCAACTGCAGCCCGATGCAGTCATGTTTCACCCTCTGTAAGGCCGTAGTCCAAATCACTTTTTTGTTGATGTAAAAGTTGAGAAACAAAAGCAGAGTCAATGCAGGAGTCTGTTAGCTGACGTAACAGAGTTGGCGTTTAGAATTCTCCTGCAAGCATAAAGAGCTGTCCAATGACGCTACATTAAACGTCTTAAGAAAAGAGCAAGTGAATAAGAGGAAGTGAGAGTCAGTGAATGGGCAGGAGTGAGAGAGAAAGTGAATGAGCGAGCGAAAAAGGCAGAAATGTATCCGCAATGTCTTTAGAAAACGTCCTACATATTGATTTTAGCGTCCTGAGTGAAGGTCTCGATCCTTGTTTTCCTGACTCTTCAGTACGTTTGACCTCTCAAGTGGGGTTTAATAATGCACAAGTACCAGTGCTACCAACTCACACAGAAGCACCAGAGGCTAATGATGATTTCTAATCGCTGCGCTTTACGCTGAGTAGAACATCTGCTGGCCTTCGCTCAGCGTTCATTTGTCAAGTGTGTGTTTATGGCAGTGCGTCACCGCCTCAAAGCCGCTGCTATCTTTACACTTTCACCATTAGAATGAACAGACCGGCTCCATTCATGTGGGTTTTTTTGTCTTTATGGCGGGTGCTATTTATCTTTGTGCCATTTTTTATTTGCATGTCTTTATTCTGATTGTTTATTTTAATGTATTCCTGTCTGCTAGAACATCAGGAGCGATAAAGCAGCGACGAAGTGACTCTCAGAGGCATTGGCTGTTTCAAAAGGAACATGTGTTCAATTAATCACACTCTCCGCTGAATAAAAAAAGCCCCTCGCGCCACTCCCCTGCTATTTGTATTACAAAAACACAATGCGAGTCATTCTGACCGAGTCCAATCCCACTGCTCCCTCTTTGATCCTTACAGTCACTTATGATTATTATTTTTTCCTCTTTTTTATGCACTTTTCTTTTGTTTTCCATTGAGAATGCCATCAGGACTTTTATTGCAGGGCCCATATAACAGAAATATTCAGTGCCGCCATTGTGCATGTTTGATGCGGTTGTTTACAGTTCATACACACGCACGTCTTGGCTTTATGGTGCTTTCGCACTCCCACATGGGAGATCAGTGCGTGTTGATATGAAATAAAGATCAGAGACGAAACGGCTAGACGATGAAACTTCGCTCCTGCTGTGCCTCGTCCAGATGTTTAATAAAGTGCAAAAAAACACGTTTTATACCACACAATTAAAAGGCTTCTATCAAGGGAAAATTACTTTCCTTTTTTATTTTTATATATTTATTTATTTGTTTTTAAAGAACGGTAGTTAGTTTGTAAACATTGTTAAAGTTTAAAATGTACCCTTTTGGTGTACAAAAACACAAACGAGTGGCTTTAGAAATATGAAGAGTATGTATAATAGGGGTTGCTAGTTGTGAGAAAAAATCATCTTTTTCAATCTAGCAGCATAATATTGGTCACCAAAGTAGTTTATATTATATTCAATAAGGATTGGTCTCTCAAGGAAGTTGGCCGTATGAGATAAGTAAGTTTGAAAACTTTTCAAAGTTCCATGATTTCATTATTTAAATCTTCTAGACCTCATAAGTGTATTTATGAGTACAAGTTGATTTTGCATATTACTGACTATAAA
Source organism: Colossoma macropomum (assembly GCF_904425465.1). Classification (NCBI taxonomy): domain Eukaryota; kingdom Metazoa; phylum Chordata; class Actinopteri; order Characiformes; family Serrasalmidae; genus Colossoma; species Colossoma macropomum. The sequence goes on from NW_023494789.1 coordinate 1,620,673, forward strand.
CAGGTCAGCTTTTTATCAGGGATGTGCAGGAAGCTCCTTTGAGTTTTCAGGCAGTAGAAAAATAATGCATTGTCCATGCTAGTTACTCTCAAGTAACTTCCACTTAAGGCAGCTTTTGAAGCAATTGTATAATATAGCATAAGCAGCCATAAATCAGAAAATGATTGAAAGAAAGTTAAGAAGGACAGAATCTTGCTGTAACAATGTTCAGCGGATGTACTAATGCTTTACCACGGCTGTTGATGAATATGGTAGTGACACTGATCATGTATGTCACTGAATGTCACCCCGTTTAACATGAAGATAGATTGATACACAGACTACAGCAACCACATTTCTTCTTCTTCTTCTTCTTGTTATTTATCTAGAAAACAGTCATTTATTCCCAAACATCTGCAAGTAACGTTCAGCTGACGTTCCTGAAATCCTAAAAAATCCTCTCCCACAGTTATTTTTGCTACATTTGTCATACTTTCAGTTCATTCTTCTGGTCGCCTCCACAACACTTGTGCTAACAGACTAAATGTTCAGTAGTAAAAAGGAAAATTTAGAAGAACACAAATGAAACATTTTTCATTCAAAATTAAACTGGCTTTGCTTGATGTTCAGTGCAGACATATGCATTTTAGAAATGATCAAATACGCATGTAGGCCAGTTGAAAGCAAACAAAAAAGCTGATTCTGCAAATGATAAAAATATGAATCAAACAAGGTAAATTGTTTAGTCACTTATCATTAAAGCAGCGTGTTTTCAGGTTTTTAGGAGGAGGTATAAGTAATGAAAACCTCCCCTTCAGATGAGCTAAGGCTAGAGCTAACACTGGAGCTAATCGGAGCAGTGTTAGATGCCGAGGACTCTTTGTCTTTTACTAAAGCCTTTCGGGAGACTAATGAAGCAATACAAACGGCATGTGAACGAGCGCATTGATTATGTGGCGGCTGCCATTTGCTCACTTTACAGAAGGGGCTTTATGGACATGGTATGCAACTTTCATCCCAACCGCCCATTTTAGAGACTGTGGTCATTGTTTTTGTTATAAATGTTGTTGTTAATATGTGTGTATGTGTTTGTTGTGTTTTACTGTGTTGGGCTTTGGGTTACTTAGAGTAGGTTTGTTGTTGTTTTAACCATAAAGAGAAAGTCTATGGCTTGGAGTGACCTGTTTGATCTTCTGGTTGCTTTTCAGCGGCTATTTCTGCCTGATTCTAACAAAAAGAGCAATTTTAAGCAGAAATTGTGGCCTCTTTTTCTGCACAATGCCTCAATGTTTATCTTTGCACATCATAAATGTGAGCACTGTACAGTTCTGTATAATCGGACTGATTTATCAAGCTAACTGACATCTTCTGTGATCTTATTTATCATTAGTCATCATATTAAAATGATTTTTTTTCCCCAAATAGAGTAACTTAGATAAAGTAGCTTACCTTAGTGCCAGAGCTAATTCTGCCTGTTACTAGTTTCACATTAAGCTGTGAGTTTGGACCTCCACATAGTTTAATCCAAAACATTTTCAGCTTCAGGTTTAAAACAGAAATACCACCATCATCCAGACGATCAGGATAGTGTGTCAGGCATTAGACGTTCCTCAGTAACACCTTTCCACCATTTCTTAGTCTAATAATTTGGGTTAATTTACTGCCTCTGTCGTTCTCACTACAAGTTAGTTTGAGGAGTTTTGCTGAAGTTTTTCCTTTGCCTAATGGAGGAAGAATGTTTAGAGATGCTTGTGATTGGCTGAGAGGCCAAGGACATTGTACCTTATTAAACATTTCTGTAAATGCGCCAATTCAGCCACCATAGACAGTTTCCAACAGTCACTGGACAGATAAAGAAAAAACAAAAGCACTGACCAAGTTACATAAAAAATATGTAATACAGGAATGATGCATGCAGCAATAGAAGACAGCTTATAAAACAGATTCTGAAATCATTTACAGACTAAAGACTTGGATGTTTTTTTAGTCACAATGAAAAAGACAAACTGTCCAAGGTCTCTTTGTAAGTATCACAACATCTCCTCCAGCCACTGATCTAGTAATTCTGCTGTCACTTATTTTCTGTTTGATGAAAGTAGAAGGGAAAGAGGAGCTAAACCCTGCAAGACCCTTATGCAAGACAGCAAAGACTTCGGAAAACACTAAACACTACTCAGAAAACTGAGCATGTCTCCAGGTACGATGTGTTCCACACAGATGTAGGAAACACAAAGAACTTCCACAATTGATGTTTAAAAAAAAATATGGAAAATCCATTGAACATGGATTGTTTGGATAGTTTGCATGCACTATTTTACAAGGGTCTACATTGGGGCTGACACAATTTTCAACATTATGAATAAAGTTGACCATAAAAAATTGTCAACAAATATTTTCATTGACGATTTTTCACTTACATTTTGATGTTGTTACAAGTGACGTTTAACCTACAGCGAGTTAACGTCTAAACCTGAAGAGGGCAGCAGTTCACTTAGTGTTGAACCCATGTGAGCAGATAGTGAAAGAAAAAGAACAAGTACTGCTGTTATAACAAAAAAACAAGTGAATTTTGGGGCATTTTCCTGAAATTTTTTTCATATACAAAATATTGCTGTTGTCAGAAGAAAACCTCATATCTCCAATTTTGTCGTTTTTCAGTTTTTGACATAATTTAAAAATGCATGTTGTTCTTTACATTGTATGTAAATTTCATGATGAATAGACTTAAAGAAATGACCCAAAATGACTTGGGAAAAAGTCTGGTTCCATTGGCTTACATTAAAAGTAAAGTATATTTTTTCCTTCTCCTGTAAAGTTATTATTTTGGAGATACGAGGTTTTCTTCTGACAACAGCGATATACAAGTCTCATCTTCAACCACCAGAAAAGAAACTATGCTGGTGTTGATTCTGAAGCAGCTGAATGGTCAACGTTAGCTTTCCCTCCATTCTGGTGTTCTGACCAACTGATCTACTCCCTGAATGCATAAAATGGAGGGGCAGGGCTAAGTGGTAGGGGCAGGGGGTGAAATGGGATTGGGCCATAGGGTTACATACATTAGATAGCTAACAGTACAGCTGGTTAAATAGCTTAAAATTCAACTCTTTTTGCAAACATGGTTTTCACATGAAAAAACACACACATTCACACACAGATGGTCTAGTGAATGCATGTTAAACCTGATTAAATGATGCAGCAGCCTGAAGGCCTATAATGTTAATCTACATATTAATTATTATATCATTTATTTTAAGCAGCTTTTTCCAATGGTGGTAATTTACCTTATGTTGAACATTATCTGCTGAATATATCTGCCTAACGTTCTATTGCTACAGCTAATCACGTTTACAAGCCACATCTAAGTCAATTAATTGATTATTACTGGATTAATTCACATGAATTCACATTTATATATTGCAGCCCTAGTCTAGATGGTATCATTGTACCCACAATGAATATAAAGCACTAAGAGACCCAGAGACACTCCACCCACTTCGGCTGTGACCTTTAGAGCATTACTGAGGTGTTACCAGGCCAGCAAACGGAACTCCAGAAAGAGAGCATGTGTTTGTCCCTGAGCAGGATAAGCAAGTTTTTCTTTTATCTTTAATTGCTGCTTCACTTCAGCTTGCATCTGCAGTCTTGTCTCATCTTTATTTGGGCAGAAACTGAACTGGAACTTTGGTTTACTGCCTCTAATTATAGGGTATATGGGTTAGTGGGTTATTCGAGGCTGAACTAGATGTTTGTGCATTCTGCTCATATTCAAATCAGAGAGACGCCGGGGTTTATGGAGGCCTAGAATGTTTACTGTCTGTGCGCCAATGTACAACTTGTTTCTTTTGCTCAGCAGTTTTGAGGATGCTCCTTTCTATCGTCTCTTTTGCATCTTGTCCTTCTGCCAGATGGTCCAGCACATAGTAGGGTTGCGAATCACGAGAGGCCTCACAATTTCATTGTGATACTTGAGCAATGAAACATTTCTTGTGATTTGTGAAGTATTGCGATTAGAGACACTGAAGTCTTGCATTTTATTACTTTTGACTACATTTAGATTTTTAGCAGATGCATTTATTTGTGAAGTAGATTAAAAAAAAAATTAGAAAGTAATATTAGAAATCTAAACACAACACTACTCAGACAATGTCTGCATATCAGTGTTCCTGATTTTTGCACAGGGCAATGGTTTTATACACTAAGCTACCCAGTCATTCTTAAACAATGACAGAAGCCTCTCACCATTAAGGGAGAAGAAAACCTCTTAATGCCATCCTGTGGATTAAGAAAACCATACATTATGGCATCCTATTAGTCCAACAGTAGTCTTAATACACTTTGAACACGTTAAATGTTAAAAATGTTAATGTCAGTGTTTTTAAACCCAGTAAATTGCAATAATCTGTTTAATTTTTACTCTCACCTGTAGTTCATAGTGTTTGGAAAATGCCTAAAGATCATTGTGTAGTGGTTCCTAGTTTTTGAAGTCAAATTTAATATCACTGTATCTGCCTTAAACAAGCACCATTAGCTTCCCTGATGCATTGGAATTACTGTCCTCTGTGCAGTCCAGTGCTATAAAGGTAATCTTAGGGTTTCTGAATTGTCGTAAAGCCCTACAGGAGCTGGGTTAGTTTTCCCAGAGGAGCCTGTGTAATGTAATGTGCGGGATTTGATTGGGTGATTTATTCATGACAATGTGTCTGTTTAATTTCCTCAAATACCCACAGATAGCCTGGATTTAAAGGTCATAGCCCAGATAAAGCATGGACACGGCAGGATATACGCCGCACAACAATGTTTGTTAGCAGGTTTAATTTTTTCCATGAGCACAAAGAACATTGGAACAGAACTACAAATACGGAGGAACTCAGCAAATTACAGGATTATTACTGTCAGACTGAAAAACTACACACAGGCAATTCATACAATTCATACAATTCAGTGGATTAAAATCACTCCACAGTTATTTCAGTCAAACTATAAAACTACACACTGCAGATTCATACTGGATTAGAATCACTTTGCAATTATTACCGTCAGACTGTGAAACTACACACACTGCAGATTCATACTGGATTAAAATCTCTCCACAATTATTACTGTCAGACTGTAAAACTACACACACTGCAGATTCATACTGGATTAAAATCTCTCCACAATTATTACCGTCAGACTGTAAAACTACACACACTGCAGATTCATACTGGATTAAAATCACTCCACAATTATTACCGTCAGACTGTAAAACTACACACACTGCAGATTCATACTGGATTAAAATCTCTCCACAATTATTACCGTCAGACTGTAAAACTACACACACTGCAGATTCATACTGGATTAAAATCACTCCACAATTATTACCGTCAGACTGTAAAACTACACACACTGCAGATTCATACTGGATTAAAATCACTCCACAATTATTACCGTCAGACTGTAAAACTACACACTGCAGATTCATACTGGATTAAAATCACTTTGCAATTATTACTGTCAAACTGTAAAAACAACTCTCAGATTATTATGATTAAAATCACTGACATTGTCAGTAACCACAAGTTACACGAACAACCTAACCAAAGCATATCCAGCTCCAACAGAGCTTAGATTCTATTTATCATGTTAATTTAAATGACAAATGGGGTAAAAACAATACTTCCTACAGATTTTCATGGGACATAGTGTTTCAAAAAGCGATTTTTGTGTTATTTTCTAAGTTGCTAAAGCAACAGCAGAATATTCTCTAAAAGTTGTACTGTTATTTCCAGTACATGTAACATTAAAACTAACTTGGCAGTATTTCACTGCTGTGAGCTGATATGAATGTTGTAGGAAGAGTTTCAGTTTTGTATATCAACACTTTGCATTTCCCTCTCAGGCATAAGGACACAATAATCAGCTACAGCCAGGATACATGAGAGCAAGCCAATATCTTAATAATTTTATGATAAATTAAGGCAGTTACCCAAAGGATGTGATAACGACCTGTTTTACGTTTGCTGTTGTACAACAACATATTAAACTTGAAAGAAGATGCACTTCAACGTTCTTGTCAATGACCTTACAGGAAGTAACTGCTTATAGGTGGGCAGGGGAGTAATTACTTATATCTTATATCTATTGCTTTTTAAAAATGTAAAAAATCATTTAAAATCTAAAAAACAGCTTAAAAACACTGAATCTCTGTATTAATAAGACTGACTTTAACTGTCCAGTTTTGCTGCTGTGTATTGGAGAAATACTGAGACAGTTTAAGAGAGTGATGCTCTTTCCCTCTCTCTCCTACGAAAAGCGTAAGATTGCTATGATGGCCCCTGTCATGTTGATGGCTTTTTTAGGTCTTCAGTGTCTGCCACAGAGCAAAATTGGGGGTCGGAGGAGAAATGGGCCTATTAATAATTCACAAAAGAAGAGCTTTTTTCCCCAGCCCATTCCAGCCAGTGGCCTTGAGTACATCCCTGAGCTCTACATCCATTTATCAATTAGTGGCCCTTTTTTCAGGGAGCTGAACATTAACCCTAAGGAGAATATAGCTCATCTGAGAAAAGCTAGTTCCTCCTATGTCACTGTACTCAGCCTGCCTTTTTGTACATGAAAAAGATCAGAAATGTACACCTAGGTTTTAACACTGATTCATTACCATCAATAAAATGCTGAAATGTTGAAATATTCTCTGAGTTTTTAGTTCATCTGAGCTGGCTACAATTTAGGGCTTATTCATCTGGCCCACAGTGAATGCTGATAGTTATAAAACAATGTAATATCCATATTTTTAGGGGATCTTACTGAGAAATATTATTTTTAAAATAGTCCAGAACTGCTAAAACGGCAGTGACTGTGTTTCCATGCACAGTAAGAATACGACCATTGTCTAATATTAGCAGTAAAGATTACACAAACAGTCATGTATGATTTCTTATATTACTGTGCAAAAGTCACTCGTTCATTTTATTTCTAGTAAAAATGGCCATTATGTACAAGGTATTCATTTAACAGCATCAGGAAAAAGCAGAAAACATATCTTTCTGTATTTAGTGTGTCACTCTTTGCCTTTATTACAGCTTACATTCTTTTCAGGAGACTCGCTTTCAGTTCCTCAAAGAATCTGCAGACACACCTCCAAAGTTCAGTCTTAGAAGTTGGTTGATCATTTTCTGCTTCTCCTGATCCAAATAATCCCAATTAAAAAATTAAACTCAGATTCCAGTTTCAGTGTTTTGTTGAAATTCTTCTTATTTTTTGTTTGTCTCCTTTTCTCAGTGAGGTTCTTCTTGAACAGCTACACATCCTTTCAGACCCACAGCGCTGAGTCGTCTTCTCACAGTGGAAGGATGGACAGAAACACCTGTGGATGTTTTCAGATCTGAAGCAGCTTGATTTTCTCCTCTCTCTCAGAGATGAAACATTAACCCTTTAGGGTCCACTTTGATGTTTTAATATATGTTTGTGATAATATAGTGCAGAAATACGGTTCAAACATTTCCTGAATGTGTATCGTGGAGTTATGAGGCTATGAAGAGAGGTTAAGGTACACATCATCTGGCTGTCATCATGTGTAATTTGAGAATTTGTTTCCATTAACTCTCCATTTTTTAATCAGAATTTTTTTGAACATTCATTTTAGAAACCCCAAACTCGTCAGACCACACCACACATTTCTACAGTGCATCAGTCCATTTCAGATGACCCTTAGCCCAGAGAAATCAGCGGTATTTCTGGACGGTGTTAACATATGAGCTCCACTGTGCAGAGTACAGTCTTAACATGCATTTGAGGATGAAAGATGGACAGAGTTTACTGACACCAGTTTTTCAAAGTATTCTGGAGCCCATGTGGTGATATCCATCATCGATGCATGCCTTTTTTAGTGCAGTGCTGTCTGATGGATTGAAGGTCAGAGGCATTCATTGTGGTTTTCATCCTCGGTCATTACGCACAGAGATTTCTCTGAATTCCCTGAATCTTTTGATGACATGTTGCAGTATAGAGGGTGAAATACCTAAAATCCTTGCACTCCGTGGCTGAGGAATGTTATTTTTAAACTGTTGGATTTTTTTGCAGATGCGACCCTTGACCCATTCTTGCTCATAAAGGACAAAGCTATTCCTGGAGGTTTTATATCCAAGCATGGCTGCATCACATATTTAGGATGATGTTTAAACATTTCACAATGTTTCTAGTCTTAAATTACCCTGTCCCAGCTTTTTTAGAAGATGTTACAGGCATCAACTTCAGAATAAGTGCATATTTACAAAAACAAAAAGCTGATAAGACAAAACATTAAATATCTTTGTCTTTATGCTGTTTTTGTTCACAGGTGCTTTTTGTTTTTATTTGCATTTTATCTACTGTCCCAACTTTTTTGGATTTGTAGTTGTTTGGTTGGTCCACTTTGGTAGCTTCCGATGTGTTATGTAAAATAACGACGTGTCTAGCAGATATAAAGTGAGTTTAGAGTCACTCTTCATGCCCTTTAACTCTCCAAGCTCTCTCCGGTGTTGGAAAGTCACCTGATGTTCACACCTGTTTTTGCACTACATCATTCATGATCTTTCCTGTTTCTGTTCTGCCAATTTCCATCCGAGAGGTTGGGGCAACCACAGAGCAGATTTTTTCCTCTGAGCGTATGTTTTATTGACAGCTGCCTGAGAAAAATGTGAATTTTGCCAAATAGTTAACACTGAAACTGTGAAATGGCAGCAAATCACACCATTATGTGTAATTTGGAGTCATAAAATCTCCAAAAATAATTAATTACTAATAAGCAGCTCAATGTTAAAAAGAGAACTGTGACAAGAAGTATGAATTTTTACATCACACGCTTCTTCTTTGAGTGTAGCGTAAAGCTTCTGAATGTAATGCATTTAGAAATAAATAGAATCACTGTCAGACTTCTGCAGACTGCAGTTTTGAGGATTCTTAAGCAATTGAAAATATGAACAATACTGTTGCCAAAATCTGATTTTCTTCAGTTCTCACATTATTTTGCACGTGTAAACGTACTCAGTGATCCCAGAGACAAACATTTCCACTTAGAGTGTTTAAAGTCACCAGAGAGCAAAAACTGGCTCCATTTTAAAACTGAGAAGCGATACTCTGCAAAATCTTTAAAGCGCTTAGTGCCAAAAGTGGATGTTAATCCCTCCTCCTGCTGAATTAAACATAGATTTTAATAAGACAACGCTTGAAAGTTATTTAAAGTTACCTCGGTAAACATGTTTGTGACTGCCGTCCTGATGGAGTTTGGCGCTGGAGGAATAAGGATCATAGCCTTTAATGGATTAGCTTCAGAAAGCCGCAGAGCCGATCAGACAGGTCATTCAGCGAAGACATGGAAAAAGTGGAATTAATTTGACTCAGCAAAACTGTGAGCTCACCCCCCACAAACTTTCTGCTTGGCCTTTCACAGAAGTGCTAAATATTCAACTCTGGGCTCTTCTCAGAGGACTTTTCTGACCCAACACTCAGCTCACCACCTACGTATAAAACAGTTCCATGTGTAACTAACTGAATTGGTAGAAAGGATAATGTGATAGTTTGGAAATTACACCGATCAGGCATAACATTCTGACCACCTCCTTGTTTTACGCTCAGTGTCCATTTTATCAGCTCCACTTACTATATAGGTGCACTTTGTAGTTCTACAGTTACAGACTGTAGTCCATCTGTTTCTCTGCATACTTTGTTAGCCCCCTTTTACCCTGTTCTTCTGTGGTCAGGACCCCCATGGACCCTCACAGAGCAGGTACTATTTGGGTGGTGGATCATTCTCAGCACTGCAGTAACACTGACATGGTGGTGGTGTATTAGTGTGTGTTGTGCTGGTCTGAGTTGATCAGACACAGCAGTACTCCTGGAGTTTTTAAACACTGTGTCCACTCACTGTCCACTCTATTAGACACTCCTACCTTGTCAGTCCACCTTGTAGATGTAAAGTCAGAGACGATAGCTCATCTGCTGCTGCACAGTTTGTGTTGGTCATCCTCTAGTCCTTCATCAGTGGTCACAGGACGCTGCCCACAGGACGCTGTTGGCTGGATATTTTGGTTGGTGGACTATTCTCAGTCCAGCAGTGACACTGAGGTGTTTAAAAACTCCAGCAGCACTGCTGTGTCTGATCCACTCGCACCAGCACAACACACACTAACACAACACCACCACCACCACCACCACATCAGTGTTACTGCAGTGCTGAGAATGATCCACCACCCAAATAGTACCTGCTCTGTGAGGGTCCATGGGGGTCCTGACCACTGAAGAACAGGGTAAAAGGGGGCTAACAAAGTATGCAGAGAAACAGATGGACTACAGTCTGTAACTGTAGAACTACAAAGTGCACCTATATAGTAAGTGGAGCTGATAAAATGGACAATGAGCGTAGAAACAAGGAGGTGGTCAGAATGTTATGCCTGATCGGTGTTTAGTAGCAGCTATTTTGAAGTCTGTCTGAAGTTTGTCTGTCCAAGTGTCCATTTTTATAGATGACCTGATATCATTTAGTGCCAGAAACCACATAAGCAAACATGGTTTGAGTCGAGTGCTAATTGGTGGGGTATAAGCATCCATTGCTTGTTTGCTCCATTAGCCCTTCAGCTCAATTTTACAACTGAAGAAGCAAACATGTCTTGGCTGATCGACCTTTTGCAGAGCTATCGCTTTAACTTACATAAGGCTATCTGCAGTACGTTTGAATGATGAATGAGCTGTGAATACAGCGGACTAAAAAGAACTGGAATGTCCCCTCGTGTTGACAGCAGCATTTTCACTGAAGCGGTGTCTGGCACTGACATCCCATCACAGCACAAACTTCAGTTTCAGTTCAAATCTGCTTTAAGAACATCTGGTATGAGGCAGTTTTAACAGAGGAAATGAATAGAACAGTGTCTGGTTTGGTGAGAGTAAATTTTAGCTTTGGAACTGAGTGAAGCTGTATCTGATTGGGTCTCATGATTTCCATCTCTTCCTATTAGATTACACTCTGAAGACTGACACCAAAGTTCCCCCTTATACAGCTCTTTAGACAGCCCAAGCGAGCCCCTGCAGTATTAGCAGAGTGGTGTTAGCTTTTGCTAAAACTTGGGATGCACTTTAATTACCTTCACCAGCCAGATCAAAGCAAATCACCAAAACAGCCTTCTATCATCTCAAAATATAGGTAGAATCAAGAGTCTGGCGTCCCAAGAAGACCTAAAGACCTGCTTTTATCACCAAGATGGTGGACTGCTGTAGTGGTCGCTTAACTGGACTTCTCAAAAAGACAATTAAACAGCTACAGCTCATTCAGAACATTGCTGCCAGAGTTTTAACCAGGACCAGGAGATCAGAACACATTACACCAGTTCTAAAATCTTTACACTGGCTTCCAGTTAGTTACAGAATAGATTTTTAGTGGTTTAGGCCCAGAATACATCTCTGATATGTTTAAAGAACATAAACTGTCTTTTAAATCACTAAAAACAAGCTGCATTTAGCTTTTATGCTGCATGCAAGTGGAACAAACTCCCAAAAGGTCTTAGATGTGCCCCAAATGTAGCAATTTTTAAAACAAGATTAAAAGCATTTCTCTTTTCATGTGTCTATGATTGAGCTCTAAAATGTCCACTCTATTCTTATGGTACTTTATCCCTAATAAGCTAATTTAATAACACTTAAGTCCATTTTATTTTTTATTCTACTTTATATACTTTGTACTTTCTTTTAATAATGTTTTCTTTAAGAGTTTTATCTTTTCATTTTACCTTTTTTTAATATTTGTTTTGCTTTTATTTAGGTAAAGCACATTGAATTGCCTTTGTGTATGAAACGTACAGTATAAATAAAACCCCATCAAGATTGAATCGGTCTACAATGAGGTGTTACATATAACTTTATTTTGTGTTTTAATGAAGATGAGAAATGATTAAATGTTGTTTGTTTTTGAGCTCCTGTGCTGGTGAATGCTGATGCGTTCAAACAGGCTGAGCAGCAGCAGATCAACAGTTAAAAATGCTGACCGTATGGAACTATTTTATTGTTTCTACGAGGGACAAATGATTTATTACAACTGTTCGTAAATATAAAAGAGACTCTCCACTACAAGTTTGATGCCAATTGAAAACATGACATTCTGCTCAATATGCAAATCACAGCAAAGCAACAGAAGCAGTAATGAAAGACCGTGCTAGCAGGCTGACCACATCTGTAGCCACAGTTTCTGAAGTGCCAAAACAATTCACAGACAGTACCAAAGTACACATGACAATTCAAAAATGGAATTAAAAAACAGTTCTTTGTTTTCATGGATGTTCAATTTCATAGGGCACAGTGTAGCCTGTTTACTGTAATTATTTTAATAAATATATTTTATGTACAATTATCATTTATTTATTTAATTATTTTGGTTTTAAATATTAGTTTTCAGCTGAAAGTGTCTTGAATTTCAGTTTCCATTTGGGCCAAATATTCTCTTTTTGGGACATAATTAGATGGTAAACAACCAAAGACCGGAGTCCATCTGAACTCCCGCCTCCTGATCACACCCTTGAATCAGAACATTGTTCTTTATTCTCTGGCACAGATATTCTTTATGGATATGTTTGAGTTTTTGGCTGTTACACTAAAACATCAGCCTAAACTATCTTGGGTTTCTGCCATAATGTCATGGCTTTGAGGATATTTGAGTGAGTCATTTTTGTAATATTTGTGCTGCAATACAAGCATTAATTGATTTTTCAAATCCATCCACTTTTCCCCTTTGGTGGATCTGAAATATCAATTATGCTCATCACTCCAGTATCATTAAAGATGGAGTTTTCTTCTTGTAAATGGTGCTAAGAATGAACCACAAACTCACAATAATTTTACTGTACTGAGTGTGGAAGAAATAATAGACTTTCTGTTGTCTGGACCAACGTTTGCCGTGTTTGGGTATAATAGAGTACTTGGTAGTGCGATCATGTAAACTTAAGCTTTAAATGCATGGGTGTTTAACCCTTAAATGTATGGGTGTTTAACCCTTAAATGCATGGACATTTACTCTTACTTGCATTGGCATTTAACCCTTAAATGCATGGATGTTTATCCCTTGAATGTATGGGTGTTTAACCCTTAAATGTATGGGTGTTTAACCCTTAAATGTATGGATGTTTAACCCTTAAATGCATGGGTGTGTATCCCGTTAATGCATGAGTGTTTAAGCCTTAAATGTATGGGTGTTTAACCCTTAAATGCATGGGTGTGTATCCTGTTAATGCATGAGTGTTTAACCCTTAAGTATATGGGTGTTTAACCCTTAAATGCATGAGCGTTTAACCCTTAAAAGCATTGATGTTTAACCCTTAAATGTATGGGTGTTTAACCCTTAAATGCATGAGAGTTTTACCTTAAATGCATGGGTGTTTAACCCTTAAATGTATGGGTGTGTATCCCGTGGATGCATGGGTGTTTAACCTGTAAATGCATGAGTACTTAATTCTTAAATGTATGGGTGTTTAACCCTTACATGCATAAGTGTTTAATACTTAAATGCAAGGGTGTTTAACTTTCAAATACCTGTTACTGTAACTGATAAATCCACCTGTGTTAAACCCATAAATGCATTCTATGTCTAATCCTTAAAAGAATAGGTTTTTAACCTTTAAATTCATGGGTATCTATCTCTTAAACACCTGGGTGTCTAACCTTGAAATGCCTTGGTATTTAATCTTGAAATGTATGGGTATTTAACCCATAAGTGCAAAACTGTGTAAACTGTAAATGCATGAGTGTTTAACCCTTAAATGCATGGGTGTTTATCCCTTGAATGCACGGGTGTTTAACCTGTAAATGCATGCGTTTTTAAACTCTTAAATGCATGGGTTTTTAACTTTTAAATACATCTGTGTTAAATCTGCCTGTGTTAAACACATAAATGCATTCTCTGTCTAATCATTAAAACAATAGGTTTTTAACCTTTAAATGCATGGGTGTCTACCTGCCTACCTTCAGGGTTAGATACGCCTGGGTAGACACCCTGAAATACCTAGGTATTTACTCTTGAAATATATAGGTGTTTAACCCTTAACCCTTTAATGTCCTCACCAAGAAAAAAATAGATTTTTTTTATTTGTTTTAAGCAATAATAAAAACAATTGGTTTGTTTTTTTTACCCCACAATTTTTAAAATATTCACATCTACCAAACAGTCAAGATGGCACTTTGTGGCATATATAGTGACTCAAAATGTGCTCTACCAAATGGTTGAGCAGAATATTAAAGGGTTAAGCGCAAAACCTTTAAACCTTAAACCTTAAATGCATGGGTGTTTTACACCTAAATGCATGGGTGTTTAACCAGGTTTACTCCATAAAGGGGTAAACACAGTTAGGTGTTATGTTTTTCAATACCTGAGTGTTTAACCCTTAACTGCAGGGGTGTTTATCTCTTCAGTCCATAGGTGTTGAACCCTTAAATCCATGGGGTCTTCATTTGTTGGCTGCCTGCAAAAATGAATGAGTTAGAGGGGGAAATAAGGTCATTGGTTGCTAAAGAAGTGGTAGGCATTCAAGGTTTTAATGTCTAAACCCAGACAGTGTCATGGTGTTATCTTGCAAGTCAAAGAGATAATTAGTGTCCTGCTGGAGTAAACGGTAAAGAGCCGTAGAGGCCTGGCTTTTGTTCTGTTTGACTGTGTTTGCTCTCATAGTGCTTTGGAGAATTGAAAAGCTGATTGTTTTCATTCCCCTACAAGCGCCGTAACAGCCTTCAGCAATGGAGCATTATTGTTCTGAGCTGTGTATGAGAATCACACACACACACACACACACACACACACACACACACACACACACACACGGCCAAGCTTGGCTCATTACTGCAGAGACGCTTTTTTTGAAGATGCAAATTAAGCTTGGCGAAACAATTAGGTAAGCCACTCTGGTGCTGCTGAGGCCGAAATCAACAGGTGCAACATCAGGCTGAAGCTTTAATTCTCATTAGATCATTTCAGGCTGAGCTGCAACCACCTCCCGGTTCCGGTTAGCAGGTTTACACTCCGTGCTCGCCAACGCTTTCCCACAATTACACATAGAGTCACACCAGAGATATTCACACTTCTAACAGCGAAAGGCCAGTTTGTTTTCGGCTCCTAGTAACGTCACGGTCTTTTTAGAGCCGTGCACACTTAAGCTCCTACTTTATATTTAAATTATTTTCCAGCATATCAGTGCAGTTCAGAACATTGCTTTAGCAAATTGAACTTGAACATAGATTAACCCGTCTCATCAGCACCTTGGTGATGTGGTGGTTACCTGTATGGAGGGATGCAGCAAGAAATGAGATTTAGATGATTTAGAGATTTGATGCATGAGGCGAAGAGCAGAAATCATTCTAGCAGTCTAAAGCAGAGGTCAAAAAACAAGCAGTCGGGTTTATCACAGCAAATCCGTAATTGTAATACAGAAGAATATGCGGAACCAGGTCAGAACCAGACTAAACAGCAAAAACTCTCAAATAAGGGACACAAGGAAAGTAGACGACACTGTATAACTGTTTGCTGGACGAAACTCATTCATTAGCAGTATAAGTATGTTTTTGCAACAATAGTAAAAATAAATAAATACTGACTTTTACTGTAATTCCACAGTTTCCCTAGTTCGACTAGTTATTCTGACAGTGTTTTATCATATTGATAACGATAAGTGAAATTAAGGTGATTTGTGCATTACTGTGAATTAACGACTGCAGTGTTAAAGTACAGTATGTGTATGGTTTATTTACACGCCTTTAACCTTTTTTGACCACTACAATTTACAATACTTTGGCAGTGAAAATTTCTTTTACAGTGTATACATGACAACTATTAAATAACTACAAACAGAGCATGTAAAATAAGACACATGTGATATATTTGATATGTTTTTGGGATTTTTACCCAATTTTATTCCAAATTTAACCATATCCAATTTCACCCATTAGCTAGGTCTGCTCCATCTCACAATGCTATCAAGCTGGGAGGGTGAAGACTAGAACATGCTTCCTTGGAGTCTTGTGAAACCAACCACTGCATCTTTTTGAACTGCTGCTAATGCAACATCATCGGATGTCTCAACATGCTTGGAGGAGAACACTAACTGCCAATTCTGTTACATCAGCTAATGGGCCCCCTACTGGCTAGCATCGCTCTGGTAGATGAGGGGAGAGTGAGACCAGTTAAGGCCTTTTAGTCTCCTGACTTGAGTTAAGGCCTTTTAGACTCCTCTTGTGCTACTTAGTATTTTGTCTAAAACAGAGTTGTGTGCTTTTAGATCTGAGATTTTAGCTCTGAATAGCATTTTTGGGTGGAGCATGGTAGTTCAAGTGTTTGCTGATAGCACTGGACTGAGAAAGAGAATCTTTTAGATTTTTTACACTCTTTTTATTCAGCTAGTAACTATATGGAAAACAATGCAATTTCATAGCAAAATACATGATATACTACTTTTATTTTTCTATACCATTTTTTCCCATGAAAGTTGTTGAGTGGCCTTTACACATACAAGAAATATCATCTCTCTTGTACATGTGCTGTATAATGGATTAACACTGCCTTTATTAGAGAAATCAAGTTCTGTTTTCCATTATATGACAGCTGTTTTTTTCCCCAATAACTTGTTCAATCCAAAATTGTAACAAATATATACAGCATATTGAAATGAAGCTCTTCAGTTCAAGGTTTGCATGTTGGAAACCTGGATGCATCGACTTCTGGACCAGCTTTGGCCTTCTGGAGATTCTGCTGTATTCTATCAAGGTTCTGTTGTGTCAGGAGACATTATGGCACAATTTAAGATATTTAAAAGTGTTCGTTCTTGTATTCTTTAACTCTTTCAACACCTACAGTTGTTTGCAAATGTTTGAACACCTTCCATCAAATGTTTTGTTGATTTTCTTTGTGAAAATAAGCTAACAGATATAGGTTAAAATAATTAAAATAATTAATAAAATGTAAGTTAAATATGACATTTTTTCTGAAATTTTAGTGTAGAATTTATATTTATTTGCTGAGTTTACCATATTAGGAACATAAATAAATAAATAAGCAACTTAATAAATAAATAAGTCATAAACTCAGCATATAAACAGTAACTGAGCATTAAAATGTGCTTATTTAAAAGTATTCGCTTACAAAATCAACAAAGCATGTAATCTGACCGGGGCAACAAGACTTTTGCATCTGACTATATATGTGCCATTTTAAAAGTTATAATAAATATTGTGCTATTATCTCGACTACGTCAGTCGGCTAATCTGCTGCAGACATTCATTAGTGCTTTCTGGACATTTAACACATCAACTATAATAAGAAAATGCTTGATCTTGCTAATTGTCATTATCATGCAAGATAGGTTTGGAAAGCGAGAGGGTGATAATTATCATATACATTTCCTAATCATCACTTTTAATGCTGAATGATATTCCAAAGCCTGAAGAAAACAAAAGGCTAACTCTGCTATAATGCACTGAAGCAGTGTTTGATTGTTGCCTTATTGCCCAGGCCTGTGGTGAGGGTAGATCAGCCTGGAGCAGCTTTAAAGAGAGAGAAGTGTCTGAGAGAGGAGTGTGTAAGAGAGAGGTGTGTGTGTGTGTGTGTGTGTGTGTGTGTGTGTGTGTGTGTGTGTGTGTGTGTGTGAGGCATTGGGGCCAGTAGAGTTAGATTTGAAGCTGTGACCATACTCAGGGGCTCAGTGCTGGAGCTGCTCAAAGAGGCTTTGATGAATGAAGCCGAGTGATTTCAGCACTGCGGTCAGCATCTCTGCGGCAACCGGAGCGCCATCACCTCCTAATCCGCTTCCTATCTCAGCCTGGGTGCAGTGTAAGAGTGGCACACACACACACACACACACACACACACACACACTTAAGCTTTGCTGTAAGAGAACTTTCAGAGTGTGTATATATGTTTTTGCAAAGTTTAACTTTGAACAATTGATCTATCGAAGCTCCGTCGACAAAAGAACATGTGTTCTTTCAAAGCTACTGTTTTGAAGCTGAACTGTGATTTTAATACTAATGTGAGAAAACTTTGAACACGGCCGTTTAATCTTTCTTTGAACCTTTCCACTTTCCGTAGTTCCAGTGTTGCTTAGCATTTCTGTTCCGTGAATGCGCCGCGTTCGAGGACCTAAATTGTCAAAAGGAACATGAATTTGAGGGGGAACAGAATCGGATTCAACATCAGCGTTAGCCATGTTGAACAGTTGTAGCTACAGGCTAGTCACTACAAAAGCATTTTATCTTGCACACATTGATCTCAGTTGAGATGTGGTTTTGACAGGAAACACTGAACTAATCCTGGAGAAATAGTTTACATTAAATAAGTATAGCTGTATTAAAGGTATATTAAAAATGCGTTTTAGGCCAAAACTTTATAATAAAACTATCACAAAACAATGTCTCAGGTATCAAGCAGGACATTCATAACAATTTTGTGTAATAACATAAGAGGATGAAGCTTTTAGAGCCATTAAATGATTTGGATGTCCGGTTCCATCTGGTACCAGCTGCCCACTCCCACTCTACACTGACGTTTTCATGGACTCCTAACTACTACTACTACCACCATTACTACTACTACCACCACCACCATTACTACTACCGCTACTACTACTACCACCACCACCATTACTACTATTACTAGTATTACTACTACTACTATTACTACTACTACTATTACTACTACTATTACTAATACTACTATTACTACTACCATTACTACTACTACTACTACTACTACTACCACCATTACTACTACTACTACTACTACTACTACTACTACCACTACTACTACTACCACCACCATTACTACTACTACTATTAATACTACTACTACTACTACCACCATTACTACTACTACTACTATTACTACTACTACTATTACTACTACCATTACTACTACTACTACTACTACTACTACTACCACCATTACTACTACTACTACTACTACTATTACTACTACTACTACTACTACCACCATTACTACTACTACTACTACTACTACCACCATTACTACTACTACTACCACCATTACTACTACTACTACTACTACTATTACTACTACTACTATTATTACTACTACTACTACTACTACCATTACTACTACTACCACTACTACTACTACCACCACCATTACTACTACTACTATTAATACTACTACTACCACCATTACTACTACTACTACTATTACTACTACTACTACTATTACTACTACCATTACTACTACTACTATTACTACTACCATTACTACTACTACTACTACCACCATTACTACTACTATTACTACTACTACTACTACTACTACCACCATTACTACTACTACTACTACTACTACTATTATTACTACTACTACTACTACTACTACTACTACTACTACCACCATTACTACTACTACTACTACCACTACTACTACCACCATTACTACTACTACTACTACTACTACTATTACTACTACTACTACTACTACTACTACTACTACTACTATTATTACTACTACTACCACCATTACTACTACTACTACTACTACTACCACCACTACTACTACTACCACCACCATTACTACTACTACTATTAATACTACTACTACTACTACTACTATTACTACTACTACTATTACTACTACTACTACTACTACTACTACTACTACTACTATTATTACTACTACTACCACCATTACTACTACTACTACTACTACTACCACCACTACTACTACTACCACCACCATTACTACTACTACTATTAATACTACTACTACTACTACTACTATTACTACTACTACTATTACTACTACTACTACTACTACTACTACTACTACTACTACTACCATTACTACTACTACTATTACTACTACTACTACTACTGGTAATATTAGTAGTATAATAATTTTGTAGGTAGTTTGACCAGAGGAGGATGGGTCCCCCTGTGTGAGCCTTGGTTCCTCCCAAGGTTTCTTCCTCAGCTCTGAGGGAGTTTTTCCTGGCTCGCTCACCTGGAGGATTTACATTTGATGTTAAAACTTTGTCTTTAATGGATTTCTGTGAAGCTGCTTTGTGACAACATCAGTTGTAAAAAGCGCTATACAAATAAATCTGACTTGACTTGACTTGACCATAATGGTGAACTATTTTGACTCTGATTTGATTTTGTTTACAGCTAAACAATTGAAGGATTAGGTAGTTTTGCAAAATTGGTGGAGTTCCCCTTTAGGTTTATTGGTTGTTGGTTGGCTGTCACATTTCTTGGTTAATAATTGCTTCAAATAGCGGTGGGCATTATACCAACTCATCCAACATCGAAATTCTTCCACAGGTATGAGTTTTGTCAGGACTGTTATATCGTAATGCGACAAATAAGCATAAATAATGTGACATAAAAACAGTGCGAAACATGGTAATGTCAGTCCCTTTAGCTGGCTGAGCCAGGATAGTTTCAGTCATGTTTCAAGTAAAAATGGAATCACAGCAGACTCGCGATCACCTTCTCTCCGCTGCATCTGAAGTAGCCCACATTGTTTTACAAGAACCTTTCAGGGTTAGCCTTAGCCTAACATGAACACCAGACTGATGAGACCTGGCTGAGGAGCCACCTGTCCAGGTCAGGATTATCAGACATCACATTCTTACAGCTTTGCAATCCAGCTAGTAGGCCTGTCATGATCATGAAATTTTAGCTGATGATTAAATGTCATATACATACACATCAGGCATGACCTCCTTGTTTCTGCGCTCATTGTCCATTTTATCAGCTCCACTTACTATATAGGTGCACTTTGTAGTTCTACAGTTACAGACTGTAGTCCATCTGTTTCTCTGATACTTTGTTAGCCCCCTTTTACCCTGTTCTTCAGTGGTCAGGACCCCCATGGACCCTCACAGAGCAGGTACTATTTGGGTGGTGGGTCATTCTCAGCACTGCAGTAACACTGATATGGTGGTGGTGTGTTAGTGTGTGTTGTGCTGGTATGAGTGGATCAGACACAGCAGAGCTGCTGGATGTATATCGATGTATTTGCGATTAACACATTTCATTCTTTTTTTGCTGATTTTATTCAGCAAGTCACAAACAGCTAAATCGATCAGCTTTCTTGCTTCCTTTCTTTCCTCTGTAGCCAACACAAGGTTGTACTAACGTGAAGTTATATACTGCACTGTTGTGTGTCCACAGAATCACAATTCCACAGATACAGAGAATCAAGTGAAGAGTCAACCAAAGCTTGCATGTTTTTCTTGATGCTGTGAAAATGTTGGCAAAAAACACTTGAGCTTTAGTTATCAACCCATATTGGTAAATCTTCACTATAAAGGAATCAAGAATGTTGTATATTATTTAGAATCTGTGTCCTTCATATGGTTTCTTGCCATTTCACTTAGTATGGCCTATGGCCCTGTTCCGCCGTCCCCCTCAAGCACTGGTAATCCCATTTTATGGTCCAAGTTTTTCCTGATTGTGTATAACTCTCTCTCTATCTGTGGTGTTGTTAACTGTTATGAAGTGAGGCCTGGTTGTCATTCTGTCTTTTATTCTCTCTCTCTATATATCTTTATCTTTTTTCTCCTTAGCTTTGCTGCCTCTTTCATTGCATCAAGACAAACTTTACAAAACATTGGTAAAAAATCTCAAGATAATGAGAAAGTTCAGGGCATAAAATATGTACTTTGTTGAAATATAAAAATTTAGTGTCTAATTCAATTAATTAAATAGTTGTTTTGTATTGTTTTTTAGGAATAAACATCTGAGTGATAGTCTAAGCTGAAAGTTTACCAGCTTCAGCTGTTTAACCCTTTGACTTTAACAACTTTCCAACCATTTGAGACAATAGCAAAAGTAAAACTCTACAAACACCTAAGCAACATTTAGTGTTTAAAAATACCTAATAAACATTTGTGGACTGAAGACTGAAGTTTTTATCTAACAGGACCTTTGTTGTCATATTTTGAGCAAAATAATGCACATGCTGGTTTTTATACTTTATGCTGGTAACAATCTGAATAGTATCTTCTTTGGTCTGGAAAACACAACATCCATTATTTCAATAAACAGTTTGAATGTTTGATTTATCAGATCACAAATTTCCACTATGTAGTCAATTTCAGATGAGCTCAAGCCCAGAGGAGTTGGCAGTGTTTCTGGATGTTATTGAGGTATGGCTTCCGCTGTGCATAGTACAGTCTTAATGTGCATTTGTGGATACTGTGACAAATGGTGTTTATTAAAAAATGATTTGTCATAGTATTTCTGATATGAACTGATGATGCATCACAGAAGTTTGCTGGTTTATAATGCAGTACTCTCTGAAGGATCAAAAGTCATGGATATTCAGTTGTGGTTTTTGGCCTTGTCCTTTACGCTCAGATATTTACCAAAAATAATATTGATCAGTTCTTGTCTTTGCACTGTTTTCATGCAAATATCAATGCTTTCTGTTTTTCTTTTCATTTGACTTACTGTCTCAACTTTGGAATGGTGTTTGTGAGAGTGCATTCTGCTGCTCTGCTGTTGAGTATTCTTTTTATGCATGCTTTCACTCTTGTGCTTGTGGCAAAAAAAAAAAAACACATTTATTCACACATTTTTAAAAGGATGCAGTCTTTCCGGCACCACGCTCAGCCAGCAGGCAGTTAATATCATGAAAATTTGACTAAAAAGACAAAGACTTGTATACACACGTCTGTGTCTCTGTCTGAAACTGAGTGAAAGCAGAGTTTATCACAGAGTCTTTGTGTTGATGAGAAGTACACAAACCCTCATTAGGAGCAGCAATCAGAAAAAAGTGAGCCAGACAATTATACAGAAAAGTCAGTGAGCAGGAAGGAAATAGACACCAGTATATGCTCAGATAAATGCATGTTGCATAGATAAAAGCAGTAGTAGCAGCAGCCGCCCAGACGCCTGAATACTGTTTGTACTTTTGTCTGTTTTTAGAAAACAGCATGTCAGTGACAGTGATGGTGTCAGACACCACATAAGCATGTCTATTTGAGATTACACTTGATGCAGTCTGAGGTGTGTGTTTAATGATTTAGGCATGCAGTTTGCGCGACGCTAATTGGTGAGATAGAAGCTTCCTTTACTAATTTATTAATGTTAGTTACATTTGCCTTGTATCCGTGGTGCTAACCTATAGGAGCGAATTTCAGACACTAAATTCATCTTAGCTAATCAGCTACATTTGGAGTAAGAGGAAAAGCTGTTTCATTGAATCATAACTGGCCACGCAAGCTGATTGGTTGGAAGCGTTCTAACCATGCTGTTATTTCGCTATATATTGCTAAGCAACGACTTTGACAGCTGTAGGAGACGCTCAAGCCATTTGAACATTTTTACCTTTTACTTTGTCACAAACAGAAAATGGATACTTTTAAGATCACATTTGACCGACAGCCGATTTGGTCAGACTCTGAAGATGAGACGACACTAAATTCCCAAACTGTCATCACCACTGAGCAGCTTTTCAGTCGGCAGCTGAGACAGAAGAACAGCTAAACAACCTGGAATCAGTCAGAAATGAACCCAACATCATTCGCCAAACTAAATAGGCTGTAAGATGCTTTACAGACTGGCTGGAACAAAACAACATTAATACTGATCTGGCAAAAACTGACAAAACTGAGCTGAACTTGATATTGCGGCAGTTTTATGGCTCAGTCTGATTTGGTCAGACTCTGAAGATCAGACTACACATTTGGTGAATGGTATTGGGTTCATTTCTGGCTGATTTCAGGTTGTTTAGCTGTTCTTCTGTCACAGCTGCCGACTGAAAAGCTGCTCAGTGGTGATGACAGTTTGGGAATTTAGTGTAAGGAGCTGGAGAATGAACTGCAGACTGTGCAGCGAGTGGGCGGAGCTCGTTACTCTGACGTATCAATAAGCTGCTTGTTAAGGAACTATAATTTGGTGAAGGAACTGCGAACATTAAAACATATTAAACGCCGCGTTCACGGCCCAGTTTATTAATTTATTACTTTATTTATTTAACTGTTGTATTAAAGCAATAGACCACTCGAGGAGTGTGTTATCACCAATAACATCACGGCTACAGCGACCAAATCACAGCCATGATGTTATTTCGTGATAACACACTCCCTCTGTGTTCTACTGCTTAAGTGCTCAACATTGGTAGGCTATTGGAGGCAATGAACTCTATCAGAACTACACGTTCCTTACACTTGAAAGAAAAAGATCCATAGAGTTCCTCCTGTACATGAGTAATGGAATGCTGCAGTAACCACCTCTACTCTTCTGGGAAGAATTTACACAAGATGTTGGAACATTGCTGTGAGAATTTGATTGCAATCAGTCACAAAAGCATTGGTGAGGTCAGGTACTGATATTGGATGGTAGTTCTAGATCACAAACGTCACACCAACTCACTTCAGAGGTCCACTGTTCCATAACCCAATGCTGGGGGGGGCTTTTTACGCCTTTCGCTCACACTTGGCATTTTGCGTGGTGACCTTCGGCTCATGGGTGGCTGTTTCAGACTGTCCCATCCTATTGGCAGTGCTTTTCTATAGAGCTTATACAAACTGCGTGTGTGCAAATGAATGGCCATGTCAGCAGTGGATGCACTTTAAAGTAGCTGAATTAATTTAAGGGGTGTCTGGATACTTTTGGACATGTAACACTGTTTATACTGGTCTGCTGCTTGTCTGGTGCTGGTTTAGCTAATCACACAGCACCATTTGCACCAACACAGAACACAACATGTGCTTGTTTTGGTAATGATCAGCATAACAGCTTTCATTGCTGCTGACCAGCATAACAGCGTCCAAACAATAACACATGCTGGTTTTGCTGGTGACTGTAGTGTAGCCCTAATGTTAATGTAAACGAATGTTATCCAGGGTTGGGATGTAAGGGAAGTGTTGTGAATACATATTCAGAATGCACACGGTTAAAAATGAGAGGCCAGCTCAACTCAAAATTATATAGTAACTGATTTCATGGCTTTTCTTGAGTCGACTTCATAGTTGAGTCAAAAGTTCTCTTAATTTTTTAGTTCTGCATCTCAGTTTGGTAAATAAAACTTCCCACTAGTCAGGACTCTTTCCATCCCACAATCCTGCTGGACATTTTTCCTCTTAGATTACTAATGGATGGCTGTGGCATCGCTGGGGCTCAAACTCACAGCCTCCTGTTGGGGTGACCGTTTATTCCACTGCACCACTCAGAAACACATGAAGCAGCTGAGATTTTGTGTCTACAAATGTTTAAAACACTGGAGAAAATATCTGTTGTTTTAACTTTAAAGCAGGGCGTTGACTCATGTGGTGTGGCTGTCTAATAATTTATCCCAACATCAGGAGGTTTTGAGGTTGAATCCCAGCAATGACACAGTTGTCCACATCCGACAACCCAAAAGGAAAATATGCCAGATGGGACTGTGTGGTAGCAGGAGCGCCAGCTAGTGGAGAAATTGAGTAAAAAAAAAGGCAAATTCAGTTTTGTTTATCTAACTGAGATGCAGACCTAGAAACAGCAGCTGGGAGAATTTTTGACTCAACTAAGAAGTTTGAGTTGTCTGAACTCTGGTGTCCTCAAGTTGAGTCAACTCACGAAAAGCCATGTAATCAGTTACATTATCATAGTTGAGCAGACTTTGGTAACACTTTCTATGAATGTCACCTTTGTAAGCATCTATAAACACATTCATAACATGTTATAATGCATTCATAGGACATTATAAACATAGCTATAAATATTTATTAAAATGCATTATATGTTATAGCCACATTTATTATGCATTATGAATAGTTGACAATACATTATACAATACAAGTACTGATCATAACAAATTATAAGAGCTCATAAGTCGTATTTGTCCGCTCTAAGTAAAGTGAAGCGTACTGTACTAAAGCCTCCTCCAGTGTTCAGAGTGAGGCTTCAAGTTGAAGTATTTACTGAAGGATTTACTGAAACACTAAAACATTCACAGTAAAGCACATTACAGGCTTCAAATGTCAGAGTTTAAACTAGAGCTGCCATCAGTGTTTTACCCAATGTGGGAAAGGTAATGTTCACCACCGTTAGCTTGGTATTTGTCTTTACTTTACGCTCTCCAAGCTGGGACTGACTTCTTTGGCACTGACATTATAACATGTTATTAACACTATTTATAATGCATTATATTAACAATTCATAATGTATAATAAACATGGCTATAAAGTGTAATTCAGTGTAATTCTTTTTTCTACATATTTATAACCATGTTTATAATGCCTTATGAATACATTATAACATGTTATAAATGTGTTTATAGATGCTTACAAAGGTGACATTCATAGAAAGTGTTACCCAGACTTCTAATTTTTTACAGTGTAGGAATCAAGTACCTGTACTCAGTTACATTACATTTAAAAAAAAGGCAGCATTCAGAATACAGTTAATGCATTTTTAGGAGGATACTGTTAGAATACTTACCCACTAAATGAAACAAACAAACAAAAAACAGTTTTCATAAGAAACAGCATCAATGATTGTTTATGAACTATTTTAGAAATCACTGCATGGCAAATAGCAAACATGCACAGACACATTCTAAAGAAAACCTAAGTTAACGGCTTCTTTACAAACACTGAAGCTCCGACTAAAACCTGAGTAAACTGATCATCCAAAGTGATGAGCCAGTTATTAATCTCAGCATTGCTGAAATCCTTTGAGGAATGATCAGATAATCTCCTTAGTAGTGGACGTGTTTGAGAATGATTAGTTTAGCATCGGTGTTGTACTGGACTCCTGCTCGGGGGATGGTGGGAGCAGCAGTGAACCGCAGCAGGTGATAAGAGGAAAAAAAGAGAATTTTTTGGAACTTCATTTAAATGGTAAGCAATTTTTAATGAAACATCTTAACAGAATTATCTGATGAAAAAACTGAAAAAGAAAGATTTTTTCCATGTGCCTTACCGATCTTTTTTATTTATTGTAACAAAATAAATTACTCAATGTATTTTGATCAAAGTATCCAGTTTTTAGCCATCATTACTCTTTTAGAGTATTTTCCCCAACTTTGGTGTTAGCCTTATGTTACTGTTAGCTCTGTAGTGTTAGCTTGAGTGTTATTGTATGCTGTAGTATTGTTAGCTGTAGCATTAGTCTTAGTTGTAGTATTGTCTTTACTGTTAGTGTTAGCTTGAGTGTCTAGTGTCCTTTTTTGTTCCCCATGGCAAACCCAATATTTGATTAACTCTCAAATATCTACAGAAGCCCTAAAATGCCTTGGATTTACGTTTTCTTATTGTTTTTCTATAATAATGCATTATTCTCTTTTTGAGAAATTGAGTTACTTACATCAGAGTTACTTATCATTATCATGACATAAATGTTGTTTGCTTGAGATATTTATGCCATTTTCCCAGTATACAACAAATATCTCAGTAAAACAATGATTGTGATAATGGTATAAATACATTCATATATATATATATATATATATATATTGAGATCACATGGAAGCAGATTAAAATAACTCATTATCATGAATAAACAGTAAAAAATGTGAATGCTTGGCCCTTTAAGGCTTCTTTAAATATAATTTAAAATGTATTTTTAAGTCAGAAGTTTAGAGCAGAACATATACATTAATACAGAACGCTGCTGTATGAGTGCAGATTTATATGCAGTCAAAATTAGTCAGAATGTATATTCCTAGTTTTCAGTGATTGGATTGTCTATTATGATAAATCAAAGTGACTGGACTTGATTAAGCTGGAAGATTTTATTTCATTAGTTCATTTACTCGATGGTGAAATGGCTTCACCAGTCCACTTGTATTGACTAATTACCACATGTTCCATGCTGACACATTGTTGGTTCTTCTTCTCCTTGTGGTGTTTAAAACGGACCCTTTTGGTAACAAAATGGGCTTCTGGTTCTGTTCCAGTCCAGGAAGAAATGGTTCAATCAGACACTAAAAACCTTCCAAGTCAAAAGTAAGAAATTCTGCATAATCTTTTCATTATCTTTCATTCACAGATAGGAACATCCACAGTGCAGCTGTGTCAGAATTTCCAAATCTCAGAGTTTTAATTGGGTCTCTTTGGAGTAGCCTGGACTCTTGTGGTCACTAATGTAACTGTGTCACTGACAAAATCTATCCAGATGCTTCCATTCTTTAAAGGAGTAGTTCAGCCCTTTTTCAGCCTAATCTCCATCTGCTGCATCTGTAGTATATGGCAGTGGCCGGTTACCACAGACAAAGGTTCCAACATGTTTCCTTATATTTAGAAGATGACAGAAAACTCTAAAATCACTAGAAGTCAATAGGCAGTTGCTGAATTCTGCGAATAAATGTTTGAAATACATGACAATGTAAAGAGAATTTGAAATTACAGTCATTTCACTCTGACAAGACAGGCAAAGATGGACTTTACAAAGCATTGGACACCCTTTCATCAATAGAGTAACACAGTAAAAATCAGACCGCACCTTTGAAAACTGCCCTCTCCACTATGCTGGTAAAAAATTACCATGACATTTTCCTTCCGCAGGACTAGTGCCATTTCTGAAAGAATGAATTATAGATTTCAACAGAAAATGTTTATACAACAGTCGGTTCTAACATCACTTAGATGTTAAATGTTCTACTCGTGCTGTTATTTCTGATAACAACATGTTCTGTTTTTTTTATTTATTTATTTATTTTCCACATAATTACATCACCTGAGCCCCTGTTCCTAACAGCAATTGATATATTAGATATAAAATAATATTTGACCAGCAGCTCATTTGGTCAAATTCTGAAGAAGAGTGTGGTAGCAGTCCTACATAAACCTCCAAACCTGTTGTTGCTCTTAAGCAACTTTTTCAGCCATCAGCTATAACAGCAAAACAATTTAAACACCAGAATTACGAAGAAATGAATAGTTTGGAATTCAGCAAACAAGATGAGCTGCAAAATGCTTCACAGACTGACTGGAACTAAACGACATTCAGATTAAGCTTAACTGAACCTGATATTGTGACAGGTTCATGACTCTGTCCACAGAGGGGAACTGTTAGAGCCTTCTAGGCCTTCAGAGAAGGTCTAATGATTTCTGAAAAGAAAAATTTACTGTAATTTTTACCTTTTTACTTAATAGAATTATGTGTGTATTTAAGCTTGGTAAGAACTGCAGTA
Source organism: Colossoma macropomum (assembly GCF_904425465.1). Taxonomy (NCBI): domain Eukaryota; kingdom Metazoa; phylum Chordata; class Actinopteri; order Characiformes; family Serrasalmidae; genus Colossoma; species Colossoma macropomum. Next base: position 1,649,759 of record NW_023494789.1, read on the forward strand.
CTAATCTGACTTTATGGGTTATTACATTCTCAATCGGAAAGTTTAAGTCCGTTCTGATCATGTTCGTCGCGTCATAGTGAGAGTTTATACTGTTCAACATGGCGGAGCAGAAACTGGTCTGCAGAGAAGACGAAGTTTCTGCTCTGATCTTTAAAAGACGGCGGTGGGACGGACGTCCAGCTTATGTGTCTCAGAACACGACGTCTTCCTCTTGGTCTTCTTTAATAAGGACATGTGAAGGA